>NC_092874.1:131416743-132016743 GCF_028372415.1 Notamacropus eugenii | reverse complement strand
GAGTCATTAGTTTCTACTTGCCCAATTCTAATCTTCATCGTAGTGTTTTCTTCAGTTAGCTTTTCCATCTCCTTTTCCATCTGACCAATTTTTCCCTTTAAGGAGCTATTTTCTCCATTTAATTTTTGTACTTCTTTTTCCATTCGACCAATTTTCCCAGTTAGGTTTTGGGTTTCCTTTTCCATCTGATCAATTTTCCCAATTAGGTTTTGGGTTTCCTTTTCCATTTGATTAGCTCTTCCTTTTAGGGAATTATTCTCTCCAGTTAATTTTTGAACTTCCTTTTCCATTTCCTCAATTTTCTTTTTCAGGGTGATGTTCTCATCAGTGAATTCTTTTTTTATAGTTTTAAAATCATTGGCCAGTTTTTCTTTTATATCCTTCTTCAGACGTTCCAGGTAATCTAGTTGTGCTTGCGAGAAATTCATAGTCCCATCTGAGGTTTCAGATGGAAGTACAGTCTCAGCTCTAACCTCTTTGGTGTTTGTGTTTTGGTCCTTATCCCCATAGAAAGATTCTATGGTTTTTTCACTTTTCGTCTGCTTTTTCCAATTCATGATGTTGGCTGAGTGTTGTAGCTTTTGGTTCTTTCAGTCAGAAGGTACAGATCTTTAAGTTGAGCTGATGTGTGTCTAGGCTAAAAGCAGGCTTTTGTTTTTTGTTTCCCCGATCAACCCTGGAGTTAGCTTGTTAGGTGTGTGGGAGGTGTGGTCTGGTCTCAGGCTATCTCCTCAGCTGACTTGAGGCAAAGGCAAGGTCAGGGGATGGTAATCCCAGCTTCCCTATTGTCTTCCCTTTTCCCCTGGAGGGCTGGGGCACGCCTAGAAGCTAACGCGTGTTCCCGCCCCTCCTGGGGCTCGTCTCCCGGCTCTGAGGCTTGCCTGGGTCTCAGTGCGAATTTTCTCTGCCCTGGGTCGTCTGTCCCTCCAGATCTCCTCCACCACAGTAGGAAGAATCCCCCTTTGCCACTTTTCCAGCCTCTGGTGTTATGAGACCACCCGCCCCCTTCTGCTGTTCCCGCTGATCCAGGATTAATCTGGGGAAGAATTTTATGGTTCCCTCAGGGTCATCAGGGGGGAGGTGAGAGCACTTACTGATCACTCTGCCATCCCAGTTCCTGGAAGTTCAAGTAGTGACCCACCGAAGTCCGTCTTCAGGCTGAAGATTTCAAGGGCTGCTGCGCTGATGTCTGGCACTCAGTGGCTCTCACCGGCTCGGCCTGGCTTATCTCCTGCTCCGCTGGTCTCGCCCGCCACTCTCGGGCTCCTCTGGTCCCCTCCGCCCTGCCGCGCTGACCGCACTGCGCTGTGCGCCGGGGTCTTACCCCCGCGGAACAGATCCCTCCCGTGGACCCTCCGGTCCAGCCTGGGCTCCGAATCTGTCAAAGTCCGTCACCCACTGGATTTTACACCTCCAAAGTCTGGTCAGACTCTCCCCCCAGATATATCCAGAGGAGTTTTTCCAGGAGCTTAGGTGAGTCGTTGCTTTCACTCCGCCATCTTGGCTCCGCCCCCTGGGTAGGTAATTCTTGGTTTTAATCCTAGTTCCTTTGACTTTTGAAATATCAGATTCCAAGTGCTTCAGTCCCTTAATCAGATCTTGTGTTATCCTGATTGTATTTCCACAATACTCAAATTGTTTCTTTCTGGCTGCTTCCAATATTTTCTCCTTGACCTGGGAACTCTGGAATCTGGCTGCAATATTCCTAGTAGTTTTTCTTTGCAGATCTCTTTCAGGAGGTGATGGGTGTATTCCTTCAATATTTATTTTGCCCTCTGGTTCTAGAATATCACAGCTGCTTTCCTTGAAAATTTCATGAAAGATGATGTATTGGCTCTTTTTTGATCATGACTTTCAGGTAGCCCCATAATTTTAAAATTCTGTCTCCTGGATCTATTTTCCAGGTCAGTTGTTTTTTCAATGAGATATTTCACATTGTCTTCAATTCTTTCATTTTTTTGTAATTTCTTGTTTTCTCATAAAGTCATTAGCTTCCATCTACTCCATTCTAATTTTTAAAGAACTATTTTCTTCAGTGGGCTTTTGACCATCCATTTGCATTCAGGTAATTTTGCTTTTTAAAGCATTTTTCTCCTCTTTGTCTTTTTGGATGTCTTTGGCCATTTGGATTAGTCTGTTTTTAAAGATGTTATTTTCATCAGCATTTTTGGGATCTCCTTCAACAAACTGTTGACCTGCTTTTCATGATTTTCTTGAATCACTTTCATTTCTCTTCCCAGTTTTTCCTCCAGCTCTCTTACTTGATTTTCAAAATCTTTTTTGAGCTCTTCCATGGTCTAAGACCATTTCAAATTTCTTTTGGACGTTTTGGATGAAGAAACCTTGATTTTGATGTCTTACTCTAATAGTATGTTTTGTTCTTCTTCATCTGAAAGCTGTTCACCAAGAAAGTAAACTTTTATACTCTTATTTTTTTACCCTTTTTTGGTCATTTTCCCAGCCAGTTACTTGACTTGAGTCCTTTGTTAAGTGGTGGATATACTTCAGAGACCTGTAAGTTCTCAATTTCTCCAAGGTGGCACAGTCAAGGGAGAGAAGTTTACTCCTCTCCTGACCTGTGCTCTGCTCTGGGAGCAACCACATTTTCTTCTTTCTCCTCAGGATCCATGGGAAGGGTTGCATTTTATTTGTCTTGTTTCTCCAGCTCCTACCACAGTATTTTGATCAGAGGAAACAATACAATGAATTGAACTGATTTCTTTCCCGATCTCAAACCTGTAATTCCCAATCCTTTCCCAGTCCATGACCCAATATGCTCCATGTTAAAGAGTAGTATAAATGGGTTCACCTTTTAGAACACAGCATCCTACATGGGAGATAACATTTGACTGCAATGGACATTGTTCTATCCCCAGGGAAAGAAGTGATCATTTCTGAATATAGATTGAAGCATATTTTTTTTAACTTTATTTTTGAGGATTTTTTCTTGTCTATGTTTTCTTATACAGCACAACTAATATGAATATATTTTGCATGAGTACACATATATAATCTATATTTAATTGCTGGTCTCCTCAATCGGTGGTGAAGGAACAAGAGAATTTTGGAGTTCAATCTTTTAAAAATAAATGTTAAAATACTTTCTACATGTAACTGGGAAATAAGATATACAGGTAAAGAAATCTATCTTACCCTATAGCACAGGTGCAGCTAGGTGGTGCAGTGGATAGAGCATCAGTGCAGGAGTCAGGAGGACCTGAGTTTAAATCTCACTTCAGACCCTTGACACTTACTAGCTGTGTGACTTTGGGCAAGTCACTTAATCCAAATTGCCCCATCCTGGATCATCACCAGTCACCTTGATGAATATGTGGTCACTGGACTGAAATGGCTCTGGAGGAGAGGTGAGGCTGGAGACATGCACAGCCCTCCTTCACTCAAAACAAAGTCACATACTGCCCTGATACTCTAGAACCAGAGGGCAAAATAAGTATTCAAGGAATCCACAGATCACCGCCTGAAAGAGATCCAAAAAGAGGAACTTCTACGAACATTGTGGCCAAATTCCAGAGTTCCCAGGTCAAGGAGAAAATATTGCAAGCAGCTAGAAAGAAACAATTCAAGTATTGTGGAAATACAATCAGGATAACACAAGATCTAGCAGCTTCTACATTAAGGGATTGAAGGGTGTGGAATAGGATATTCCAGAAGTCAAAGGAACTAGGACTAAAACCAAGAATCACCTACTCAGCAAAACTGAGTATAATACTTCAGGGGAATAAATAGTCTTTCAATGAAATAGAGGACTTTCAAGCATTCTTGATGAAAAGACCAGAGCTGAAAAGAAAATTTGACTTTCAAACACAAGAATGAAGAGAAGCATGAAATAGTAAACAGCAAAGAGAAGTCATAAGGGACTTACTAAAGTTGAACTGTTTATATTCCTACATGGAAAGACAAAACTTGTAACTATTGAAACTTTTCAGTATCTGGATTGTTGGTAGGATTACACACACACACACACACACACACACACATATGCACACACAGAGAGACAGAGAGCACAGAGTGAATTGAATAGGATGGGACCATATCATAAAAAATTGAAATTAAGCAGTAAGAGAGAAATATATTGGCAGGAGAAAAGGAGAAATGGAATGGGGCAAATTGTCTCTCATAAAAGAGGCAAGCAAAAGACTTTATAGTGGAGAGAAAAAGAGGGGAGGTGAGAGAAAACATGAAGTTTACTCTCATCACATTCAACTAAAGGAAGGAATAAAATGCACACTCATTTTGGTGTGAAAACCTATCTTACAATACAGGAAAGTGGGGGTGAAAGAAGGGTGATAAGCAGGGTGGGGGGATGATGGAAGGGAGGGCAATGGGAGGAGGGAGCAACTTGAAGTCTACACTCTTGGGGAGGGACAGGATCAAAAGAGATAATAGAAGCAATGGGGGGCAGGATAGGATGGAGGGAAGTATAGTTAGTCTTACACAACATGACTATTATGGAAGTTATTTGCAAAACTTCACAGATATGGCCTATATTGAATTGCTTGCCTTCCCAAAGGGAATGGGTGGGGAGGGAGGGATGAAGAGAAGGTGGAAGTCAAAGTTTTGGGAACTACTGTCGAGTTCTGTTCTTGCTACTAGGGAACAAGAAATACAGGAAATGGGGTATAGAGAATTATCTGGCCCTACAGGACAAAATAGAAGATAGGGACAAGGGAAGAGAGGGTTGATAGAAGAGAGGGCAGATTGCTGATAGGGGCAATTAGAATGCTTGGTCTTTTGGGGTGGGGGGAGGAGGCAAATGGGGAGAAAGTTTGGAACCCAAAATTTTGTGAAAATGAATGTTAAAAGTTAAATAAATAAATTTTCAAAAGAAAAAAAAATGAACAAATAAGGAAACATTGGAAAGGAGCAGAAAAAAAAAGCATGGTAAGACATAGTATTGCATCTCTCTAAGGGTGATATGTAATGCCAATTATTTCAATACCAAATAAATGGAAACATCTTTTATATTGTAATCAAACTGCATTTAAAATATTATAAATTATTATTATAAACTATTACTAAATAATGGTGACAAAGCTTAATATTGGTAATATAAACCATTCTAAAAAGTTACATATAAATCAATTTGCAAGAAAAATGTTATATCTCGTTGACCTACATTATAAATTCAGACATGTATTCCTAGAGAAATGATTCTGACTGGAGGAAATAGCAAAATAATTGCATGTGAGAATAAAACAAAATTTAAAATCATTCCTGGAAAGTAGTGAAACATGAATAAATATATTCAATAAATAAGTAAAATTCAGTATTGCCAATAAGATGTGGGAAGGAAGAAGCTTCTTCTCCGCAGGAAATGAGAGCTATTTTCTGACAACAACAAAATGATTTTAAAGTTAACTGCTTGGATCAACAACTCACATGAAGCTGCTTTTTTTTTTTTTTTTATTTACTGGTCTCTTTCCAGAATTTTTTTTTAATTTATGTTTTGAAGCTGTAATCCAAATGTCGTGGCACACAGTAAAGGTATATTAAATCATTAGGGCCGAGTCAAGGACTTCACCAACTTCTGAGGTTATATTTCTTATTTTGATTCATAGAGTACTAACTGCCTCTTCTATCCCCTCACAAGTCATATTTACCAAAAACTGTTCAGTGACTTCCATGGATCAGGTCTCACTCAAAAATGTAGCTCACAAATCTCACAAATATTTTCCTTAGCCAAAAACCACATCAGATATTTAATCAAAAAACATAGCAAAAATGAAGAAAAAATGCTGCCTCCACCTCCCCCTTCCATCACTTACATGTGTAGTATGATTTCTCACAGGTTGATGCATTACCAATGGAGAAAAGCACAGAGAGAAAATGTACCAGGTAACCAACATGGAGAACATACACATAGGGAATATGTTACAAGCATCTATCAAATACACTAGTAATTACTGTATTCAGCACTTCCTTCATGTATGAAACATAAGCATCAGCAGGGCATATGTGAAACAGGACAACTCAGGTTGTTACAGTTACGACTATGGTGCTACAGAGGTTAGTATGCTCCAATATTATAATCATCTTGTTCTTTGTTGCTGACTTGAAGATGTTACATCACTACTGTCTGCTGAGTGCTGATTTCTCTAATCCTGTCATTTTTGAGGCTTCTGTTACACCTCTGCTTTTTATTATGACATCTCCTCTGACACCTCATTTTGTCTTCTGATTATCAAACTGATCTCTGTAACAATATTCTCATCATTAGATATGTCGTGCCTTGAGGATTAGCTATTACACACACCACTAGCAAATGGTAGGATGCAATAGCTAGAAAGTTTTTCCCTAAAAGGAAGACCAAAACCACATCAGTCTTTTTTCTATGTATTTGTTTGTCTTTCTGCCTATCTCCCTGTCTCCCTCTCTGTCCACCCCTTCTCTCTCTCTCTCTCTCTCTCTCTCTCTCTCTCTCTCTCTCTCTCTCTCTCTCTCTCTCTCTCTCTCTCTCTCTCTCTCTCTGTCTCTCTCTCCATCTATCCGTCTAGTCGTGGACTATGTAGCCACCACTTCTAGACTGAAAACAGTGAATGAAAGTTGATCTCAGCCTCATGACAAGATCAGATTGGTTTCATTAACTGCTGTGTAAACTGATAATTATTATCTGAGACATCTATCTCACTTATGGTTAAGAAATGCTTTAAAATTTCTGCTATACCCTTAATTGATACCCTGTGTACTGAAAATGTTTTTTTTTAATTAATTGATTTGTTTTCAGTTTTCAAAAATCACTTCCATAGTTTTAAATTTTCTCCCCGTACCCCCTCCCCCATCTCTCCCTGAGACAGTAGGTAATCTTAGATAGGTTCTATACAAGCGCTTTTATTAAAGACATTTTCACATTAGTCTTGTTGCCTAGAAAAAATAAAATGAATGGGAGAAACATGAGAAAAACCAAAAGAAAACATAACACAAGAGAAAATACTCTGCTTCATTCTGCATTCCAATTCCATATGAAATACAAAATAGATATTTTTGATTACATTAAATTGAAAAGATTTTGCACAAACAAAGCCAATGCAACCAAGATTGGGAGGGAAGCAGAAAACTGGAAAAGAATTTTTACAACTTAGTGTGTGTGATAAAGGTCTCATAGTTCTTTCTCTGGATGTGGATGGCGTTTTGCTTCAAGAGTCCCTTGGGAATGGTTTAGGTCCTTTCGTTGTTGTGAAGAGCTAAGTCTATCAGAAACAGTCCTCCCACACTGTGGCTGTTACTCTGTATAGTGTTTACCTGGTTCTGCTAATTTCACCCAGTATCAGTTCATATAAGTCTTTCCAAGTTTTTCTGAAGTCTGACTATTCATCATTTCTTATAATACAATAGAATTCCATTATATTCATACACCACAGCTTGTTCAGCCATACCCCAATTGATGGGCACTTCCTTGATTTCCAGTTCTTGGCCACTGCAAAAAGGAGCTGCTATAAATATTTTTCTACATGTAGGACCTTTTCCCATTTTTATGATCGCTTTGTGATGCAGCTCAAAAGTAGTATTACTGGATCAAATAATAAACACATTTTTGCAGCCCATTGCACATAATTACAAATTGTTCTCCAGAAAGTTTGGATCAGCTCACAGCTCCCCATAATGAATTGGTGTTCCAACTCTCCAACATCTTCTCCAGCTTTTATCATTTTCCAGTTTTGACATGTTGGCCATGTCTGATAAGTTTGAGGTGGTACCTCATTGCTGTTTCACTTTCCATGTCTCCAGTGAAGAGTGATTGAGAGTATTTTTTCATATGACTATAGATAGCTTTAATTTCTGCATCTGAGAACTGCCTGTTCATATCCTTTGACCATTTATCAATTAGAGGATGACTTGTATTCTTATAAATTTGACTCAAAAATGAAGCCTTTATCACATATTCTAGCTGTAAAAATTCCCAGTTTTCTGCTTCGCTCCTAATCTTGGTTGCATTGGCTTTGTGCAAAAAACTTTTCAATTAAATGTAATCAAAATTATCCATTTTACATTTCATAATGTTCTTCATCTCTTATTTGGTTATAAATTTCTTCATTCTCCACAAATCTGACAAATAGAATATTCCTTGCTCCCCTTATTAGTTATCAGCCTTTATACCTGGATTGTATACCCATTTGGACTTTATTCTGGTGTACAGTGTCAGACATTGGTCTATGCCCGGTTTCTACCACACTATTATCCAGTTTTCTCAGCATATTTTTTGTCAGAGTGAGTTCTTAACCCAGGAGTAGGGGGCTCTTGGGTTTATCAAACAGTAAACCGCATAATCATTGACTACTATGTCTTGTGTACCTAACTTATTCCACTGATCTACCCCTCTGTTTCTTATCCAGTACCAAGAAGTTTTGATGGTTGCTGCTTTATAAAACAAGTTGAGATCTGGTACGGCTAGGCAGCCTTCTCTAACACTACTTCTCATTAATTCCCTTGATATTCTGGACCTTATGTTCTTCCAGATCAATTTTGACATTATTTTTTCTAGTTCTAGAAAATAATTTTCTGGTAGTTTGGTATGGCAATGAATAAACAAATTAGTTTAGATTTTATTATATTAGCTCATGCTACACACAGATGTTTTTCCCCATTTATTTAAATTAGACTTTATTTGTGTGAAAAGTGTTTTAAACGTGTTCATATAGTCCCTTGATTTGTTTTGGCAGGTAGACTCCCAAATATTTTATAGTGTCTACTGTGACTTTAAGTGGGATTTCTTTTTATCTCTCGCTGTTGAGTTTGGTTAGTAATATGTAAAAATTCAAATGATTTATGTGGTTTGCTTTGTATCTTGCAGTTTTGCAAAAATTGTTTATTATTTCAAGGAGTTTTTTACTCTATTCCCTAGGATTCTCTGTGTATATCACCATATCGTCTGTGTGTAAAGTGTTATAACTTAATTTCTGCTTTGCCTATTCTAATTCCTTCAATTTCTTTTTCTTCTCTTATTGCTAAAGCTAATATTCTAGTACTATATTGAATAATAATGGTGATCACCCCCTGATGTTTTTGGAAATGCATCTAACTTATTTCCATTACATATAATGTTTGCTGGTGGTTTTAGGTTGATACTACCTATTATTTTAAGGAAGGCTCCATGTATTCCTATGTTCATGTTTTCTGTGCTATGTTTTCAGTAGCAATGGGTGCTATGTTTTCAATAGCAATGGGTGTTCTATTTTGTCAAATTTTTCTCTGTCTCTATTGAGACAATCATATGGTTTCTGTTATTTTTGTTGTTGATATGATCAATAATGCTGATAGTTTTCCTAATATTGAACCAGCCCTGCATTCCTGGTACAAATCCTACCTGATCAAATTGTATTATTCCCATGATAGGTTGCTCTAATGTTTTTGCCAACATCTTATTTAAAATTTTTGCATCTATATTCACTAGGGAAATTGGTCTATAATTTTCTTCTTCTGTTTTGACTCTTCCTGGTTTAGGTAGCATAACAATTTTTGTATGATAAAAAGAACTTGGTTGGACTCACTTTTCACCAGTTTACTCATATAATCTTCATAGTATTGGACTTAACTGTTCTTTAAATGATGGATAGAATTCACTTGTAAATCCATCTAGCCATGGAGAATTTTGTTTTTCCTGAGGAGTTCACTGATGGCTTGTTTAATTTCTTTTTTTTCCGAAGTGAGATTGTTTAAGTCTTTTACTTCCCTTCTGTTAATCTGAACAGTTTACATTGTTTTTAAATACTCATCCATTTCACTTACATTTTCAAATTTATGGGCATACATTTGGATAAAGTAATCTCTAATTATTGTTTTAATTTCCTCATCAGAGTTGAGTTCACCCTATTTATTTTTGATATTGGTAATTTGGCTTTCTTCTTTGTTTTTTAAACTGAATTAAAGAATGGTTTATCAATTTTATTAGTTTTTTCATAAAATCAAATTTATTTTTGTTTGTTAATTTAATAGTTTTCTTAATTTTATTAATCTCTCCTTTTGTTTTTAGTATTTCTAATTTTGTATTAAGTTGGGGATTTTCAATTTGTTCTTTTTCTAGCTTTTTCAGTTACATGCTCAATTCATTGATCTCCTCTTTCTCTATTTTATTCACATAAGCATTCAATGATATAAAACTTTCCCTAACAACTGCTTTCACACATCCCATAAGTTTTTGTAGGTTGCCTCATTATTGTCACTCTCTTGAATGAAGTTATTTATTGTTTATATGATTTGTGTTTAACCCAATCATTCTTTAGGATTAGATTATTTAGTTTCCTATTAATTTTTAGTCTCTCTGTGGCCCTTTATTACATATAATTTTTATTGTAACATGATCTGAAAAGAATGTATTGATTATCTCTGCCTTTCTGCATTGGATTGTGACCTTTTCATTCCCTACTACATCATCAAATTTTGTTTATGCACCATATACCACCAAGACAAGGTATATTCATTCACATCCCCATTTAATTTTCTCCAGAGCTCCATCATATCTAACTCATCCAGAATTCTAGTCACCTCCTTAACTTCTTTCTTGCTTATTTTGAGGTTAGATTTATTAGGTTCAAAGAGGGGGAGGTTGAAGTTCCCCACTACTATGGTTTTGCTATTTCTTCCTGTTACTCTCTTAGCTTCTCCTCTAAAAATTTGGATGCTATACTACTTGGTGCATATATGTTTAGTAATGATATTACTTCATTGATTATGGTGCCTTTTAGCAGGATATAGTTTCCTCCCTTAACTCTTTTGATTAGTTCTATTTCTGGCTTTCCTTTTTCTGAGATTAGGATTGCTACCCCTGCTTTTTTCCATCAGCTGAAGCATATTATACTCTTCTCCAACCTTTTACCTTTACTCTGTGTGTATCTCCCTACTTCAAATGTGTTTCTTGTAATCAAAATGTTGTTGGATTGTGGTTTTTAATCCATTTTGCTATCCAACTCAGTATTGTAGGAGAGTTCATCCCATTCACATTCACAGTTATGATTACTATCTGTAACTTTCTCTTCACCCTATTCCTCCTCATTTATGCTTTTATTTCTCCCTTTCCCTCTTCATTAGTTTTAGTTTTTACCTCCACCTCCCTCAATCTTCCCCCCTTCTGGCAGTCCTCCTTTTTATTTCCCCTTTTCCTTACTACTTCTTCCATCACTTTTAACTTCCCCCAGCCTTTTCTTTCTCCTTTTACTGCCTGTAGGGCAAGTTAGGTTTCTATATTTACCTAAGAATATATTGTTCTCTCCTTGAACCAGATCAGAAGAGAATAAAGTGCAAACAATGTTCATCTTTCTCCCCTGTTTTCCTCTACTATGATATGTCTTTGTGCCTCTTTCAGTGATGTAATTTACCTTTTTTGCCTCCTCCTTTTCTCTTCTCCCATTACAATCTTTTTGTACCCATTAATTACAGTTTTTATTATCACATCAATTAATTTATACCCATTTCCTCTATCTATGTGTCAATCACTTTTAAATGTCATAATAAATAAACACTTCTCAAGACTGCCAAGTATCATCCTGCCATCTAGGGATGTAAATAGTTTGCCCATATTGAATAACATTTTTCTCCCATTTACATTTTTATGCCTCTCTTGAGTCTTGTGTTTGCAAATCAAATTTTCTATTGAGCTCTGGCATTTTCATCAGGAAGGTCTGGAAATCCCTTATTTCCTAGAATGTCCATCTGCTTGCATGAAATATTATGCTCAATTTTTCCTGGGTAATTGATTTTTGGTTGTAGTCCAAACTCTTTTACCTTACAGAATATCATATTCCAGTCCCTCCAATCTTTCAATGTAGAAGCTGCAAGGCCCTATGTGATCCTGACTATAGTTCTTCGATATTTGAAGTATTTCTTTGTGACTGCTTGCAGTATTTTCTCCTTAACTTGGTAATTCTGGAATTTGGCAGCAATATTCCTTAGTATGTCATTTTGGGATCTCTTTCAATAAGTGATGCTTGGATTCTTTTGATGACTATCTTGCCTCCTACATCCAGGACCTCAGGGCAGTTTTCCTTGATGATTTCTTGGAAGATATTGTTCAGGCTCTTTTTTCATTATGGCTTTTGTGGTAGACCAATAATTCTTAGATTTTTCTCTCCTGGATAATCTTTTTCCAGGTCAGTTATTTTTCCAATGAGATATTTTACATTTTTCTCTATTTTTTCATTCTTTAGATTTTATTTGACTGATTCTTGATGTCTCATACAGTCATTAGCTTCTACTTGCCCAATTCTAATTTTCAGTGGTTCCTTCAGCTCACTTTTGTACCTTATTTTCTATTTATCCAATTGTTCCTTCTAAGGAGTTATTTTCTCCAGTTAGGTTTTATACCTCTTCATCCATTTGCCCAATTTTTCTTTTTTGGGAGCTGTTCTCTTCAGTGAATTCCTGTTTCATTTTGTCAATTTTATCTAAAATCATTTACCAATTTTTTTTCTACCTCCCTAATTCAACTTTTAAAATAATTCTTGAGCTCTTCCAAGAATGTTTTTTAGACTTAAGACCAGTTTATATTCTCTTTTGTGGTTTCAGATGTGGGTATATTTTCAATGTCTCCTCTTCTGATTTGGTATTTTGATCTTCTTTGTCCCCAAGATAAAATTCTATGGTCATTGCTTTCCTGATTTGCTTCTTGCTCATGGTGATTGACATTTTCTGGCTTTTAAAGTGAATCTCTGCCTCTGGGTTGAAGGATGCTCTGTCCCACAGTTCTTGTCCTGAGAACCTGTGGCTTTGTGTGTTGTGTTCTCTGATTCTTTTAGTTTGAAACTCAAATGCTGCAGCTTACTTGGTGCTGAGGGGGCAGTGTACCTCAAGGCTGAGGCCCTGTGAAATCTGTCTTAGTTTCCCTGGGATTTCACTGAAGTTCCTGGAGTGAGGTATGAGGGAAGTGTGGTCTGCTTGTAAGAGGTCTAATCCTTTCTTGAGTGAGAGCACAGGCAGACTCAGTAGCTAGTGAACCCATATCTGTGCTTGTGTCTGTCCAGTTCTCCTGGCTGTAGTAAGCATGCCTCCAGTCCTGGTGGTGGTCCTTATGGGCTCCAATCTATAGCATCAATGCAATATTCACAGCACCCACAGCAGCCATGAATACTAGAGCAGGCAATTTAGGATTGTGAAATACCACAGACTCTCCACATGGAAGGCAGAATCAAAACATTTATTCAGATATAAATCCATCGCAGCAATGAAAATCTATACACAATAATAATGCAGAGGATAATACCATCCCCAAGTCTTCCCCCTCTTAGTATTCCCACAAAACAGATCCACTACACACATCACAAGAAGGCTCTCTTAAACCAAATTACAAACAATCACAAAATCACTAAAGCTACCCAGGAGTCTGCATCCTTCCTAGCTTTGACTGCTCGCAAGACTAACTTCCTGGGGGCAGAGCCGAGATGGCAGAGTAGAAAGATGGACCTGCTGGAGGTCTCCTCCCATAGTCCATAAAATACCTTTAAACAAATTCTAGAGCAGCGGAAGAGACAAAATGGCAGAATGAAAGAGATTTCTAGCCCAAGGCAGCCTGGATGGCCAACAATAAAGGTCTATCACTCCAGTCTCAGAGCAAGGCACAACTCAGCCTTGGCCATGGGGAAGTATTTTACATTACTACACATATATAGCCTACATTGAATTTCTTTCCTTCTCAGTGGGGATAGGAGGGAGGAAGGTAGACCAGTTAGAACTCAAATTTTTAGGAAAGAATGTTGAGAATTGCTTTTGAATGCAACTGGGAAATAAGAAATACAGGTCATAGGGTATAGAAATCTATCTTGCCCTACAAGAAATGAGAGAAAACAGAGATAAGGAAAGAGAGGGGTATGATAGAAGGGAGAGCACATTGGGGGAAGTGGTATTCAGAATGCATAGTGTCTTGAGTTGGGGGAAGGGGAGAGATGGGGAGAAAATTTGAAACTCAAAATCTTATGGAAATGAATGTTAAAAACTAAAAATAAATAAAGAAATTAAAGTTTCAAAACAATGTTCAAAAATAATAATAAAAAAAGACAAACTACTTCTCAACTCTGCTCTAGCTCTCCCTCTTCTTGCTTCACCCATTCAGCAAACTCCTTCCCCACAGGCTAAATGTGACTTAATGGATCTATCAATGAACATAAAAGATTTTCCAATTGAAATTACCATTACACTCAGCCCCAAGATCTTTCCTATTCATTAGAAAGGTTGGTGGGGCAACCAGTGTCATCAGAACTTTACAACAATATAACAGGGACCACACAAAAACAGCACATAAAACAATATCTTAGGATGAGGGTTGAGCACAAACATGCCATCATTCCCCTCTCAAACAAATGGAGCCCACAATCTTGGAGTAAGGGGTGAAGGTCTCTTCTCCCATAGCTACTTCCTGCTGAAACTGGACATAGAGCTGTCCCTACCCCAACAGGCCCCATTTAGTGGATCAGTTCTTTAGCTGGCATCCAGAGTTTGATTGACTTCAGGTCCAGAGATGAAACAGCACAGTCGTTGATAGGGGGTAACATCTGGCTTAAGTGATCAGGCATCCGCAGGTGAAAGGTATTTCTCTGCAGACAACAAATCTGACAAACTGTGAACTGACAAAAAGCCAAAAAGAAACAAAGAGAAAATAACCAGAAACAGGGTAGATAGGTCAGCCATGCTTCTGGAGTCCATGAACCCATTATCATAGCCTCATTTACTATTGTTTACTGTTTTCCAATTTGCCATGCCGGGATCATCATTCTGACTAGAGGTATACCCTCTTTAATCTGAGCTGGTGTCTGGCCAACCCCCCATTCTCCCTGCAGGTGTGACGTACCTAGATACAATATTTCAGAATAATCTGCAGGTGCAACTCCTACCTCCCTGATCAGTCTATAATCAAGTCTCTTTCCTTGATACATTTCATATAGTTCATTAGTTGCAATGCTATCTGTTCTTCCAAAATCTACCCCTGCTCTTTATGGAGCAGCAAACTACTCTTTTCTTGTCAATCCATTCTGACCCTAAATCCACTGGCTATTCATGCTTCTCTCTTGAGTAAACCTATCTTTTTCACTAACTCTGACTATCCAAGATAGCGATGGTTCTCCCATCATTTGGATGAACCACTCAAAACATGTGTTACCTCCTGCTGATCAAAATCCTCAATTATCTCCTCAAACACTGTGGGGACCCCGTGGTTCCCTTGCTTCCTTCTTAGGTCAATTCTCAACCATCTTATTTGTTTCACTTTCTTCCCACACAACCTCCTGACCTGTGTTTAGGTCCGAACCAAGCCCAGCAAGGGCTGCATTTACTTTTCTATTGTTAACCTTTTGCCTCCTGTGACACAAACCAACAATAACCCTCTCTTCTACCACCTGAAACTCTCCAGCTTTCTCTCCCAAAGGGCAGTCCAAACACTGCAGGACAAAAAGCCTCTCCTGCAAACCAGCCAATTTCCTGTCCATCTGAGCCTTCTCCTCCAGCAGCCCATCTCCACATTTACACACATTTCAAGACAAAAATGGCTTCCTGTTTTCAGAATCTCCCTAGCCCTCACTGCACCCTGGCTCATAAGGCTGCAGCCATCTTCTGGGGCACGGGTCCCTCCTCTAGCCAGAGTTTAGCAATGCTCAGCCTCTCCTACATAGTCCTGCCATTTCTTTCCCTGGTTCCATTGCAATTCCCTGCAAATATCTTTCTAAGTCTATAGGTTCTCCCTTCTGTAACCTTGGTTCCCAGTTTTCAGAAAGCCCTGTGCCTTTAATTCATTCTCTTTGTGTGGGGTACAGAGACCCTTATCAATGAATCAGAGACTCACAGATATTAACAAAAAATAGTTTGTTTATTGACTTTCTTGAGAAAGGGCTCCCTCAGAGTGCCCAAAAGATGTCATTAACTGAAGAGATCAGAGCTGTGTTTAGCTCAGCAGATTATATAGGCCCTAACTGCAATACCCCCCACGCTGAGGGTACAATCTATTCACAGCAATCTGCCCCAGAAACAGAGAACAAAGATAGTTTTTACACATGAGCTCTAAAAAAAAAGGAGGGGACGGGAGGTGTTATTCCTCTCTGCTATGTGTCTAAAAACAAGAGGGGATTGAGAAAATGCAGAGGGCAATCTGGGAAAGTAAAGGGGTTAGTCTTGTGAAAATATTGGGAGTAGTCTGGGAGAGTACAGAATACATTGAAGCATTTCTTCTACAAGGTCAACCTGAAGCAAATGTTTCAACCAGACAAGAAACAATTAAGCTCTTAAAGAGGCTTCACTCTTGAGAGATCCTCAGATCCACATCTTTCTGGGGAGGAACAAAAATCCTCCCACCCTGTGACATTCATTTCTTCCTCTGTGTCCTCTGCCTGTCTCCAAATAGAGGTCTGATATTTCATGATTTCATCCCTCTCGCCATTTGTAGTGCCAATGCAATATTCACAGCACCCATGGCAATCATGAATATCATGGCACACAATTCAGAATAGCAAAAAACCACAGACTCTCCACATGGAAGGCAGAACCAAAATATTTATTCAGACCCAATCCATCATGCAATGAAAAATCTAAACACAGTAACAATGAAGAGAACACCATCCCCAAGTCTTCTCCCTGCTAGGCTTCCCACAAACCAGGTCCATTACACTCATCACAAGCAGGCTCTCTTAAACAAAATCACAATCACAAAATCACTCAAGCTACCCAGGAGTCTGCATCCTCCTTAACTCTGACTGCTTTGAAAACCAACTTCCTCTCAGTTCTGCTCTAGTTCTGCCTCTTCCTGCTCCCCTGATTCAGCTGACTCCTCCCACCACAGGCTCCATGTGACTTAATGGGCCTATTAGTGAGAAGGAAAGATTTTCCAATTCAAATTACTATTACACACCCCTCTGGGGCTCAGTATCTCTTCCTGATTTGCTGAAGTGGGGCTCTCTGGGATAGTTCTGATCCTGCTCTGGTCCACTTCATCCACAACAACAGGGACTTTCCTTGATGATCTCCCTAGTCTCCTGAGCTGAGAGGCTGCTGTGGCCCTTCTGCTGATTCCACTATTCCAGAATTTTTGCTGAGGAAATATTCTCTGAGGTTTTCAAGGTCAAAAAGGGGAGAGTAAGTTCACCTACAGTTTACTCAACCATCTTGGCTCCTAGAAGTTCAAGTAGGTGATGTTCAGACACTTAATATGTGGGCTGATAGTCTCAGGAGAAGCTGCTGCTGTTACCTGAGGCCCTGCATTTCTCACTCATTTCCACTGAACTCCCATACTGTGCTGATATGTTTGAAAATCCACACTGCTGTTTCTGCTTCAATCTGCCCTGGTAGTTTCTGCTCCACTATAGCAGAGTCTGTGCTGGTACACCCTGTACACTATGCACTCCTCCAGCCACATGGCACGGATCCTTCCCATCTTCCTTCTCAGGCTGTCCTGGGATGGAAATATGCCACACTCTGCCTCCTAGTGGATTCTGCCATTCTGAAATTTGTTAAACTTCTCTTTGTAGAGGTATCTAAAGGAATTTGTGGTAAGGTTCAGGTGAATCTGTGCTCTCATTCTGCCATCTTGGCTCTGCTGAAACTGGCATTTTGAGCAGTTAAATCTTACTCCTAAGATTCTCTTTGATTGCAATGCAAACAAAATGAGAAAAAAGACAAAAGCAAAATGAATGGAAACAATTGCCCCCCAAGTATATATTCTGCCTTTATTAGGAATACCTGGCAGCAATGAAAACCTTAGTGATCCTTTTTATTTTATGATTGACAATCATAGGGATTTCTTTATGTTTTTCCCACCCTTTACTCAGAATTTCAGAATAACTACTTTATAACTTTTGTGGTTTCATAACAAATGACAGTCAGAAAAGTGTCACAACTGTATCAGTAGTTGTATTTTTCTTTACTAATAAATATCTGTTCCAAAAGTCTGCTACCTGAGCTTGTAATTAACTGCTGAAAATGAAATATGGGAAAAAGGAAAAAAGATAAAAAGAACAAGGGATGAAAGAAAAAGAAAATGGGACAAAATTAATGAACCAGGGAAGGACAACAATAATGAAATTTTCTTTTAGCAAGATGGGAAAACAAAGTAAGATTATTCCAGAAGATGCTGAAAATTGCTGCTAATACATTTGTAACGTATGCGTAACCTGAAAGGCACTGGTAGAATTATGTTTGAATCCTTCAAATGGGTGAATTTCTAAGTCATTTGTCAAATCTTATATTCTTGGAGAACTTCATCTCAAAGATACGTACAATTATAAATGTACTTTGAATGCATATCCATGTGGTGTAAAGGGTGGTATATTACATGATAATTTTCAAAAATGCTCCCAATTCCTCGTGTAGGCAAGTTGGGGAATACTCAGAGTTTACTTCCTTGGTAGTAGGGGCTTCCATTTACATTAAAAGGGTGTTATGATGATACTAATGTTATAAAGATGTTGGGGTGTGTTCATTTTAACTAACAATATGGTCAATGACTATGATATTTCGTCAACTCCTTTATTTCTCAAATGCTTAGTTGAGAGAAGAATCTATATAATAATAGAAATCTGGAGTTGAAATAGACCTTATATGGCATGTTTTCTAATTATTTAGCAAGTGATAAAGCTAAAATTTAGAGGGAAAGGTGATGATGGAGCTACCCAGCTAGTTAATGGCAGACAAATATTGGAATCTAGGTTAACTGACTGATTTCTCTGTGACTTTTCTCCAGCCACCCGCATGCTGGTATCTCTGTTTAACTTAATTTTCTTGTGACTAGAACACCCTAGTCAAGTGCAAGATATCTTTCAGAGGAGAATGTCCTTCCATAGGTAGCTTATAGTAAGCTGTGGCAAAGGGAGAGGAGCAGATTTGTAGACAGGAAGCCATGAGTTTAAATCATGTTACCATGTCTTTGTGCAAGTTATTTAATCTGATTCTCAGTTTCATCATATGTAAAATGAATGGGTTGGACTAGATGCTCTCTAAAGTACCTTCTGCTTTGAAACCTATGAAAATATGAAATTATTATATATTTGTTGTGAGAGCAATAATTGGTGGCTAGATTCAGAGGCAGGTTCTTTCTTGTAAAACTCCCACTTAAATCTCTGCATGGTTTATGAAAAAAAAAAAAGGATGCAAAGGATGTTGCAAAATACTATCGATAGCACAGCTATCATAGATGCCAAACTAGAAAGAACTTTAGGGATTCTGAAGTAAAACTAATTCATTTTACCGATGAAAAAACGAAAGTCAAAAGAAGTAGTTTCAGTTATCCGTAGTCATAAAGCTAATAGGGGTAGTAAGAGATAGATAATAGGTTTGGATCCAGGTACTTATGTCCCATTATTTGCTCTAACCAATGTAACCATAGTTGTTTCAACCATTAGCCCCTAAGGAAGCTAAGGTCTGAGATTTATTATTAATTCAATGGAAATAACTTAAGAATCTGCCTCAATGAGGCAAGACTTTGCCTCAGAAAGTTTGTCTCAAGAACTTGTGGATTATATGACCAACAAAATTGAAGACTTTCCATTTTTTCTCATCCCAAAAAGTCTCCAACTTCTCTAAAATAAGAATTATATGACAAGAGAGAAAAAATAATCATATCACTCTCCACAGTCTAAGAAATTAGAGACCCTAATGATGTAACAATTGAGTGGGATAGACTTAGTGAAGACTCCTCAGATTGTAATTTTTCTCCCAGGGGTGAGGTAAGGCCTAAAGGCTCAAGGTTACAATATTTTTAGAATAGAATAGTTCCATATAAGGATATAAAACTGTGTAGTGTATTAGGCTCAATGATTGGACAAAACTAACATAATTCCTTGATGTCTTCATTTCAAAAGGGATTGGTTAGATTTCGTGTCTAGAATGTAAGACCATATTCTCAGCTAATGAGGATAATGGTCAGTGGGGGGAGGAGGGACTTGCATTAGGGTCTATATAAATCACTGCCCTTTTCTTTGTCTTCGGCTTTCCTACTCCTACAGGTAAGCCCCGCTTCTCGAGAATCGAGTAAATCTCTTTTCTGTCATCACTTTGAGAGGCCTCTGAGTAACTGATTTATGTAGGGACCTGAGCCATCCCATACACAATTAATGAATACTTGATAGGGTAAAGGGTTAGAAAGTGAACGCTAGGGAAACATAAGGGAAAATTGTTACAATGATCAAGGAAGTAGAAAACAATCAGAAACCTGAGTATAAGCAAAGAAACCAGAAGGGAAGACATTAACATGTGTTATAAAGGCAACAAGTCCTCTAAATAAACTTTAAAATGTCTAGATATTTGTGAATAAATACTGCAAGACAAAAGAAAATGAATTAGTGCTTTATGAAGCAGAGTATCTTATATGCATTCCTAATATAGTTTAGAACCTCAGGAATTCACGTGCTCGTGAATAATTGAAAAGAGAAATAAGATTTGCAAAAGAAAGTCTTCTGGCATTCATGGCAGAAGTAATCAGCAAAAGAGAAAAATAATTGATTATAAAGTGGAAAAATATCACTAAAGAAAAATAAAGAGAACTGATTAATAAAAATACTTTGAAAAGAAGGACAATATGGAAGAAGAAAAGCAAAAAGGAGTATTGTTAAAAGAAAACATTATCTCTATTCAACTAGCACATACTAATCTTGAGGTCAAACATACATTGATCTTAGATTGAAGCATATTTTTTTCTTCTTTTCTGTTTTCAGAATACGTTGTACATGATTTCATATGTATGATAGCTATCATATTTTTTGCCTTCTCAATGGATATTCTGTACTTGGAGGTGTATAGACATTGCAACATTCCTGTAAAGAAAAATAAAGGACATAGGAACATTTCTACTTTGAAACCATATAGCTATCTTCTCTGTATCCTTTGTGAATTATGACCTTTAAAAGTGAAGTATGACAGAAAAATGAGGGAGGGTCATAATCAACCAAGGAATATTATAGAAATATTAATATATGTATATATAATCTATAGCTGACTTTTTTCTCTCTCTTTTTGTCTCTCTCCACTTTTCAGTATCTCTTTCTTTGTCCCCCTCCCTTTCTCTCCTGTCTATCTCTCTATTACTTTGCTTACTCCAACTAACCTGGGTGTTTATACTGCACTGACTGAATTTCAGAGTGTAGAGTAACCCAAATATTGAAAAGCAATATATTTATTACTCACAGCTGGAGCTGTTGAACTCCCACAGTTGTGTTTTCCCTTTAAACAAATCAGATAAAATAATACCACAGCAAGAGTTATGTACTCCTGATTTAAGGAAGGGTCAGTGTATTATTTTGAGATCAGTTCTGATGTGTATATCTCCCTTTGAGTTTTGTACTATATAGTACAGACTATCCAAGGTCTATTTCAATTCTGCCTATATAAAAGTGTCCTGTATGTATGAAATAGAGCAGCAGAGGAGTTTTTTTTTTTAAAAGCTTAGTAAAATCTGTTCAGAGCATTACCTCTGTGTTATAGGTAAAGAAACCAAGTTTCAAAAAAAGTATAAATCATTTTCTTAAAGTCAAATGGCTAGTGTGGAAATGCCAAGACTTAAAACTAGGTTTCTTGACTTAAAAATCAGAGCCTATTGCACTACACTACGCACTTGCCTCAAATATTAGTAAATTCCATTTTATCCCCTACTCTGTCATTTCCTTTTCCCCTAATACTATTAGAAACATTTTTCCCCTAACTATTAGAAAAGGAGCTAATAGATTAGCTACAGAGTAATTTACTAAAAAAGCTATATTTTCTTAATTATCCTTTCACATTATAAAACCAGTATTTTCAGATCAATTCGAGTTTTTCCATAAAAGCAAAAAAACTAAAACAACAACTAGAAATGACATATTTCACGTATAATATAAACAAAAATGATGACATTCATTTTTAAAGCTCTGGCCTTTATACATTTGGACCAGAAGAAAAGGGTGAATATCAAGTTGGGGATATTCCATGTTAGATTTATTATAAAGTACTACCCAACTTCATTAGAAAGAATTACCAATTCTGAGAATCCAGAGACAAATAAAAAAGGGGGGTGATGTGTCTGGCTGTTACCAATAGGAAGAAATAATTTTGAGTCAATAAAATGAAAAGCCCAAATGAACTTACCCCTTTTATTAAACTGTGATCTGGTAGATGGCTCATGTCATTCTTTTAAAAGCTGCACTAAATATGATGATAATCAAGTGACTTCTTTTCAACTTTAATCATTTATGATCATTAGAAAATTGATAGATTTTCACAAACTATTTGTAGTTTAACTGAGAACCATCAGTTTGGGCATACATGACAAGAGACTAAGAATATCCTATGTACACATATTTAATCATTTTAATATCCAAAATTGTGCCAAATTTAAAGACCTTATAAAATTCTATTTAAATTCTTCAGCAACACTAGACACATCTTACAATGTACGTGGCTTCTTTATAGATGTTCCCGAACTCTTGTGAATTCAAGATCCATTGACTTTGACGATAATGTGACTGGAGAAACAGAACTGACATTGACAAAAACAAATATGCCAGTGTATCAAGTAATTATATTTTTAACAGGGAACTTAACTGTAATAAATCCTAATGATATATGCACATGGAAAAATAAGTATGTGAAAAGTTTATAGACACGTATATGTATGTGTGTGTATATATGTGCACATATATGCATTTATATACATATATATGAATGTATATGTGTAAACATGCATGTGTGTGTTTGTGTGTGTGTGCATGCGTGCATCATTATGATATCATGATGGACCATTTCTGAAGTTTGGAACAAATGTGAACTGTACTACGTCAACCCAACAAAGAGGGAAGACAAATGAAAGAAAAGGTAAGAAAAGACCCAGAATGAGGGCAAACATAGAGGAAGAGAGATATTGAAGGAGGGAGAGACAGATGCAGTAAGACAGATTGACAAACCAAATATTACAAGGCCCAAATACAATTGCATTACTATCCTTTTTGCAAAGTTCTGACAATGTGAATACTTTGATATACTCTTCATTCCCAATTCAACTTTACAACCCAATTCTCCTTTCTTTCTTATGTAGATTGAATCCATTTTTTATTGATATTGCTATTATGAAAAGTCCTTCTGAGTATCAGTCATTTTTTCTGTGTCAGAATTTTCTTATGGCATATACTTTTCCTTCTTCTTGATATGTATTCCCTATGGTCATTTAATTTTGGCAGAATTGAGTTAGATGAGTGCTCCACAGATGCATACAAAAATCCTATTCTATTGTATCCTTTTGCAACTCTAAATTCTCTCACTGTCAAATACATTTATTTGACTTTATTTCACTGACCCTCTCGTGAGCTGTTTGGAGAAAGCTATCTAGAATTTACACAGTGAAATACTCCATGGAGTCATGTGCAATGTCTGGGAAACTTGAGTTTGCCTTGGTCTCTTATTAATACAGTATAAAATGTCCAGAAAATAAATTGAAAAAAACCTCTTTATCATAACATTGAAAACGATCTCATTTTTGTGGAACATGTATGTAGTCAATTATATATGCATATATACTATTAAAAGGAATTATAATCCAATTTATCCCAAATTAAATATAATAATTATTTTAATTATTTTATTTCAATTAAACAATTTAACTCATAGGTATGTAAGCAATCATCACACATATGGAGTTTCTCTAACATATCTATGCTTCTCACTTAAAGTTATTCAGAAGTCTATCTTTTATATAAATTAATTTATCTCATCTTTGATAAAGGAATAAAATATTATGAAGAACTGATTCCATATTTAAGTTGAATTTGCAAACCACAGAGATCACATAGAAAGAATTCATGGAATACTTATCAAAAGTGTTCTTTTAAATGTAACATAGCAGGAAATGTCCGACTATGGTAGACCTATTCATCACCCAGAACAATTATTATTCATTTAAAAGAAACTTACAAAAACCTTTTTTGAATAAATTATTTTGTTTTCAATGTTCTACAATCACTTCCATATATCTGAGATATTTTCCCCTCCCTCCCCTTTTTCCTCCCTCCCTCTTCACTCCCTGCATGAGATGTCTTATAATTTTACGTAAGTTCTGCACAGACATTCCTATGAAATACAAGTTCACCTTAGTTGTGTTTCATAGAAGAATTAAAATGAATTGGAGAAATCATAAAACAAAACAAAACTAAATGCAATACAAAAGAAAGTGGTCCACTTCATCCTGTGATCGAATTCCATGATTCTTTCTCTGGATGTGAAAAGTATTTTGCCTCAAGCGTCCATTGGGAATATTTTAAGTCCTCTCATTGCAATGAAGTACTAAGTACACCAGAAAAATTCCTCACACACTGTGGTTGTTTCTGTGTACAAAGTTCTGCTGGTTCGGTTCCTTTCCCTTAGCATCATTTCATGCAAATCTTTCCAGGTCTATCTGAAGTCTTCCTGTTACTCATTTCTTATAGCACAATAGTATTTCATTACATTCATATACCAGAATTTATTCAGCCATTACCCAATAGATAGGCATCCCCTTGATTTCCAGTTATTGGAGACCAGAAAGACAGTAGCTATAAATATTTTTGTATATGTGGGACCCTTTCCCATTTTTAGAATCTCTTGGGGATAGAGTCCTAGAAGCAGTATTGCTGGCTCAAAGGGTGTGCATATTTTTGCAGCCCTTTGGGCATAATTCCAAATTTCTCTCCACAATCGTTGGATCAACTCACAGCACCACAGCTCACAGCAATGAATTAGTGTTCCAACTCTCCCACATCTTCTCCAAGATTTATCATCTTCCTGTTTTTCCATGTTAGCCAATCTGATAGGTGTGATGTGGCACCACAGAGTTGTTTTAATTTCTTTCTCTCTAATCAATAGTGATTTAGAACATTTTTTTCATATGACTATGCGTAGCTTTAATTTCATTCTCTTCCTATCCTTTGACACATTTATCAATTGGGGAATGACTTGTATTCTTGTATATTTGACTCAGTTCTCTATATATTTTAGAAATGATACCTTTATCACAAACACTAGTTGCATAAATTCTTTCCTAGTTTTCTGCTTTCCTCTTAATCTTGGTTACATTGGGTTTGTTTGTGCAAATCTCTTCAATTTATTGTAATCAATATCATCCATTTTGCAATTCACAATGTTTTCTAACTCATATTTAGTGAAAAATTTTTCCATTCTCTGTAAATCTGATAACTACACTATTCCTTGCTCCAATAATTTGTTTATAGTATCAATATTTTGATATATCTAAATCATGTACTCATTTGGACTTTATTCCTGTGTATAGTGTCAGGAATTGGTCTATACCCAGTTGCTGCAACACTGTTATCCAGTGTTCCCAGAGATTTTTGTTGAACAGCAAGTTCTTATCCCAGAAGTTGGGGTCCTTGTGTTTATCAAACAGCAGATTGTTATATTCATTGACTACTGTGTCTTGAGTACCTCACTGGTGTACCCCTCTGTTTCTTAGTCAGTGTGAAGTAGTTTTGTAATTACTGCTTTATAATAAAATTTGAGATCTGGTAGGGCTAGGCCATCTACCCTAGAATTCCTTTCATTAGTTTCCTTGACATTCTGGACCTTTTGTTTTTCCAGATGAATTTTGATATTATTTTTCTAGCTCTAGAAAATAATCATCTGATAGCTTGATTGGTATGGCAAGAAATAAGCAAATTAATTATGGTAGAAATGTCATTTTTATTATATTGACTCAGTCTGCCCATGAACAACTGATGTTTTTCCACTTACTTAGATGTGACTTTATCTGTGCGAAAATTGTTTTGTAATTATATTCATATAGTCCCTGGCTTTGCTTTGGCAGGTAGACTCCCAAATATTTTATAGTGTCTACTCTAGCTTTAAATGGGATTTGTCTTTCTATCTCTTGCTATTGGGCTTTGCTAGTAATATATAGGAATGCAGAAGATTTGTGTGGGTTTATATTGTAACCTTCAACTTTAACAAAGTAGTTTATTATTTCAAGCAGTTTTTTTTAAAACTGAATTCTCTGGGATTCTCTAAGTATAACATCATATCATCTGCAAAGAGTGACAACTTAGTTCCTTTTTTGCCTATTCTAATTCATTCAATTTCTTTTTATTCTCTTATTGGTACAGTTAATATTTCTAGAATCCATTCTGAATAATAATGGTGATAAAGGACATCCTTGTTTCACCCCTTATCTTATTGGAAACACATCTAATTTATTCCCATTGTATATAATGTTTGCTGAAGATTTTAGGTAGATTCTGCTTATTGTTTTATGGAAAGTTCCATTCATTTCTATGCTCTCCAGTGTTTTCAGTAGGAATGAGTGTTGTATTTTGACAAAAGCTTTTTTCCACAACTATCGTGATAATCATGTGGCTTCTGTTAGTTTTGCTGTTGATATGATCAATAATGCTAATAGTTTTCCCAATATTGAACCAGCCCTGCCTTGCTGGTATAAATCCTGCGTGATCATAATGTATTATTCTCCTGATAAGTTGCTATATTCTTTTTCTTAAATCTTATTTAAAATTTTTATATCCATATTCATTACAGAAATTAGTCAGTAATTTTCTTTCTCTGTTTTAACTCTTACCACCTTAGGTATCAGAACCACATTTGTATTATATAAAGAATTTGGAAGGACCCCTTCTTCCCAAATTTTCCCAAATAATATATATAGTTTTGGAATTAACTCTTCTTTAAGTGGTTGATTGAATTCACTTGTAATTCCATCTGGGTTTAGAGAATTTTGCCAAGGGAGTTCATTGATGCGTTGTTCAATTTCTTTTTCTGAAATGGGGTATTCATCTTCCTCTTCTGTTAACCTGGGCAACATATATTTTTTGAAATATTCTTTGATCTCATTTAGATTGTTGAATTTATGGGCATGCTGTTGGGCAAAGTAATTTCTAATTATTGTTTTAATTTCCTCCTCATTGGGGGTGAACTTACCCTTTTTGGTTTTGATGCTGGTAATTTGGTGTACTTCTTTCTTTTTTTTATAGTCATATTCACCAAAGATTTATCAATTTTATTGGTATTTTTCATATAAAAACACTCTTAGTTTATTCATCACTCTTGTGGTTATCCATATTTCTAATTTGTATTTACTTGGGGATTAATTTTCAATTTGTTCTTTTTCTAGTTTTTTAACACACATTCTTAACTCATTGATCTCCTCTTTCTCTGTTGTATTCAAAGATATAATACCTCTCCTAAGAAATACTTTTTCATATCCCATTAGATTTGGTAGGTTGTCTCATTATTGTCATTCTCTTGATTGAATTTGTTGATTGTTTCTATGGTTTGTTGTTTAAGCCATTCATCCTTTAGGAATAGATTATTTTGTTTCCCATTAATTTTTGGTCTATATTTCCATAGCCTTTTATTACATGCAATTTTTATTGCATTATGATCTGAGAAGGATGCTTACATGCTCTCTGCCTTTCTGTACCAGATTGTGAAGTTTTTACTGTACCCTCATCTGAAACTTCAGAAGGGATTATGAACTGATTGCAAGCACCAAGAGAACTCTTGCAAGAACTGAAGAAGGATTTTAAAAACCAAATTAGAGAAATAGAAGAAAAAATGACCAATTGTTTAAAAAATATGGAAAAATAATTCACTGAAGAGAACAGCTTCTTAAAAAGAAAAATTGGACAAATGGAAAAGGAATTGCAAAAACTAACTGGAAAAAAATAACTCCTTAAAAGAAACAATTGGACAGATGGAAAAGGAGATGCAAAAATTAGCTGAAGAAAACAATTTGATAAAAATGAGAACTGTCCAAGTTGAAGCTAATGACTCTATGAGACATCAAGTATCAGCAAACAGATTCAAAGGGTTAAAAAGATAGAAGAACATATAAAATATCTCACTGGGAAATAACTGACCTGGAAAACAGATTTAGGAGAGAAAATCAAAGAGCTATTGGTGTACCAGAAAGCCAGAATGAAGAAAAGAGCCTGGACAATATGTTCCAAGAAATCAACAAGGAAAACTGTCCAAAATCCTAGATCCAGAGAACAAAATAGTGATTGAAAGAATCCACTGTTCACCTCCCAAAAGGGATCCCAAACTGAAAACACCAAGGAATATTGTTGCCAAGTTCCAGAACAATCAAGTGAAAGAGAAAATACTACAGGGAGCCAGAAAGAAACCATTCAAATATGAGGAAGCTATAGTTAGGATCACACAGGACCTTGGAGTTCCTCCATTAAAAGATCGAAGGAATTAGAATATGATATAACATAAGGCAAAGGAGCTGGGACTACAACCAAGGATCAACTACTCAGCAAAATTGAGTATAATATTTCAGGGAAGAAGATGGACCTTCAGTGAAATAAAGGATTTCCAGAGCTTCCTGATGAAAAGATCAGAGTTCAATAGAAAATTCCATCTTCAAACACAAGTCTCAAGATAGTCATAAAAAGTTGAATAGGTGAAAAAAAAAACTGTTCTTCAACATGGGCATACTATTTATATCCCTGTAAGGTAAGATGATACTTGTTAATCTTGAGAATTGTATATTTATCATGATATACAAATGAGATATTCATAGATAGAGGGAGCAGGTATAAAGTAAATGATGTGATGATAAAAATGTGATTTAAGTATGAGAAGGAATTGTAACAGGAGACATGAAAAGGAATTGTAACAGGAGACGTGAAAAGGAGGAAGCAGAAAGTGATAAGGAAGAGGCACAAAATTATATTACAGTTGAGAAAAGGAGAGGAGAGAGATAAGCATTGTTTGATATTTATTCTTATCCAATTTGGTTCAATGAAGGAACAACAAACTCAGTTAAGTATAGTAATGTAACTAGTTCTTTAGGCAGTAGGAGGCGAAGGGAGAAAGAAAATGGAGGGGAGGCTAAAAGGGAGGGGACTAGCAGTAGGGATAAAGGGGAGTAAAAAGGAGGGAGACTGAAAGAAAGAAGGGAAGACTGAGGGAGGCAGTGGTCAAAAATTAAAATTCTATTGTGGAGGGGAGGAGAAGGGAGGGCTAAAAGCATAAAGCAGGTTAAAGGGGATGTAGGGAAACACACAGACAGTAATCAAAACTGTGAATGTGAATGGGATAAACTCTCCCATAAAACGGAGACGTATAGCAGAATGGATTAAAAACCATAATCCAACACCCCATTCTTTACAAGAAACACATTTGAAATGGAGGGATACACACAGGGCAAAGGTAAAAGGTTGGAGCAGAATATATGGTGCTTCATCTGATGTAAAAAAGGCAGGAGCAGCAATCCTAATCTCAGACAAAGTAAAAACCAGAAATAGATGGAATCAGAAAAGATAAGGAAGGAAAGTATATCCTGCTAAAAGGCATCATAGAAAACAAAGTAATATCATTACTAAACATATATGCTCCAAGTGGCATAGCATTCAGACTCTTAGAGGAGAAGTTAAGGGAGTTACAGGAAGAAATAGACAGGAAATCTATACTAGTGGGGGACCTCAACCTCTCCTTCTTTGAACTTGATAATTCTAACCTCAAAATAAACAAGAAAGATGTTAAGGAGGTGAATAAAACTCTGTATAAGTAGATGCAAAATCATTTTAAAAACTGGGTATCTCTAGGGTACAAGTGACTACTCAATGTCTAATTTTATTATGGAATGACATGGGAGTTTTAACTTGACTCATTTCTACCCTAAGTCCATTTGCCTCTTCTCTGCTAACCTGGTTGGTTGCTCTTCACTCCTAGGTGCTCACTATATTGATTCCAGTATTTATTTGCACATCATACTGGCTTAGCTCACTGCAGCTCTGAACTCCTAAGCTCCAAAGATTCATGGGGACGAATAAGTGTGTGTGTGTGTGTGTGTGTGTGTGTGTGTGTGTGTGTGTGTGGTGTGTGTGTGTGTGTGTGTGTGTGTGTGTGTGACATTGATGTTCAGGTGAACTGAGTTAGGCTGCTGTGGTAAATATTTAACTGGATAAAAACAATATCACATTCGCTCTGCCATATTGGAACATGACCCCCTCATTCCCCCAAAATCAGGGTACTATTGGGAGCTTCTTATCCATAAATGAGTTTCAGCAGAACAATTCTATGTAGTTCTCTTTTGTATTTCTCAAGTAACACAAGAATACTTAATCTCTCCTTTGTGTATAGTACTGCAGTTTGTTGGGGATATTGAAGAAATAACAACTCTGCTTTCAGAATTCTTATAGTCTAGTTGGGGGAAACAAGAAACACATCCATGCTATAATGAAATGAAATCTCATTTGTGATGGTGATTTTAAACATGTAAGTATATAATAAAAAAATTTCCCCCTGCCAGGATTGAAAACAGAGTAATTAAAGAGGAATGGGGCAACTTCTTGGAGGAAATAAGTTCAGATAAGATTATAGAGAAAGTAATAGGCACAGATAAATATAATAGAGGGAGGAAGGCATTTGAGAAGAAGAGAAGTACATGTGCAAGTGTACTGAGGCAAACTAATGACTCAAACAAGTGAGAGACAGAAGCAGCTGACAGCAACTGGAATGGAGAAGCTACAACTGAGTGAATGAGGGCCAGGGTGATTACTCATGACCTTTTGACATTGTAGGTGAGAGATATCATACATAGCAAATGAAAGGACCGACTCTGAGGATGGTACCTAGACTGCAATCTATCTTGAGCAATAGCTAGGGCATTGCACCTTGGAGGTCAAAGTAGAGCAATAAAAATAAACAAAGACTGGAGCAGGACTGTGATCCTTCTGGGACAAGTGGAAAAGATGTGAAGAAAAATATCAGGGCTGAAGTTAGGTTCCCATGAAGAGTAAACATATCCAGGCTACTTCACCTGATGCAGCAAGTGGTGAACCCTGGGGCTACATGGCTTGAGAGGTAACCTCACTCCTAAGCACAGGAATTTTCACCTGCTCAACATTATGGGGAGTCAGCCATCTGAGCCGGGGAAGATTGAGAGGATCTGTGCTGATAAGAGATGACAGGTGTAGTTGGGTTGTGAAAACATGGTCTAGGGCAAGATGGAACCAGCACATACTGGAACAATTCAGAAGCAATGGAGTAGGTACACTGCTGGCTCTGGGCTCTTACAAGAGGCCACAGTTCCCGGGTTTCAGTTCTAGGTCAGAGGGGAGAATTAAAGAATTATCTGAGGCTAGAGGCAACATTTCCCACACCCCAGGACTAGAGATGATTACAATAATAAGACACCGTGTTTTTTTAATGAACAGGTAAAGGAGAAAGAACTTAATTTTATGTGTGTGTGTGTGTATGTGTGTGTGTATGTAGATATATACATATATACATTTATAAATTTATGTATATTATATATAAAAAGTTGTATATATATATATATATATATAAAGTTACAATAGAAATAGAGAAGATCAGGGTTCGTCTTCAGAGGAGGATAATGAAGCAAACAAAACCCTCTCCTACCCCAAAGAGTAACATCAAATGGTCACATGCCCAAATATAATTTGTAGAAGAAATTTTAAAAGATTTTAAAAATCAAATGAGAGAGATTGAGGAAAAATTTAAAAACAGCAATCCAAGAAAAACAAAACAATTATAAAAAGAAAGTCAAGCAGCTGGAAAAGGAGATCCAGGATTTCAAAAACAAAAACAATGCCTTGAAAATTAGATTTGGGTAGAAAATTGAAAACAGATGAAATAATTTAAAAAAGAAAAGAAGAAAATTAGAATTGGGCAGGGGGAAACCAATGAAGTTATGAGAACAAGAAATAATAAAACAAAACATATAGAACTATAAAAAAGAGAATGTAGCACAACTCATAAATAAAACTGATCAGGAGAACAGATCAAGAAGAGAAAACACAGAAATATTTGAACTATCTGCAAGGTATAAAAAAATCTTGATTCAATAATATAAGAACTAATTAAAGAAAATTGTGTTGAAGCATTATAACAAGAGGAGAAAATAAAAATGAAAAAAAAATCCATAGATCATCACCTGAAAGAGATCCTATTAAGAAAGTTTACTGGAATATCATAGTCAAATTTCAGAACCCCATCTCAAGGAGAAAATATCACAAGCAACAAGGAAAAACAACAATTCAAATATGGTGGAGCAATAATGAGAATCACACAAAACCTTACAGCAGCTACACTAAAAGATCACAAGTCCTGGAACACTCTTCATCAAAGAGCAAAAGAAGTGGAGTTGTGGCCTTAAATATCATGCCTAGCAAAGTTAAACATAATGCTGAATGAAAAAAAACAATGTATTCAGTGAGTTTCCAGATTTTCAATATTTTACTGAAAAAAAATAACCTGAACTTAGTAGGAATTTTAACATACAGGATCCAAGAGAAATACAAGGTACACATTAAAGGTACACAAGGACTCAATAAGGACTTTTACTATTTTTTTTTTTTTTGAGGAAAGGCAAAACATGTTTTAGATTGTCATTAGTAATTGAATAGCTCAGAAGAAAGATTGGGTTAGACGTGAGTATGGTGTGATTCTAAAAAGGAAGACCATTTTGGAAGAAGTAAAAAGAGTAATTATCATATTATACAAATGAGGTACGAGAGGAAAAACTGTCACATAGGACTTAAATAGGGTAGGCTGACTTGTAGTTCTGGAACCCTACTCTCATCAAAAATTGGTTAAGCAGGGTACAATACATAAAAACATTCATACACAAAGACACACACACTTGTGTGTGTGTGTGTTTGTGTATATGGTATAAATGTTTTCTAAATTCAGAAAGAAATGAAAAGCTAAAGGGTTATGGAAGGGGAGAGGATAAAGGAGGGATTTTAGAGAAGCCTACTCACATCATATCTGGGTTAAAGAGAGAACAATACATACATTTAGAAGGGAATAAGATTTATAAATTCTAAATTTATAAAGAAAAAGAGGGAGAGAGAATAGAATAAGGGGTTATAGAAAGGTATCTATATTAATATGAATGGGATAAAGAGGGAATAGCATATATATTTGGAAGGCTATAGAAGTCTTTTAATTTCAGATAGAAACAAGAGGATTAGCAGAAAGGGTGGGGGGACAGGATAAGGGAGGGATAGTTGAAAGAAGGGAGGTTAAGTAACAGCAGGGCAAGGTAAAGGGTAGAAATTAAGTGGAAGAGTCAGGAGGTTTAGGAAATAAGAGAAATACACATAAAAATCAGGAGTAGAATTTATTAGGGAAAATAGCAGGAGTAGTAATCATGATCTTAGACAAAAGTTAAAACCTATATATGAATATAATTATAGATATCTAAGCATTTGTATGTGTTTGTAAGTATAGGTATGGGTACATATATATATAATGTGTGTGTCTATGTATGTGTATATATATAAATATATATGTGTATGTATATATATACAGATGTCTGTGAATATATGTGATACATATGTGTATGTGTATATGTATATATAGTCTATAGATGTGATATATATGTTTGTATATGCCTGTCTATATATAGAGAGAGATGTATGTATATACGCACACATATATGTATAGACATATATATGTATGTGTCTATATATAAACATATAGACACATATACATACACACATGTATATATATATATACATGTGTGTATGTATCCACACTTAATTCTAAGCTCCTTCTTGCAGGAGGAGGGGAGGAAGGAAGAAAAAAGAACAAAGTAATAAGTTCACAGCAGAGAACAAAAGAAAACTCACAAAGGGGGAAATAAAAGATGGACAGCTCGGAACATAATGTGTAGAATTTATTATATAGTCTTTCTGGAAATAGAAATTTATTGGTGTGTATTTTGAATCTTCTCTTACATTCTGCTGTACACATGGCAATTTTTTCCCTTTATTTTGCATTTGTTTATAATATGTTTCTTTTTCTTATTGTGTAACTTAAGTCTTAGTATTTAAGTTTAAATGAATTAATTTTAAAAAGAAAAGAAACACCCCCCCTACATTGGCACTGTAGGTTTAAGACCCCATTTTAGCAGTCAGTGCCAGTTATAGACCTGATATGTATATTTTTAATAGATTAATTTTGGAAATGTCTATGGAAATAGCATACAATGATTATGCTAAATTCAGTAATCCTTTTTATGGCACACTTGTGTTAAACTATCAAAGCTAATTAAACAACTGGTAAATATTCTAAAAATTCCCAGTTGTTGTTATGGTAGCCAAATCGTCTGCCATGGAAGTATATTGTATTGAGCAGCAAGTTTTATGTATAGCTCTTTGGGACATTCCTGTTAAATCTTCTCTGATCAATATAGCTACAACAAAGATAAGTATAATTTTCCAGAAACAAGAGAAATATTGCCAGAAATTTTGTTGAGAAAAGAATTATTGTGACTTAGAAAAACAATTAGCAAACTCTAAACAAATGAGTATTTTAGGATATTATGTTATACATTGGGGCAGGGGATGTTCAGTATTACATTCAAACATTGCATTACAAAAGAGGATATTTTCCTGGAGAATATGATGCAACATAAATCTGTTAAACTAAGGGAAGCATTCTTATGACAGATTTTTGGGTGTGTTCTACAACAAAACATCTAATACTTTTTTTAAACAAAATAAAAACTATCACTTAAAGAAATACTGATATAAACCAATGAAATGCATGGTAGAGTAGTGTGGTTGAGAGTAGGCAATTATTAGTCTTAGAATCAAGAGACTGATCTCCTGGTCCTGTTTTTTACCGTGTAATCTTAGCTTTAGGACCCTTGATTTCCTGATTAGTAAAATGAAGGGAAATTACAAGATGATTGTAGAGGGCCGAGCTCTGGACCACGACCCCCTGGTGAGCCCGGAGACACCTGGGGATGAGAACCCGCCTTTGGGTGCTGGGAACGCCCCTTACGAAGCTGAGCTCTGCCTCCAGGGCAGAACGTGGGAGGAGCTACGGCAGGGTATATAAGGGGGAACAGGGGAAGGTCGGGAGGACTGGGGTAAGCAATAAAGTGCAGTAAGCAGCCTCCTCGGTGTACTGTTTGGTCATTCCCCTCCCCGACAGGAGGGGGCCAGAACCACTGGAAGACTGGTATAGCGGGTGGCTTACAGGAGAGGTAAGCTTCTAGGTGACGGCCCCAGGCAGGATGATCTTAAGTTTTCTCCTACTTTGAAAGGCTGATTCTGTAGCATTCTGGTTTTACAAAGTATTGTTGACGAAATTACAATCTTAAAATTATAAGGATGGATGTAAATGATTCTTTGAGATCAATGTGATATGGTCTCCTTGTTCTCTGATGGATATCTAAGAAGTTTTCCTCACCCTAGTAGGTACTTGAGGAAGAGAAGGAAAAAGGACACTAAGACCAAAGTAAGAGGATTCTAAGACAAATTTAGCAGAATTTCAGGATCATAAGGTACTACTGAGATCAAATTATAAAAATTACATTGGAAAGGTACCTTGGAGATAATAAAGTCTGCTTATTTTACTTGATGAATGCCTTAATTAAAATTATGGAAATATTACAATTACTGCTGCTGCTGCTACTTCTTGTAGTTTTGTTTGCACATGTGGGGAAATTCAGTCGGCATTTTTTTTTTGCTACATACTTCAATCTCAAATGAATGTTCATGACGAGAAAAAATGTTTAAAAGAAAAAAAAAAGAGTTTTTACTTCTCTTTATTATCCCTCTACACTAAACAGGAATCCTAGCATTTTGTTAATTTTTTGGAATTCTGAAAAACTTATTTTTTCTACTATTGAGCATTTTTTCTCCCAATCCTATTCTCCACTCATAAGAAAAAAAAAAGAAATATAAAACACTTGCAACAAATAAACATAGTCAAGTAAAAAAAAATTCCCACCCCAGTGATGCTTCCATGTTATTCCATCACCTCTAAATCATATTACACTATATTTTTCAAAAATACTTTACTATCAACTCTTTACTTATGCTAAAAAAAATTCATAGCAATGTTTATTAGCGATATTAATTTATAATATTCTTCCTCTATTTTGATTCTCCCTAATTTAGTATGAGGCTATATGTTTGTCATAGATAGATTTTGGTATGAACTCTCCTTTTGCTACTGTTCATAAAGAATTATTATTACATTGGACTTATTTTTCTTTGAATGTTTAATAGAATTGACTTGTGAATCTATCCAGTCCTAGAATATATTTTTCTACTTAGGAGCTCATTCCTTTTTCAGAAATTGTTTTAAATTGTGTAATTACTGTTCTGTGCATTGAATTTTATTTTTTTTGTAAAAAGCCAAGACTTCCTTAAGTTGGTTTTTAATAATTTATTTATTTTTACTTTTCAACTTTCACTTTCATAAGATTTTGAGTTTTAAATTTTCTCACCCTCTCTCCTTCCCCCTGCCACAGATGGCATGTAATATGACATAGATTCTACTTATACATTCATATTAAACACATTTTCACATTAGTTATACTGTAAAGAAGAATTAAAATTAGTGGGAGGAACCATGAGAAAGAAGATAGGAAACAAAACAATAAAAGACAAGGAGAGCAAATGGTAAAGTTTCCATTCAGACTCCAAAAATCTTTCCCTGGAAGTGGATAGCATTTTCTGTCATGAGTCTTTTGGAATGGCCTGAGATCTTTGCATTGCAGAGAAGAGTTAAATCTGTTAAAGTTAGTCATTAAACAATATTCCGGTCACTATATACAATGTTCTCCTGGTTCTGCTTGTTTCAAGCAGCATTGATTCATATAAGTCTTTCTACGTTTTTCTGAAATCAGCCTGAAGTCTGCTCATCATATCTTATGACATAATATGGTTGGATCAATTCTCAGCTCCACAATGTTCCAATTTTCCCACATATTCTCCAACATTCATCATTTTCCTGTTTGTCAAGTTAGCTAATCTGATTGGTGTGATGTGGTACTTCGGAGTTGTTTTGATTTGCATCTCTCTAACTAATAGTGCTTTAGAGCATTTTTATATGAGTAGAAATAGTTTTAACTTCTTCAGCAAACTGCCAGTTCATGTACTTTGATTATTTATCAGTTGGGGAACAACTTGTATTCTTATAAATTAGATTCAGTTCTCTTCATATATTTTTGACATGAGGCCTTTATCAGAGACACTGGCTGTAAAAATTGTTTCTAAATTTCTGCTTTGTTTCAAATCTTGGTTGCATTCCCTTTTTTTGCAAAAAATTTAATGTAACCAAAATCATCCATTTTGCCATTCATAATGTTCTCTATCTCTTGTTTGGTCATAAATTCTTCTGTTCTTCATAGAGCATACAAGTAAATTATTCCATATTCTTCTAATTTGCTTATAGTATCCATCTTTATATGTAAATCATATACTCATTTAGATTTTATGTTTGTATAAGATGTAAGTCGTTGGTCTATACCTAGTTTCTGTCATTATTTTTCAGTTTTCCCATCAGTTTTTGTCAAATAGTGAGTTCTTATCCCAGAAGCTGGAGATCTCTGATTTATCAGTAGTAGATGTATATAGTCAATGATTATTGGGTCTTATATACCTGACCAATTCCATTGATTCACCATGCTTATTTCTTAGGCAGTACCAAGTAATTTTGATTACTGTTGCTTTATAACACAATTCTACCTAGGCTAGGTCACCTTTCCTTGCATTTCTTTTCATTAATTCCCTTGATAATCTGGACCTTTTCTTTTTCTAGATGAATTTTATTGCTTTTTTTCCAGTGCTGTAAACTAATTTTTTGTAGTTTGATTTATAAGTAACAGAATAAGTAACTTAATTTAGCTAGAATTGCCACTTTTATTACATCAGCTTGCTCTACCTATGAGCAACTGATATTTTTCCTGCTATTTATATGTGACTTCACTTGTGTGAAAACTGTTTTGTAACTGTGTTCATATAGGTCCTGGTTTTGTTTTGCCATATGGATTCCCAAATATTTTATGTGTACAGTAACTTTAAATGGAGTTTCTCTTTCTATCTCTTTCTGTTGGGTTTTGTTGGTAATACTCACACACACACACACACACACACACACACACACACACACACACACACATACAGTATGCTGATGATTTACCTGGGTTTATTTTATATCCTGCAACTTTGTTGAATTTTTTAATTATTTCAAGTAATTTTTTACTTGATTCTTAGAGTTCTCTATGTATATTTTTCCAAATAGTTTATATAGTATTGAAATGACTAGTTCTTTAATTGTTTGGTAGAATTTACTCATAAATCCATCTGCCCATAGAGATTTTTGCTTAGGAAATTAATTGATTGCTTCTTCAACTTATTGTTTTCTAAAATGGGATAATTTAAGTCTTTAGTTTCCTCTTCTGTTAATCTGTGCAATTAATGTTTTTGTAAATATTCGTTCATTTCACTAAGACTGTCAAATTCATTGGCTATACACTTGGGCAAAATAGCTCCTGATTATTGTTTTGATTTCCTTTTCATTCGTGATGAGTTCATCTTTTTCATTTTTGATGCTTGTTATTTCTATTTCTTCTTTCCTTTTTTTAAGTAAAATGAGCAGATTTTCCTGTTCTGGGAGTCAAGATGGTGGAGTGATCAATAATTGCCACCTCCCTCCTCTTGTTGGCCTTGACAAGCTCAGGCAATATCTCCCTGGGAAAAATCCTGGAACAGTGCGAGCAGAAGGGGTAAACAGACTCTCAGCCTCTGAGACTAGAAACCTTGCTAAGGAGGGTTCCTCTTGCTGTGGCCAAGAGGACCAGTGCAGCATCAGACCTGTCCCAGAAAGCCCCACCCCAATGAACCCAGAGAAGATCCTGAGCCCTGGGAAGTGAAGCCAGCAACTGCCAACCCCTGGACCCCAGGCATGCCTCAGCACCTCAGGGGAATCAGGAAGATACTAACACAGAAGAGATCACCAACTGCTGAGCATGCCTATGCTCTAGCTCAGCAGAGGAAACCTATGGCATACAGACCACCCCACCCCTACACTTAATGAGTTAACTCAGGGGTAACTGTGGGGAAACTCAAAAAGACCTCATGTGGCCTCTGCTTTTCAACACCAGCCAGCTCAGCACCAGGTAAGCTGCACCATTTTAGCTTCTATCTGGAAGAACTAGAGACTACAACCCACAAAACCTCAAGTTTTAGGCACAAGAACTGTGGGACAGAGTTCCCTGTGACACAGATGCAGAAATCTACTTTAAACGCAGGGAAAACGGTCATTATCATGAGTAAAAAGTAAAGCAGAAAAGAGAAGACCATATAATCTTTCTATGGGGACAAGAACCAAAACACAAATAACAAAGAGGTCAGCATTGAGACTATACTCCCATCTGAAGCTTCAGAAGGGAATATGAACTGTTCTGAAGTATAAAGAACCTTCTTATAAGAACTTAGGAAGAATTTTAAAAGCCAAATTCAAGAAGTAGAAGAAAAATTGACCAGTGACTTTAAAAATATGAAAAAAGAAATCATGGAAGAATTTAAAAGCACAATTGGACAAATGGAAAAGGAAGTACAAAAAGTAACTGGAGAAATAGATCCTTAAAAGGAATAATTAGACAGATGGAAAAGGAGGTAGCAAGTTAAATGAAGAAAACAATTTGATAAAAAACAGAATTGGGCAGGTAAAACCTAAAGAATCTATGAGACATCAAGAATCCCCAATCAAAAAAAATCTAAAGAATGAAAAGATCATCCAAGAAATCATAAAGGAAAATTGCTGAGAAGTCCTAGACACATAGGGCAAAATAGTCATCAAAAGAATCTACTGTTCACCTCCTGAAAGGGACCTCAAACTAAAAACATGAAGGAATATTGTTGCCAAATTCCAGAAGTATCAAGAAAGAAGAAAATGCCGCAGACAGTCAGAAAGAAACCATTCAAATACTGAGGAGCTACAGTCAGGATCAGACAGGACATCGCAACTTCTGCATTAAAAGATCAAAGAAATTGAAATACAATATTCCATAAAGCAAAGAATACGGGACTACAACAAAGAATTAATTATCCAGCTAAGTTGAACAAAAAATTTCAGGCAAGGAGATGGATATTCAAGGAAATAAGGGATTTCCAGACCTTCATGATGAAAAACCCAGAACTCAGCAGAAAATTTGATCTTCAAAGGCAGATCTCAAGAGAAGCATAAAAAGGTAAAGAGGTAAAAAAGCATCTTTCTACACAATAGGGGCAAGCAGTTTATATTCCTATAAGGGAAGATGATACTTGCTAATCTTGAGAATTGTATATTTATTATGAAAAGTAAAAGGGCTATACATAGATAAATGGAGTGGGTCTAATTTAAATGATGTGATGATAAAAGTGTGATTTAAGGATGTGAAGGGATTGTAGTGGGAGATGTGAAAAGCAGGAGGCAGAAAAAAATAAATTGCATCACAAGAAGAGGAACAAAACTATATTACGGTAGAGGGAAAGAGGGGAAGGAGATGAGCATTGCTTGAAAGGCACTCTCATCTGATTGGATCAAAGGAGGATAAAATAAATTCAGTTGAACATAGAAATATATTTAGCTCTATAGGCAGTAGGAGGGGAAAGGGGAAAGAAAAAGGACAGGCAGCTATAAAGGAGGGAAGAAATAGTAAGGTAAAAGGGGATTAAAAGGGAGGGAGGCTGAAGGAAGGGAGGGAAGACAGTGAGGTAGTGGTCAATAATTAAAACTCTATTGTGGAGGGGAATGGAGAAGAGACAACTAAAAGCATAAACAAGAGGAAAATGGATGGAGGGAAAGACAAAGATAGAAATCATAACTCTGAACATGTGTGGGATGAACTCTCCTTTAAAATTGAGAAGAACAGAAGAATGGATTAAAAACAATAATACAACAATATTTTTTTTACAAGAAATATATTTGAAACAGGGGCATACACATAAGGTAAAGTTAAAAGGTTGGAAGTGAATATATTGTCCTTCAGCTGATGTAAAAAATGCAAGGGTAGCAATCTCAATCTCAGACAAAGCAAAATCAGAAATAGATCTAATCAAAAGATATAAGGAAGGAAATTATATTATGCTAGAAGACACTGTAGACAACGAATCAATTTCATTATCATATGTCCTCCAAATGGTATAGCATCCAAATTCTTCTAGAAGATAAGGGAGGTACAGGAAGAAATAGAAAACAAAACTATACTAATGGGGGACCTCAAACTGCCTGTCTCTGAACTTGATAAATCTAACCTCAAAATAAACAACAAGGAGGCTAACAAGGTGAATAGAACCCTGGATAAAGTAGATATGAAATATCTCTGGAGAAAACTGAATGGGGATAGAAAGGAATATACCTTTTTCTCAGTGGCACATGGCACATATACAAAAATTGACCATGTACTAGGACATAAAAACCTCAGTATCCGGCGCAGAAAGGCAGAGATAACCAATGGATCCTTCTCAGACCATAATTCAATAAAACTTTTATGTAATCAAAGGTCATGGAAATGTAAACCAAAAACTCACTGGAAATTAAACAATCTAATCCTAAAGAATGACTGCGTTAAACAAGAAATCATAAAAACAATCAATAACTTCATTCAAGAGAATGAAAATAAGGAGACCACCTATCAAATCTTATGGGTACTCCAAAAGCACTTCTTAGAAGAAGTTTTATATTTTGAATAACTGAATTAATAAAATAAAGAAAGAGATCAGTGAATTGGGCATGCAGTTGAAAAAGAAGAAATTGAAGAACTCCAAGTAAATGCCAAATTAGACATACTGAAAACCAAAGGAGAGACTGGTAAAATTGAAATTAAGAAAACTTTTCAACTAATAAAAAAACTAACAGTTTGCTTTATGGAAAAACCAATAAAGTTGATAAACCTTTGATCACTTTGAATTAAAAAAAGTAAGAAGAAGCATCTGGAGGCACAGTGGGTGTGAAGAGAATACTCAGAAGTCAAGTCACTGGCTGGGAAAATGCCCAGAAAAGGGGAAAAAAATAAAACTATAGAAGGTTACTTTCTTGGTGAACAGGTATTTCCTCCCTTCCTTTCAGATGAGGAGGAGCAATGCTTACCATCAGGGAAAGACACAGAAGTCAAGGCTTCTGTATCCCAGCCCACCCAATGGGCTCAGGCCATGGAAGAGCTCCAAAAGGATTTTGAAAATCAAGTTAGAGAGGTGGAGGAAAAACTGGGAAGAGAAATGAGACAGATGCAAGAAAAGCATGAAAAGCAGGTCCACACCCTGCTAAGGGAGACCCAAAAAGATGCTGAAGAAAATAACACCTTGAAAAATAGGCTAACTCAACTGGCAAAAGAGGTTCAAAAGGCCAATGAGGAGAAGAATGCTTTAAAAAGCAGAATTAGCCAAATGGAAAAGGAGGTTCAAAAGCTCACTGAAGAAAATAGTTCTTTCAAAATTAGAATGGAACAGATGGAGGCTAATGACTTTATGAAATCACAAGAAATCACAAGACAAAACCAAAAGAATGAAAAAATGGAAGATAATGTGAAATATCTCATTGGAAAAACAACTGACCTGGAAAATAGATCCAGGAGAGACAATTTAAAAATTATGGGACTACCTGAAAGCCATGATCAAAAAAAGAGCCTAGACATCATCTTTCATGAAATTATCAAGGAAAACTGCCCTGAGATTTTAGAACCAGAGGGCAAAATAAGTATTCAAGGAATCCACAGATCACCGTCTGAAAGAGATCCAAAAAGAGAAACTCCTAGGAACATTGTGGCCAAATTCCAGAGTTCCCAGGTCAAGGAGAAAATATTGCCAGCAGCTAGAAAGAAAAAATGCAAATATTGTGGAAATACAATCAGGATAACACAAGATCTAGCAACTTCTACATTAAGGGATTGAAGGGCATGGAATAGGACCTTTCAGAAGTCAAAGGAACTAGGACTAAAACCAAGAATCACCTACCCAGCAAAAATGAATACAATACTTCAGGGGAAAAATTGATATTTCAATGAAATAGAGGACTTTCAAGCATTCTTGATGAAAAGACCAGAGCTGAAAAGAAAATTTGACTTTCAAACACAAGAATAAAGAGAAGCATGAAAAGGTAAACAGCAAAGGGAAGTCATAAGGGACTTAGTAAAGTTGAACTGTTTACATTCCTACATGGAAAGACAATAATTGTAACTCTTGAAACTTTTCAGTATCTGGGTACTGGGTGGGATTACACACACACACGCATATGCACATACACACACACATAGAGACAGAGTGCACATAGTGAATTGAAGAGGATGGGATCCTATCTTAAAAGAGTGAAATCAAGCAGTGAGAGAGAAATATATTGGGAGGAGAAAGGGAGAAATGGAATGGGGCAAATTATCTCTCATAAAGGAGGCAAGCAAGGGACTTTTTAGTGGAGGGAAAAAGAGGGGAGATGAGAGAAAAACACGATGTTTACTCTCATCACATTCCACTAAAGGAAAGAATAAAATGCACACTCATTTTGGTATGAAAACCTATCTTACAATACAGGAAAGTGGGGGAGAAGGGGATAAGCAGAGTGGGGGGGATGATGAATGGGAGGGCATGGGGAGAGGGAGCAATTTGATGTCAACACTCATGGGGAGGGACAGGATCAAAAGAGAGAATAGAAGTAATTGGGGGCAGGATAGGATGGAGGGAAATATAGTTAGTCATATACAACACGACTATTATGGAAGTCATTTGCAAAACTACACAGATTTGGCCTATATTGAATTGCTTGCCTTCCAAAGGGAAGGGGTGGGGAGGGAGGGAGGAAAAGAAGTTGGAACTCAAAGTTTTGGGAACAACTCTCGAATACTGTTCTTGCCACTAGGAAATAAGAAATATAGGTAAAGGGGTATAGAAAGTTATTTGGCTCAACAGGACAGAGGACAGGATGGAGACAAGGGCAGAGAGAAATGATGGAGGACAGAGCAGATCGGTGATGGGGGCAATTGGAATGCTCTGTGTTTTGGGGTGGGTGGAGGGGACAAAGGGGGAGAAAATTTGGAATCCAAAGTTTTATGAAAATGAATGTCAAAAGTTAAATAAAAAATAAAAAAAATAAAATACAAAAAAAAATTTAAAAAAATTATAAAAGTAAGAAGAAAACCAAAGTATCAATGTAAAAAATGAAAAGGGTGAACTCACATCCAATGAGGAAGTAATTAAAACAATAATTAGAAATTACTTTGCACAACTGTATGCCCATAAATTTGACAGTCTAAATGAGCTGAATGATTATTTTAAAAGACATTAATTGCTCAGATCACCAGGAGATGAAGTTGAATACTTAAATCACCCAGTCTTAGAAAAAGAAATTGAACAAGTCATCAATTAACTCCCTAGGAAAAAATATCCAAGGTCAGTTGGATTCACAATTGAATTATATCAAACATTTAAAGAAGAGTAAATTCCAATACTATATAGGCTATTTGGGAAAATTGGAGATGAAGGAATCATCCCAAATCTTTTTTATGATGCAAGTATGCCTTTATACCTAAACCAGGAAGATCCAAAACAGAGGAAGAAAATTATAGATCAATTTTTCTAGTGAATATATATGCAAAAATTTCAAATAAGATATTAATAAAAAGAATACAGCAACTTATCAAGAGAATAATACAATATGATCAGGTAGAATTTATACCAGGAAGGCAGGGTTGGTTCAATATTAGGAAAACTATTAGCATTATTGATCATATTAGCAACAAAACTAACAGAAGCAACATGAATATCTCAATAGATGCAGAAAAAGCTTTTGACAAAATTCAATACCAATTCCCCTTAAAAAGAGTGGAGAACATAGGAATCAATGAAACTTTCCAAAAATAATAAGCAGTATCTCACTAAAACCTTCAGTAAGCTTTATATGCAATGAGGATAAGCTGACACATTTCCAATAAAATCAGGGGTGAAACAAGGATGTGAATTATCACCAATTTTATTCAGTATGGTACCAGAAATGTTAACTGTAGCAGTAAGAAAAGAAAAAGAAATTGAAGGAATTAGAATCAGCAAAGAAGAAACCAAGTTATCAATCTTTGCAGGTGATGTGATGATATATTTAGAGAATACCAGAGAATCAAGTAAAGAACTACTTGAAATAATAAACACCTTTGGCAAAGTTGCGGGTTACAAAATAAACCCACACAATTCTTCTGCATTTCTATATATTTCTAACAAAGTGCAACAGCAAGGGATGGAAAGAGAAATCCCATTTAAAGCTAGGGTAGACACTACAAAATATTTGAGAGTCTACCCACCAAAACAAACCCAGGAACTATACGAACACTAACAAAACACTTTCACACAAATAAAGTCAGATCTAAGTAAGTGGAAAAGTATCAGTTGCCCGTGGGTAGGCTGAGTCAATAAAACAAAAGTGATAATTGTACCTAAATTAGTTTACTTATTCAGTGCCATACCAATCAAATTATCAGATAATTATTTTCCAGAGCTGGAAACAATAATATCAAAATTCATCTGGAAGAACAAAAGGTCCAGAATATCAAAGGAACCTAATGAAAAGAGGAGGTGGCCTAGCTCTACCAGATCTCAAATTGTGTTATAAAGTGGCAATCATCAAAATCACCTGGTATTGGCTAAAAAAACAGAATGGTAGACCAGAGGAATAGGTTAGGTACTCAAGACACAGTAGTCAATGAATATAGCAATCTACTGTTTGATAAACCCAATGACCCCAGCTTCTGGGATAAGAACTCACTGTTTGACAAAAATTGATGGGAAAACTGGATAATAGTGTGGCAGAAACTAGGCATAGATGAATGCCTGACACCATATGCAAGAATAAAGACCAAATAGGTACATGATCTAGGTACAAAAATTGATACTATAAACAAATTATTGGAGCAAGAAAGAGTGTATTTATCAGATTTATGGAAAAGGGAAGAATTTGTGGCTAAAGAAGACATTGAAAACATTATGAAGTGCAAAATGGATAATTGTGATTACATTAAATTGAAAAGTTTTTGCACAATCAAGCCCAATGCAATCAAGATTAGCAGGTGAGCAGAAAACTGTGAAGAATTTTTGCTACTAGTATCTGTTATAAATGTCTCATTTCTAAAATATTTACAGGACTGAGTCAAATGTACAAGAATACAAGTCATTCTCCATTTGATAAATGGTCAAAGGCTATGAAAAGGCAGTTTTCAGAGGAAGAAATCAAAACTATCTATAGTCATATGAAAAAATGCTCTAAACCACTATTGATTAGAGAGATGCAAATCAACACAACTCTGAGATACCACATGACACCTATCACACTGGCTAACATGACAAAACAGGATGATGATACATGTTGGAGAAGACGTGGGAGAGTTGTTGGTCGGTCTTCAAGCTGATCCAACCATTGTGGAGAGCAATTTAGAACTATGCCCAAAGGGCTACAACAATGTGCATACCCTTTGACCCAGCAATATCCCTTTTAGTACTGTATCCCAAAGAGATCATAAAAATGGAAAAGGGTCTTACATGTACAAAACTATTTATAGCAGCTCTCTTTGTGGTGGCCAAAAACTGCAAATCAAGGGGATGGCCATCAGATGGGGAATGGTCGAATAAATTGCAGTACATGAATATAATGGAGTACTATTGTGCTATAAGAAATGATGAACAGGATGACTTCAGGAAGGCCTAGAAAACATATGAACTGATGTTGAGTGAAAGGAGCAGAACCAATAGAACTTTGTACACAGCAACAACCACAGTGTGCAAGAAATTTTTCTGATCTCACTATTTCATTGCAATGCAAGGACTTAATAATTTCCAATGCTTTCTTAACCCAAAATGCCTTCTATATCCAGGGAAAGAACTATGGAATTCAATTTCAAACTAAAACAGATAATTTTCTTTTGTATGATGTTTTGGTTTATTTTATGATTTCTCCCATTCATTTTAATTCTTCTATGCAACATGAATAAGGTAAAATTGCATTCAATAGGAATGTATTTGTAGAACCTATATAAAATTGTATGCTATCTCAGGGAGGGAGAGGGACTTAGGGTGAAGGAAAGGGTAAAGAGAGGATGTCCAAGTTACATGGAAGTGATTGTAGATCACTGAAAACAAATAAAATAAAATAAAAAAACTAAAAAAAAATTAACAAAAGATTTATCTATTTTATTGCTTTGTCATAAAATTCTTAGTTTTATTCATTAGTTCAATAGCTTTCTTAATTTCAATTTTATTAATCTGTTTTGTTTTTCATAATTTCTAATTCATTATTTAGTTGAAGTGTTTTAATTTGTTCTTTTTCTAGCTTATTTTCCTGAATGCCCAATTCACTGATTTCTTCTTTCTATTTTTTGTTCATGTAAGCATTTAGAGATATAAAAGTTCCTCTAAGGACCACTTTCACTGAATCCTATAAGTTTTGGTATATTGTCTCCTCATTATCATTCTCTTGGATGAAGTTATGAATTGCTTCTATGATTTCTTTTCTCCAACTCATCCTTTAGGATTAGATTATTTAATTTCCAATTAATTTTTAGTCTATCTTTCCTAGTCCTTTTATTACATGCAATTTTTGTCACATCTTGATCTGATAGGATGCATTTAATATTCCTGTCCTTCAGCATTGAATTGAAGTTTTGTGCCCTAATGCATAGTCAATTTTTGTGTTGCATGTACCTCTGAGAAAAAGCCCTATTTTTCTGTATCCCCACTCAGTTTTCTCCAAAGGTCAGGCATATATAACTTTCCTAAAATTCTATTTATCTCCTTGACTTCATTTTCATTTTGTGGTTAAATACATCTAGTTCAGAGAGGGGGAAGTTGAGGTCCTACACTAGTATAGTTTTGTTATCTATTTCTTCCAATAACTCTCTTACCTTCTCCTCTATGAACTTGAATGCTCTACCACTTGCTGGATAACAAGTTCAGTAATATCTGCATAACATGTTCAGTAATGAAATTACATCATTGTCCATGGTACCTTTTAGCAGGATGTAGTTTCTATCTTTTTATCTTTTACTTATATCTGTTTTTGCTTTTTCTTTGTCTGAGGTCAGGAATGCAATCCTGTCTTTTTTTTCTTTACTTCAGCTGAAGTGTAATTTATTCTGCTCTCACCTTTTACCTTTATTCTGTGTGTAACCCTCTGCTTCAAATATGTTTCTTTTAAAGAACATATTGTAAGATTCTGGTTATTAATCCACTCTGCTCTCTGTTTTCTTTTTATGGGAGAGCTAATATCATTCACTTTCACAGTAATGATTACTATGTGTATGTTTCTCCCTATCTTATTTTCCACCCTGTTTATACTTTTCTTTACCCTTTTCCCTTTACTTTCTACACTAGAGTTTTGCTTTGGATCACTGCCTCCCTCAGTCTGCCTTCCTCTCTATCAACCCTGACTCTTTCCTTTCCCTTTACCCTTACTACTTCTTTCTTCCCTTCTATCTATTCCTCCCTTTTGTTTCCCCTTTCCCCTCATAATTCCTATAGGATATTAAATTTCTAACTAATTATGTTATTCCTTCTTTGAGTCAAATCTGATGAGAGTAAGGTTCAAACAGTGCTCATCTCTCTCCCTTATTTCTCTCTACTGTCATTAGTTTTTGTGCCTTTTCATGTGATATATCTTACCCTTGTCTACCTCCTCTCTTTTCCTCTTTTCCCACCAACAATTAATTAGATTACTTTATTATCACATCCAAATCAACTTACACCCATGCCCACTGTCCATGAATATCCCTTTAAATGTCATAATGATGATACTGTTCTCAAGAGTTACAAGTGTCCTCTTCCCTTATAGGGATATAAACATTTTGCCCTTGTTAATAACGCATGTTTTTCTTTCCTATTTATATTGCATTTGAATAACAAGTTTTCTGTTGAGCTCTGGTCTTTTCATCAGGAAAATTTGGAAATCCCTTATCATGTTGAATGTCCATCTCTTTCCCAGAAAGATTATGCTTTGTTTCATTGGTTGTAAACTGATCTCCTTTGTCTTATAGAATATCATATTCCACAATCTCCATTTTTTTTTTAGTGTAGAAGCTGCAAGGTCCTATATAGTCCTGATTATGGTTCCACAATATTTATATATTCCTTCACATTTTCAATTTGGAATCTGTTTCAGGAGATGATCAGTGGACTCCTCTGATGAATATTTTACATTCTGGTTCTAGAACCTCAGAGCAGTTTTCTTTGATTATTTAATGGAAATATGTTTTTCATGGCTTCACATGTAAGAAGTGATATCATATTGATTTCCTTATCAAATGATGAGGGAGGGACTAAAAATCCCTGAAACAGTGCGAGTAGCAGAAGGGGTAAACAGATTCTCAGCACATGAGGCTAGAAAGCTTGTGAAGGAGGGTTCCTCTTGCTGTGGTCAAAGGTGATCAGTGCTGAGACTGTACTCCCATCTGAAAATTCAGAAAGGAATATGAACTGGTCAGAAGCACAAAGGGCCTTCTTGGAGGAGCTCTGGAAGTATTTGAAAACCCAAATTAGAGAAAGAGAAGAAAACAGACCAATGATTTTAAAAGTATGAAAAAAGAATTAACTGATGAGAACAGCTCCTTATAAAGGAAAATTGGAAAATGGAAAAGGAAGGACAAAACCTAACATGAAAATAACTCCTTTAAAGGAACAATTGGACAGATGGAAAAGGAGATAGAAAAGTTAACTGAAGAAAACCATTTGATAAAAAATAGAATCAGCAAGTAGAAGCTAATGAATCTATGAAACATCAAGAATCAGTTAAACAGATTCTAAACAATGAAAAGATAGAAGAAAATGTAAAATATCTAATTGGAAAAACAACTAACCTAGAAAATAGACCCAGGAGAGAAAATGTAAGGATTATTGGTCTACCAGAAAACCATGATGTAAAAAAAGAGCCTGCACAATATCATCCAAGAAATCACCAAGGAAAATCGCCGAGAAGTCCTAGATCTAGAGGGTAAAATAGTCATTAAAGAATCCACTGTTTACCTCCTGAAAGAGACCCTAAAGTAAAAACACAAAGGAATATGGTTGACAAATTCCAGAAGTATCAAGTGAGGGAGAAAATAGTGCAGGTAGACAGAAAGAAATATTTCAATATTGAGAAACTACAGTCAGGATCACACAGGACCTTGCACCTTCTACATTAAAAGATCAAAGGAATTGGACATAATATTCTGTAAGGCAAAGGAGCTGTGACTACAAACAAGGATTAAGTTGAGAGTAATATTTCAGGCAAGGAGATTGTCATTCAGTGAAATAAGGGATTTCCAGACCTTCCTGATGAAAAAGGCCAGAACTAAATAGAAAATTTGATCTTCAAACACAGGTCTCAAGAGAGTAATGAAAAGATAAATGGGGGAAAAAATAACTTGTTACATGACATGGGCAAACTATATCCACATAAGGCCAGATGATACTTGAGAATTATATATTTGTTATGAATGTAAAAGAGATATACATCAATAGAGGAAGTGGATATAAATTAAATGATGGGATAACAACAAATGTGATTTAAGAGTTAGAAGGGATTGTAATGGGAGATGTGAAAAGGAGGAGGCAGAAAAAAAATTCCATCACAGGAAGAGGAACAAAAATATATTATAGGAGAGGGAAAGAGGGAAGGGAGATGAGTATTGTTTGAGAGGCACTCTCATCTGGTTGTTTTCAAGGAGGGCACAACAAACTCAGTTAAGTAGAGAAATCCAACTAGCTCTATAGGCAATATGAGAGAAATGGGGAATGAAAAGGGAAGGGATGCTAAAAAGAAGGGAAGAAGTAGTAAGGGAAAAGGGGATTAAAAGGGAGGGGAACTGAAAGAAGACAGGGAAAACCGAGGGAGGCAGTGCTCAAAAATTAAAACTCTATTTGGGAGGGGAAGGGAGAAGGCAGAACTAAAAGCATAAACAAGGGGAAAGGGGATGGAGGGAAAGACAAAGACAGAAATCATAACTATGAATGTGAATGGGATGAATTCTCCCATAAACAGAGATGGACAGCAGAATGAATTAAAAACTATAATCCAACAATATGTTACAAGAAACACATTTGAAAAGGGGAGATACACATGGGGTAAAGGTAAAAGGTTGGAGGAGAATTTATTGTGCTTCAGCTGATGTAAAAAAAACAAAAAACAAAAAACAAGCAGTGATAGCAATCCTAATCTCAAACAAAGCAAAAGCAGAACTAGATCTAATCAAAAGAGATAAGCAAACTATATCTTGCTAAAAGGCACCATAGGCAATGAAGCCATTTCATTACTACACATGTGTGCTCCAGGTGAGATAGCATTCAAATTCTTAGAGAAGTTAAGGGAGTCACAGGAAGAAATAGCCAGCAAAACTATACTAGTGGAGGACCTCAACCTCCACTTCTTTGAACTTGATAAATCTAACCTCAAAATAAACCAGGAAGAAGATATGGAGGTGAATAGACCTCTGGACAAAGTAGACATGATAGCTTTCTGGAGAAAATTGAATGGGAATAGCAAGAAATACACATTTTTAACAGCAGTAGATGGCACATATACAAAAATTGATCATGTACTAGGCCACAAAAACCTCACAATCCAGTGCAAAAAGCCAAAGATAGTGAATGCATCCTTCTCAGATTCTAATGCAGTAAAACTTATATATAATCAAAGGTCATAGAAACATAAACCAAAAACTAATTAAAAACTAAACAATCTAATCCCAAAGAATGAGTGGGTTAAACAAAAATTATAGAAACAATCAACAATTTCATTCAAGAGAATGACAATAATGAGACAACCTACAAAATTTTATGGGATACAGCAAAAGCAGTTCTTAGGGGAGATTTTATATTTTGAATGCCTAAATGAATTAAATAGAGAAAGAAGAGATAAATAAATTGGATATGCACCTGAAAACACTAGAAAAAGCACAAATTGAAAATTCTCAAGTAAACACCACAGTAGAAATACTGAAAACCAAAAGAGAGATTAAAAAAAGTTGAAGAAAACTATTGAACTGATAAATAAAAGTAGGACTTGGTTTTACAAAAAATACCAATAAAATTGCTAAACCTTTGGTCAATTTGATTAAACAAAGAAAGAAGAAAACCAAATGACCAATATCAAAAATGGCAAAGGTGAACTCACCTCCAGTGAGGAGGAAATTAAAACATACAGTTAGCTCAACTGTATGCCCCAAAATTCGACAATCTAAATGAGATGAATGATTATTTTAAAAGATAAAAATTGCCCAAACTAACAAAAGAAGAAGTTGAATACCTATATAACCCCATCTCAGAAAAAGAAATTGAACAAGCCATGAATGAACTCCCTAGAAAAAAATTTCCAGGGTCAGATGGATTCACAAGTGAATTCAATCAAACATTTAAAGAACAGTTAATTCCAGTACTATATAGACTATTATGGAAAACTGAGGAAGAAGGAGTTCTCTCAAATTCTTTTTATGATGCAAATATGGTTTTGATACCTAAACCAGGAAGAGTCAAGAAAGAGAAAGACATTTATAGACCAATTTCCCTAAAGAATATAGGTGCAAAAAAAAAAAAATAAATAAGGGTTTAGCAAAAAGAATACAGCAACTAATCATGAAGATAATACATTATGATCAAGTAGGATTTACACCAAGAATGCAGTACTGGTTCAATATTAGGAAAACTATTAACAGTATTGCTCATATCAACAACAAAACTATCAGAAAACACATGATTATCTCAATAGATGCAGAAAAACCTTTTGACAATATACAACACCCATTCCTATTGAAAATACTGGAAAACATAGGAATAAATAGAATTTTCCATAAAATAATGGCAATACCTACCTAAAACCTTCAGTAAGCATTATATGCAATGGGGATAAGCTAGATGCATTTCCAATAAGATCAAGGGTGAAAGAAAGATATACGTTATCACCATTATTATTCAATAAGGTACTAGAAATGTTTGCCATAGCAATAAGATAAGAAAAATAAATTGAGGGGGTGGAGCCAAGATGGTGGAGTAGAAACACACACATATGGAGGCTGCCCCCACACAGCCCATAAAACACCTGTAGAGAGGGACTCAACAAATTTTGGAGCAGCAGAAGTGGAGAACAACAGAGTGAAGGAGATTTCCAGACCAGGGTGACCTGAAAGACCCACAGGAAGCATCAGCTGCACCAGACGTGGAATGGTGCTTGGAGCAGGGAGCCCAGCTTAGCCTTGGCCACACAAGCACAGGTCGTGAACAGTCCTCCAGGGCAGAATCTCCAGTCGCAAAATCCCCAGTCCCAGCAGCAGAGGGTCCACAGATCCTTCAACCCACAGGCGCCAAAGGTCAGTGACGGGGTTTATTCAGTTGGCCAGGAAGAGAGAAGGGCCTTCACACTGGGCAGGTGGCAGGAGTTCTCAGGGCAGCCCCTACAGCAGCCTGAGGCCATGGCTGGATAGTAAAAACCCCTGGGGCACTGAAGAGCTGAGTCTTACCTCAGCCCTGTGTAGACGCCCTGAGGCAGCTGGTCTTTGGAGGCCCTGCCCCCACAGCTTGACTGAATCCCCCCCACCCCCCCAGTGCTAGCTTGGCAGAACTGGAGGTCAGATGCCTGTGGAGAGGAAATGCTGCTAAGATTCTGGGCCCAAAAATCCTTCCCTACGACCAGATCAGCACACACTTGATTGTGCCACCTTGGAGGAATTGATATCTTACAGGTCCCCAGAGTATACCCTACTCTTGACAAAGGACCTGAAAATCAAGTAAGTGGTTGGGGAAATTCCCAAGAAAGGGAAAAAAAATAAGACTATAGAGGGTTACCTTCTTGGTGAACAGATATCTCCTCCCTTCCTTTCAGATGAGGAAGAACAATGCTTACCATGAGGGAAAGACATAAAAGTCAAGACTTCTGTATCCTAAACATCCAAAATAAATATTCAATTGGCTCAGACCATGGAAGAGCTCCAAAAGGATTTTGAAAATCAAGTTAGACAGGTAGAGGAGAAACTGGGAAGAGAAATGAGAGAGATGCAAGAAAAGCATGAAAAGCAGGTCAACACCTTACTAAAGGAGACCCAAAAAAACGCTGAAGAAAATAACACCTTGAAAAATAGGCTAATTCAACTGGCAAAAGAGGTTCAAAAAACCAATGAGGAGAACAATGCTTTGAAAAGCAGAATTGGCCAAATGGAAAAGGAGGTTCAAAAGCTCACTGAAGAAAATAATTCTTTGAAAATTAGAGTGGAACAGATGGAGGCTAATGACTCTATGAGAAACCAAGAAATTACAAAACAAAACCAAAAGAACGAAAAAATGGAAGATAATGTGAAATATCTCATTGGAAAAACAACTGACCTGGAAAATAGATCCAAGAGAGACAATTTAAAAATTATGGGACTACCTGAAAGCCATGATCAAAAAAAGAGCCTAGACATCATCCTTCATGAAATTATGAAGGAAAACTGCCCTGATATTCTAGAACCAGAGGGCAAAATAAGTATTGAAAGAATCCACCAATCACCTCCTGAAAGAGATCCAAAAAGAGAAACTCCTAGGAACATTGTGACCAAATTTCAGAGTTCCCAGGTCAAGGAGAAAATGTTGCAAGCAGCTAGAAAGAAACAATTCAAGTATTGTGGAAATACAATCAGGATAAGACAAGATCTAGCAGTTTCTACATTAAGGGATCGAAGGGCATGGAACAGGACATTCCAGAAGTCAACGGAACTAGGACTAAAACCAAAAATCACCTACCCAGCAAAACTGGCTATAATACTTCAGGGGAAAAATTGATATTTCAATGAAATAAAGGACTTTCAAGCATTTTTGATGAAAAGACCAGAGCTGAAAAGAAAATTTGACTTTCAAACACAAGAATGAAGAGAAGCATGAAAGGGTAAACAGTAAAGATAAATCATAAGCAACTTACTAAAGCTGAACTGTTTACATTCCTACATGGAAAGACAATATGTGTAGCTCTTGAAACTTTTTTCAGTGTCTGGGTAGTTGGTGGGATTACACACACACACACACACACACACACACACACACACACACACAGAGAGACAGAGACAGAGACAGAGAGACAGAGAGCACAGGGTGAATTGAATAGAATGGGATCATATCTTAAAAAAATAAAATTAAGCAGGGAGAGAGAAATATATTAGGAGGAGAAAGGGAAAAATGGAATGGGGCAGGTTATCTCTCATAAAAGAGGCAAATAAAAGACTTTTCAGTGGAAGGAATAAGAGGGGAGGTGAGAGAAAAAAGAAGCTTAGTGGGATAGACTTAGTGAAGACTCCTCAGATTGTAATTTTTCTCCCAGGGGTGAGGTAAGGCCTAAAGGTTCAAGGTTATAATATTTTTAGAATAGAATAGTTCCACATAAGGATATAAAACTGTGTAGTGTATTAGGGTCTCAATGATTAGACAAAACTTACATAATACCTCGATGTCTTCATTTCAAAAGGGATTGGTTAGATTTCGTGTCTAGAATGTAAGACCATATTCTCAGCTAATGAGGATAATGGTCAGTGGGGGGAGGAGGGACTTGCGTTAGGGTCTATATAAATCACTGCCCTTTTCTTTGTCTTTGGCTTTCCTACTCCTACAGGTGAGCCCCGCTTCTCGAGAATCGAATAAATCACTTTTCTGTCATCACTTTGAGAGGCCTCTGAGTAATTGATTTATGTAGGGACCTGAGCCATCCCACACAAAGCTTACTCTCATCACTTTGACTAAAGGAAGGAATAAAATGCACACTCATTTTGGTATGAAAGCCTATCTTACAATACAGCAAAGTGGGGGAGAAGGGGATCAGCAGAGTGTGGGGGATGATGGAAGGGAGGACAATGGGAGGAAGGAGCAATTTGAAGTCAACACTCTTGGGGAGGGACAGGATCAAAAGAGAGAATAGAAGCAATGGGGGGCAGGATAGTATGGTGGGAAGTATAGTTACTCATACACAACATGACTATTAGGGAAGTCATTTGCAAAACTGCATAGATATGGCCTATATTGAATTGCCTGCCCTCCCAAAGGGAATAAGTGGGGAGGGAGAGATGGGGAGAAGTTGGAACTCAACGTTTTAGGAACAACTGTTCAGTATTGTTCTTGCAACTAGGAAATAGAAATACAGATAATGGGGTATAGAAAATTATTTTGGCCTACAGGACAAAAGATAAGCTGGGGCTAAGGGAAGGGAGGGATGATGGAAGAGAGGGCAGATTGGTGATGGGGCAATTAGAATGCTTGGGGTTTTGGGGTGGGGGGAGGGGAGAAATGGGGAGAAAATTTGGAACCCAAAGTTTTATGGAAATGAATGTTGAAAAATTAAATAAATAAATAAATTTTAAAAAAAGAAAAAATAAATTGAAGAAATTAGAAGAGGCAAAGAAAAAACTAGGTTATCATTCTTTGCAGATGACATGATGATATACTTAGAGAATCCCAGAGAATGAAATAAAAAACCACTAGAAATAATAAACAACTTTATCAAATTTGCAGTTTACAAAGTAAACCCACACAAAGCTACATTTTTATATGTTACTAAGAAAGTCCAACAGCAAGAGTTAGAAAGAGAAATCCCATTTAAAGCTATGGTAGACATTGTAAAATATTTAGGAGTCTACCTGCCAAAACAAGTTCAGGGAGTATATGAACACAATTACAGCACAGTTTTCACACAAATAAAATCAGATTTAGGTAAGTGGAAAAACTTCAGCTGTTTGTGGGTAGGCCAAGTCAATGTAATAAAAATGACAATTCTACCTAAATTAATTTACTTATTCAGTTCCATACCAATCAAATGATCAGAAAATTATTTTGTAGAGCTAGAAAAATAATATCAAAATTTATCTGGAAGAACAAAAGCTCCAGAATATGAAGGGAACTAATGAAAAGAAAGTCTAGGGAAGGTGACCTAACTCTACCAGATCTAAAATTGTATTATAAAGCAGCAATTATCAAAACCACTTGGTACTGCCCAAGAAACACAGGAGTATACCAGTGGAATAGATTAGGTATCCAAGACACAGTAGTCAAAGAATATTGCAGTCTCCTGTTTGATAGATCCATGGACCTCAGCTTCTGGTGTAAGAACGCAATGTTTAACAAAAATTGCTGGGAAAACTGGATAACAATATGGTGGAAACTAGGCTTAGACCAATGCCTTACATAGTATACATGAATAAAGTCCAAATGCATACCTGATGCATATATAAAGACTAATACTCTAAACAAATTATTGGAGCAAAGAATAGTGTATTTATTAGATTTATGGAGAAGGGAAGATTTTTTGACTAAACAAGAAGTAGAAAACATTATGAAATGCAAAATATATAATTTTGAGTATATTAAATTGAAAAGGTTTTGCACTAAAAAAAGCAATGCATTAGGAGAGAAGGAGAAAACTGGGAAATAATTTTAGCAACTAGTATCTGTGATAAAGGTCTCATCTCTAAAATATATAGAAAACTGAATCGAATACACAATAACACAAGTAATTCCCCAACTGATAAATGGTCAAAGGATATGAACAGGCAGTTTTCACAGGAAGAAATTAAAGCTATTTATAGTCATATGAAAAAATGCTCTAAATTACTATTGATTAGAGAGATGCAAATCAACACAACTCTGAGATACCACATCACACCTATCATACTGGCTAACATGACAAAACAGGATGATGATAAATGTTGGAGAACATATATGAGAGTTGGAATACTAATTCATTGTTGGTGGAGCTGAGAACTGGTCCAATCATTCTGGAGAACAATTTGGAACTATGCCCAAAGAGCTACAAAAATGTGCATACCCTTTCACCCAGCAACACCCCTTCTAGGCCTGTATCCCCAAGAGATCATAAAAGTGGGAAAGGGTCCCACATGTACAAACCTATTTATAGCAGCACTCTTTGTGGCGGCTAACAACTGGAAATCAAGGGTATGCCCATCAATTAAGGAAAGGCTGAATAAATTGTGGTATATGAATGTAATGGAATACTATTTTGCCATAAGTGAAAGGAGCAAAACCAGGAAAATTTTTTACATAGCAGCAATCACAGTGTGTGAGATATTTTCTGATAGACTTAGAACTTCATTGCAATGCAGGAACTTAAAAAAATTCCTGATGGCCTCATTAGGCAATATGCTTTCCGCATCCAGAGAAAGAACTATGGTAATCGATCACAGAATGAAGCAGATCATTTTCTTTTGTATTGTGTTTTGGTTTGTTTTATGATTTCTCCCATTCATTTTAATTCTTCTATGCAACATGATTAAGGTGAAAATGTGTTTAATAGGAATGTACGTGTAGAACCTATATAAAATTGTATACTGACCCAGGGAGGGAGGGGAAGGAAAGGGAGAAGAGGGCTAGGGAGGGGGAAGAAATCTAAGTTATATGAAAGTGATTGTAGAACACTGAAAACAAATAAAATAATAAAAAAAAACAAAATCAAAAAATTAAAATCAAAAAGAATATTATATGTTTTAATGTATTTGGGAAACATTTCACAAAATAAATAATAGCATGTTAAAAATAAAATAAATCACAAAAATGTATTATTCAAATTATTCAAGAATGTATTGCTAATTTAAATGAACTTCTAAAAGTTTGCAGCAATTTTGCTTCCAAAATTTTTCAAGCATGAAGCCAGAGTAAAACTTTTAGAACACTATATTTCTTCCAAATAGCCAATAAATAGAATGATTTTTGATTCATGTAACTTTCTTATATTGTGACTTGCCAATTGTCCTTTAGTCAATTCTCATTTATTAAGTGCCTATTATGTACCACGCACTGTGAATACCATTGGTGATACAAAGGAAGGCAAAAAAAAAAGTCTCTGGGACAAGTAGATGGCACAGTAATTAGAGCACCAGCCCAGGACTCAGGAGGACCAGCACTGAAATCCAGCCTCTAACATGCATTAGCTTTATGTCTCTGGGCATGTCATTTAACCCTGTTTGCCTCAAAAAAAAAGCTTGTCCCTGCTTTAGGGAACCCATAATCTGATGGGGGAGACAGAGGTAAAACTACTACAGTTATCCCTTCTACATCATGACGTTCCCCATAGCAGTTTCAATATATTGTGAGTCAACCTAAGAAATTAAATGGAAATTTGGGGGGAGTTTTGTGGAAGTCACAGACATCATATGAAGGCTAAGAGATGACATAAAACTTTAAAAACTCAGAAATGCATAAAATATATGTATAATATTGTATAGCAATTCAAATTTTATAATAAGGTAATATTAATATCCCATAGAAGAAAAAGAAAATCACATTTTTCTGGTGTGAAGGGAGGGCCAAAGATTTTTACATGGATTTTCCACTCCATCAGTGCCATGCCACTAAAGCCCATGGTGTGGAATGGATGACTATATACATTCAAGATATATCCAGGATAAATTAGAGATTATCATCAGAGGGAAGACCCTAGCATTAAGGGGTATCAAGAAAGATTTCTCATAGTGATTGTAATTTTAACTGGGTCTTAAAGAGACCAAGAAAATTCAGGAGGTGGAGATGAGGAGGTAGAATATCCCTCACATGGGGTACAGACTATGAAAGTGCACAGAGTTCAGAAATACAGTTTGGTAGGCAGGTTACAGAAAGCTGGATGGTGTCACTGGATTGTAGAATATATAAAGGAGATTAAATTGCAAAAATACTTAGAAGTTAGGAGTGAGACAGTATATCAATGGTTTTAAAAAACCAAGTCAAAGTTTATTTTTGATCCCAGAGGAAATAAGGTATCATTGGGGGTTATTAACTTGGGGAAGGCATAGCATAGTTAGATTTGTGTTTTAGGAGAATCATATTGACAGCTGAGTGGAAAATGGTTTGGTTTGGGGAAGAGACCAACCATAAGGCTATTACAGCGGCTTCAGTGTGAGATGATGAGGCCTTGCATTAGATTATGGTAGACTAAACTGGTTAGTTAAGGGGTTTATTATTACAAGGTGAGAGAAAATAGCTAGGCTATTTATTTAGGTAGTGTATGAGACAGAGAATGAAAAACTGAGAATTATATACCCATGTTGAGAGTCTGAGTAACTGGGAGAAAGGCGATACCCTGGATAGTCTTAAAGAAATTAGGAAAAAAGGAAGACATGAAGGAAGGAAATTGTTAAGTCATATTGAGTTTAAGGTCCTATTGGAGGTGTCCAATTGCTTACAGAAAGAAAGGGTGTGGTTTAACACCAGTAACTTTTTGTCAACTTCTCCTTATGTCACCACTGTGATATTTATTGCTTTTATTTATAATTTTGCAGTTATTTTATATATTATTCTTTTGACTCTTCTTTCTATCCTCTATATATTTCATCCTAGTTTTTCCATATTTCTGTGCATTCTTCATAGTTTTTCCATTCCTTCCAATGGAGTTACATTATATTATTTTCACATGTGAGAGGCAACATGGCATAGAGTGGAATTAAAAGCCAAGAAAAGCTGAATTTTCAGCTACTTTCTCCAACATACAGACTGTGTTTCCCTGAGTAAATCTTTTTTTTTTCCAGCATTTAAAAGTGAATTATTACAAATAATATTGTTTTGATGAATACCATTTTTAACTTTCTTAGGATATGAACCCAGAAGAAATAATTCTGTGTCAATGATAAGAATAATTGATAAACTTTCTTATGTCATTTCATTTTCCTCCAGGATTATGTGATGAATTTAATTTTCCAAACATCAAACTAACATGCCAGTCTTTCAATACATACTCCAATACTAAATTTTATCGTTCTTCTCTTCCATTTTAAGTAATAAGTGTGAATTCAAAACATTTCCGAAAAATAATATTCATCTTTTCAGTGATGAATGATTTTTAATGAATTTTGATTGTTCCTTTGTATTTCTTTTTGAAATATATTTATTCATATTCTTTAACTCCTCTCTGTAGGGGATGGCCCGCGTCCCTACACGGCTCGGTGATGTGGTTGAAGAAGAAAGAGACACGGCAGGTGGGAAAAGATAGACCAGTTCCGTTTACTGATTCGAGGGTTAGGGTATATATAGACAGAAACTGCAAGTCTATGTGACATTCTGCTTGTCTCCTGTCCCAGTGATTTGGCCAGTCTTATTGTCTTTAAAGACTGCTAGCCTAGAGGACATCTATTTTACATATCCCTTGTTTTCTGTAGTTCTCACGTTTGTCTCAATGGAGAGCCATTCCGGATGATAATGAGCACAGTCTCAAAGAACAGTTTCCCTGAAGGTCTTTCCTGATCTTGTCAACAGCACTCCACCCTGGCCCTCAACAATTCCCCCTTTCTTTTGTTGTAAGCTGAGACAAGGTGCTTGAATTTGAAAAGCTTACCCAAGAGAGAGAAGGCACCTATAAATAGGTGGCCATACAGAGAAACAAAGGGATAGAGGTAATATACATATGAGCCAATGGAATGTGGATGGCAAGGGGATTTGTATTAGCAACATAATCCCAAATCACTTGCAGCTTCCTTGGGGTGAAGATTTCCGTTGGAGGCCTGGTCTATAAATTATATAGAGAGGTATTATAATGTACAGAACTAACACAAATGGAAATGAACCTATAATTACCTCTTATGAACAATCTTGTTTCAAAAACATCAACTTTGTTTCCCACCACCACAATAGTTTCCCTTAAAGTATCCATGAAATTGTATGTATGGATAAACCCCATTGATACAGAGGAAGCCAATGCTGCCACAAAGCTTATAATGCCTAAAATAATGCAACTTATACATCTTTTCTGTCTTACTTTCAATATTAACTGATTAAAAGTTTCATCAGATACAGACAGATACCAGCCTTCACTTTTGATAGGCATTAAAGCAAACCTAGGACACATAATTACAGATATAATGCTAGTATTAGTTATATGAAAACCAATGTATTCAGTGATAGTACAATTAAAGCATGTCATTTCCCAATCATAACAGCAAAAATTCTATATCAATTTGTTTCCCAAGAACCTTAGACCCATATGCTACCATAATTACCTCCTCTATTTTCCCTCCCCATTTCACCACCGGTAACCCAAGGTGGATTATGTACAAGAAGTCCATCTATCTTCCTCTCAATCAGTTTCTTCTGCTGCAGTGGTCAGCTGGAGGGTGCCCAGAAGCAGAATGAGTGTCTTCATTGTCCTGTCATTCCAATGATCATGGCTTCTTTTTCCTCTATCCATATCTTCTCCAATGTATGGCTGTGGTCAGATGTTTCTTTCTGGTATCCAGATTGTTTCTTCACCATTTCCTGTGGAAATACAAGCATACCCTCACCCCCATGTTAACACAGGGCCTGTCTTTGTGTTGCTCCATTTCACCTTCACTTTTTTTCCAATCAGTGATGTGTGTTTTGCCTTTTTGAAATTGTTTTTGAGAAGGCATAAGCCTCTCTCTATCTGGTGTCAGGAAAGTAATGGTATACAACTCCGTATCAACTCTTCTAATTATTCTTTTGCCTTCTTTTCCCCCTTTCTTTTGGAGGAGAGTTTTTATGTCATGATTGAGATGTTCTACAATGGCCTGACCAGTAGGATTATATGGGATGCCAGTTCTATGCTTTATTCTGTATGACAGACAGAACTTAGTAAAGGCTTGACTAATTTAAGCTTGACCATTATCTGTGTGTAGAGTTGGAAAACATCTGAACAGATGATGGATAACAAATTTTGTTGATTCTCCAGTCAGTGGGGTGGAGTCACATGAAGGTATTTATTTCTTCCAAATTCTGAGACATATGTGACGTCCATTTGCCATATTTCAAGAGAACTGCATCCTCGAGGATTGATGGATGTATTTGATGGAGCTGCAAAAACAGAATGCAATGTGGACAAGATGGTGCTACAATGCTTCTTACTTGCTCTCTAGTAATATGAAATTGCCTGCAAAGCATGGAAGCTAACTGATGAAGTTGGTTGTGAGAATGCTGTGCTTCTAAAACTGTCAGTGTGAGCAAGCGATCTGCTTGCCTATTTCCCTCTATTATAGGCCCTGGCAGTTGTGTATGGAATGGGACCCAAGATCTTTTGGGGTAAAGGATGAAGGTCTCAGCTTCTAAAATTGCTTCCTGCTGAGATTGGATGTAGAGCTGTCCCTGTCTCAATAGGTCCTATGCAAGGGATACATAGCCTGAGCAGTTACATAGAAGTTGGTGGTTTGCCCTCTGGAAAAGACAAACCTGCAATGGGGGTTAGACAAAGACCAAAGAGGCACAAAAGGAATATAAATAAAAGACAATTTCCCTGGCATAACAGACAAAGGAAGGCCAGGCTAGGCTAAGGGCAACAGATTTGAATATGAAAGGCCAGATTAAGTGGGAAGATTCAGGAAGACCTGGCTACAAATCTGAGTATGAAAAGCCAGGTTAAGTGGCAAGATTACCATAGACAAGATAGCTCATAAGTTATCACTCTTCACTAGCATAACTGTATTGTCTTAAACAAAAGAGATTTCAAACTTAAACCTTACAACTGAATAGATGTACATCATTGTATCACAGGCTAGTTTCTCCTCTGATTTCATTTACTCTGGAAGAAAAACTTTTAGAAATTAAGTTGTTAATAAGTTCAAACACTAAATTTAACTTTTGCTTAGGCCATGGAATGGCTGCAAGTTCAGATTAAAAGAGCAAGATTTTTTCTGCTTTGTAGATTATTACATATTAATTTACCAATACATTGTCTTGAAAATGAAAGTTTAAAACTGTTTAAAATTTGTCCTGATGTTAACAGTCACTAAACTTTTATAAAGAAAATCAGTTGAAAACCTTTAAAATGATAGTTCTCTTTTTATTTTGAAATAAAAATAAACCTTTAAAATTAAAATCCGTTAAAGTTTAGTTGGTATGAAAATGTCCTTAAGTGATATGAATGCCCAAAGTATTAGAACAAACCAAATTCTTAATTATCACTGAATTCCTAGATAACACAAAATGCTTTAGTCAAAAAGGTACAATATATACTCTCACATTGATAACAGTAAGAGACTGATTACAGAAAAACACTACTGCTTATAAAATTCTTTTCAACAATGGGGACATCTTAGGTGAGTCTTAGGTGAGTTTACTTAGATTGGGGCTCACATGTTTTGTTGGTCACTTTCTATTGATCGCAGAAATTTGCTATAGAAAAAGAAAGTAGGGACATGTCAACATAGCAAATACAACAGGATAAAACATCCTTGACTTTGTTTGAATTCAGATAAGAGTAAAATTCTCCAATTATGTAGTATCTGTTTCATAGCCAGACTCAGGAATAATCAGGTGGGAAATATTCCCTTTGAGTAGCTTGTGGTATTTCTCTCAGATACTGATTTAATGCAAACAACTATACTCAAATTCAAACTCAAAACAGAACTATTTATGGTCTCCATGTCTTTTGCCTTAAACAGCAAAATTCACTCATCAGCTCAGAGCCAGATAGTCATTCCTATTCTCATGGAGTTACAGTAAGCAGGACTCATATGCATAAGGGAATCCCATTAAGATCTTTCCTTTTCAAATTTAAAACTTGTCCTGATGTAAATGTCAATTGCCAAAAATCCTCTCCATTTATTACAACTTCTGAGCAAGTCCTATTCATCTTTTACAATTTGCATAAGCCAATCAAGTTTCTTTATCAGGGTTGGTGACTGTACCTACAGGGATGGTTCCTAGAGGCCTAGCCATTTTACAAAATAAAGGAGATTGGTACTGCACCCATGTCTGCCATCCCCAAGCATACAGGACATCTGCTCTGAATGGATACATCTAAATAAAGTTTTCATTTAATTCCTTTCTTTCTACATACAGTAATCAATTAACAATTTTAGGTTTAGCATTAAAACAGTAACTCCAAATAACTTAACAATCTCACAACTTTGAAAATGATAGCCAAATTGTTTTAACCTAAACTTCTTTAACAGGCAAAGGTGAAAATACCTGGTTTTCTAAATGACAATTGCAAAAACCAAAACATTATAAGACGAGGTTAGCAGGACTGATAAAATTTAAAATGACATAACTGGTTTTACACAATTTTCTCAACATCTTTTAGTTTCAACAAAATTAAGATTAGATATTGGTTTCTCTAACACTGTTTCTGGATTGCAAGGGTTACTCAATTTTTATAATACAAGACTATAACATTTTAGAAGCACAACAGTAACACAAATAGTGAACCTTAGGTGTCATTAATTACATTTCCAAATCACCACATATAAATATTATTAATAGAAGACTGGGATTACTAAATGTAGGAACTGGTTGACTTGTGATCTCACACTGCTGTGACCCAACCCCTACCCTCGGGAAGGGTAAATTAAGTTCCGTACTATTCTTTAGCATTCTCTTCCCTTGACCTAATCTGGGATGATAAGAGTTACAATTCACTGTAGTCCTAGCTGGATGATGAGTTGGGACTGCAGGGCAAAAAAAAATCTTAATGGTTCTAACCTTTACTAAAGTAAATTTTACTTCTGTGTCCACTCCTTAAGAACTTCTTTGAAAGAGAGGGCTTTTGAATCTATCAGCTGAAGTGAGGTAGACTGCTGGACAATTATCCAGTGGTGCCAAGTCCCCTCTGTTCTACTGGAGAGTTCAAAAACTTTATCTCTGCTGAGGTGTCTTTTTCAGATCTATGCATTTTTCCAATTTGCCTTAGCGCCAAATAATATAACAAATCCTGATCTGTTTTAAACATCCAATTAGGAGTGACGTGTTTCACTTAAAATATGACAGAATAACTACTTTTTCATTATTTCCCATTATACAAAAACTTCTCTTTTAGGTGAGGCATGAGATAATTAAAATGCTAGTCAACCTGCCTCTGATATGAGGAAAAAACTTCCCTAATTTCTTCTTGTCTTTCCACCTTCCCAACCTGGCCAGGGTTAGAAGGTAGAAAGAGAGAGAATTTTACCAACAACTTTCCAAAACTTTTATCCTTTCCTTAAAGCTGCACATGCGTTATTTCCTTGTATACCTTATCTGAAGCTGCCTTTAGCAATATAAGATTAGTTTCTCTGTTTTTCCCATACCCCTTCCTGATGCTGCAGTCATCAGAGAGAAGGAACAAGGGGGAAGGAAAGAGAAAACATGGGAAAGAGATTAACACACGAACACACTCACACAGAATATAGAGACAGAATACATATACAGACAATGAGAATTCAAAAAACCGAGAAAAGATTATCAGAAATCCTCTGCACAAATTAGACCTATGGCTTGATTTCTTTTACTTTGCTCCAGAGACACTTTGTGAAATTCAAATTTCCACATTAAGTAAACTCCTTTAAGAGTGGCTTTATCTAAATTACACCAATCAGTGGGGCATAGGGCTGTCTGAGAAATGTTGTCTAGAAGAGACTGAATGTAAGCATTACTTGGCCCATAACTGATTGCCACTTGCTTTAATTCCTGTGAAAATTTACAATCCAGAGGGGTGAATTCTTTTGCAACTCCTCCTGGTTTAATGGGATCTGGGGTTTCTGGAGGAGTATAGAATGGCAGTGGTTCTGTGGGAGCCACAGGTTCCAGGGATGCTGAGGTTTCCTCTGACAAGGAGTCCACCTCTTCTTCCCCTTCCTCCTTCTCTGCAACCACCTCTGTCTGAGTGTTTCTGCTCTTAAAAAGTTTCTGACCCATTGTTAACCTTACTTTTGCAATTTACCTGTCAGTATTGATTTCTTGTTAACAGAATCTGCCTTTTGATTCTGTTAAACACAGGAAATTCTCCCCATAAGACTGTTAAGTGCTGAGATTTTACTGTGCCTGCGTGAACCTTGGACAAAGTGAAATGCCCTTGCTGGGCTTCTTCTAAGATTCCCCTTACCTTAGTTGTCTTCTCACAACTCACAATTCAGAATTCCTTTCCAAGGGGGCCACTATCACCAAAAGATGAGTCCTTTCCCTGGATCAGGTCCTTGTTTGGGCGCCATATGTAGCAGACAGCCAGCATCCCTACACTGCTTGGTGATGTGGTTGAAGAAGAAAGAGACACAGCAGGCAGGAAAAGGTAGACCAGTTCCGTTTATTGATCCGAGGGTTAGGGCATATATAGACAGAAACTGCAAGTCTATGTGACATTCTGCTCATTTCCTGTCCCAGTGATGTGGCCAGTCTTATTGTCTTTAAAGACTGTTAACCTAGAAGACATCTATTTACATATCCCTTGTTTTCTTTCTTTTCTTTTTTTGTACAAGGTTGTTGAATTTATTTTTGTTTTGTTTTGTTTTGTTTTTTTGCTTATTTTTATTTATTTGTTTATTTAACTTTTAACATTCATTTTCACAATATTTTGGGTTCCAACTTTTCTCCCCATTTGTCCCCTCCCCCACCCCAAAACAACGAGCATTCTAATTGCCCCGATCACCAATATGCCCACTCTTCTATCATCCCTCCCTTTCCTTGTCCCCATCTTCTCTTTAGTCTTGTAGGGCCAGATAAGTTTCTCTACCACATTACCTGTATTTCTTATTTCATACTAGCAAGAACAATACTAGACAGTTGTTCCCAAAACTTTGAGTTCCAACTTCTCTTCATCCCTCCCTCCCCACCCATTCCCTTTGGGAAGGCAAGCAATTCAACATAGGTCATATCTGTGTAGTTTTGCAAATGACTTCCATAACAGTCATGTTGTGTAAGACGAATTATATTTCCCTCCATTCTATCCTTCCTCCCATTGCTTCTATTCTCTCTTTTGATCCTGTTCCTCCCCAAGAGTGTGACTTCAAATTGCTCCCTCTTCCCATTACCCTCCCCCCCACCCTGCTTATCCACTTCTCCCTCACTTTCCTGTATTGTAAGATAGATTTGCATACCAAAATGAGTGTGCATTTTATTCCTTCCTTTAGTCAAATGTGATGAGAGTAAACTTCATGTTTTCCTCTCACCTCCCCTCTTTTTCCCTCCACTAAAAAGTCTTTTGCTTGCCTCTTTTATGAGAGATAATTTGCCCCATTCCATTTCTCCCTTTCTCCTCCCAATATATTTCTCTCTCACCACTTAATTTCATTCTTTAAAAATATGATCCCATCCTATTCCATTCACTCTGTGCTGTGTGTGTGTGTGTGTGTGTGTGTGTGTGTGTGTTATCCCACCAACTACCCAGATACTGAAAAGTTTCAAGAGTTACAAATACTGTCTTTCCAAGTAGGACTGTAAACAGTTCAACTTTGGTAAGCCCCTTATGACTTCTCTTTGCTGTTTACTTTTTCATGCTTCTCTTCATTCTTGTGTTTGACAGTCAAATTTTCTTTTCAGTTCTGGTTGTTTCATCAAGAATGCTTGAAAGTTCTCGATGTCATTGAAAGACCATTTTTTCCCCGGAAGTGTTATACTCAGTTTTGCTGGGTAAGTGATTCTTGGTTTTAGTTCTAGTTCCTTTGACTTCTGGAATATCGTATTCCACACCCTTCGATCCCTTAATGTAGAAACTGCTAGATCTTGTGTTATCCTGATTGTATTTCCACAATATTGAATTGTTTCTTTCTAGCTGCTTGCAATATTTTCTCCTTGTCCAGGGAACTCTGGAATTTGGCCACAATGTTCCTAGGAGTTTCTCTTTTTGGATCTCTTTCAGGAGGTGATTGGTGGATTCCTTGAATACTTATTTTGCCTTCTGGTTCTAGAATATCAGGGCAGTTTTCCTTGATAATTTCATAAAGAATGATGCCTTTGGGCTTGCCAAGACAGGAGAGGGGTGTCTCCGTAATGCAGGCCCCCTCAGGAGGCAGCAGTGGAAGCAGCAGGAGACGAGGGCTCCTAAAACAGGCAGGAGCTCCAATCCATTGTTGAACGTCTCAGCACAAACCCCCTGAGGGACCTTAGCCCAGTGAGGTGGCCCTGCCCCCACCTGAACACCTACTCACACTGAGCAGCAGCCCTGTCCCTGCCAAAAGCCCTGAGGCTGGGAAGCAGAATTTCAATCTCAGAACCCAAGTGCAGGCTGGGCAGATCTGGAGGCAAGGTAGCTGTGTAGAGGACACTCAGAAGTCAAGTAACTGGCTGGGAAAGTGCCCAGAAAAGGGGTAAAAAAATAAGACCATAGAAGGTTACTTTCTTAGTGAACAGATATCTCCTCCCTTCCTTTCAGATGAGGAAGAACAATGCTTACCATCAGGGAAAGACATAGAAATCAAGGCTTCTGTATCCCAAACATTCAGAATAAATACTCAATGGGCTCAGGCCATGGAAGAGTTCCAAAAGGATTTTGAAAATCAAGTTAGAGAGGTGGAGGAAAAATTGGGAAGAGAAACAAGAGAGATGCAAGAAAAGTATGAAAAGCGGGTCCACACCTTGCTAAAGGAGACCCAAAAAAATGCTGAAGAAAATAACACCTTGAAAAATAGGCTAACTCAATTGGCAAAGGAGGTTCAAAAAGCCAATGAGAAGAAGAATGCTTTCAAAAGCAGAATTAGCCAAATGGAAAATGAGATTCAAAAGCTCACTGAAGAAAATAATTCTTTCAAAATTAGAATGGAACAGATGGAGGCTAATGACTTTATGAGAAACCAAGAAATCACAAAACAAAACCAAAAGAATGAAAAAATGGAAGAGAATGTGAAATATCTCATTGGAAAAACAGCTGACCTGGAAAATAGATCCAGGAGAGACAATTTAAAAATTATGGGCCTACCTGAAAACCATGATCAAAAAAAGAGCCTAGACATCAACTTTCATGAAATTATCAAGGAAAACTTCCCTGAGATTCTAGAACCAGAGGGCAAAACAAGTATTCAAGGAATCCACCAATCACCTCCTGAAAGAGATCCAAAAAGTGAAACTCCTAGGAAGATTGTGGCCAAATTCCAGAGTTCCCTGGTCAAGGAGAAAATATTGCAAGCAGCTAGAAAGAAACAATTCAAGTATTGTGGAAATACAATCAGGATAACACAAGATCTAGCAGCTTCTACATTAAGGGATTGAAGGGTGTGGCATATGATATTCCAGAAGTCAAAGGAACTAGGACTAAAACCAAGAATCACTTACCCAGCAAAACTGAGTATAGCACTTCAGGGGGAAAATGGTCTTTCAATGATACAGGGGACTTTCAAGCATTTTTGATGAAAAGACCAGAGGTGAAAAGAAAATCTGACTTTCAAACACAAGAATGAAGAGAAGCATGAAAAGGTAAACAGCAAAGAGAAGTCATAAGGGACTTACTAAAGTTGAACTGTTTACATTCCTACATGGAAAGACAATATTTGTAACTCTTGAAACTTTTCAGTGTCTGGGTAGTTTGTGGGATTACACACACACACAGACACAGACACACACACACACATGTGCGCACACACACAGAGAGACAGAGAGCACAGGGTGAATTGAATAGAATGGGGTCATATCTTAAAGAAATGAAATTAAGCAGTGAAAGAGAAATATATTGGGAGGAGAAAGCGAGAAATGGAATGGGGCAAATTATCTCTCATAAAAGAGGCAAGCAGAAGACTTTTTAATGGAGGGGAAAAGAGGGGACATGAAAGAAAACCATGAAGTTTACTCTCATCACATTCGACTAAAGGAAGGAATAAAATGCACACTCATTTTGGTATGAAAACCTATCTTACAATATAGGAAAGTGGGGGTGAAGCGGATAAGCAAGGTGGGGGGATGATGGAAGGGAGGACAATGGGAGGAGGGAGCAATTTCCAAAGGGAGTAGGTGGGGAGGGAGGGATGAAGAGAAGTTGGAACTCAAAGTTTTGGGAACAACTGTCGAGTTCTGTTCTTGCTACTAGGAAATAAGAAATACAGGTAAAGTGGTACAGAAAGTTATCTGGCCCTACAGGACAAAAGAGAAGATGGAGACAAGGGAAGGGAGGGATTATAGAAGAGAGGGTAGATTGGTGATAGGGGCAATTAGAATGTTTTGCGGTGGGGGGAAGGGACAAATGGGGAGAAAAGTTGGAACCCAAGATGTTGTGAAAATGAATGTTATAAGTTAAATAAATAAATTTTAAAAAATAAAGTGAAGCTTTATAACAGAAAAAAAAAAAACGCAACAGTATTGCTGTTTCCATAGGCAATGTTCTCTTGGTTCTGCACATTTTGCTCTTCCCTATTTCGTGCAAGTCTTTGCATGTTTTTTTTTTTTCTAAAATAATTGAAGTCATTATTTCTTATAGCACAATAGTATTCCATCACAATCATATGCAAAAACTTGTTCAGGCATTCCTCATTTGATGGGCATCCCTGCAGTTTCTAGTTCTTTGCCACCACAAAGAGAGGTACTATTAACATTTTAGAACATATACAGTCTTTTCCTTTTTTCCTGATAATATTTAGAAACAGACCAAGTAATGGTACATAAGTACTTTAATAACTCTTTGGCATAATACAGGTTGTTCAACAAAATGATTCGATAAACTCACAATTCCATGGATTTCAAAATTTACTTAACAAAACTATATATAATTTGCTCTTTATAATTTCTTGACTAGCTGTAAATTCATTCCTACCCATGGTTCTGATAAAGATGTATATTTCTGTTGTTTATCATTTTGTTACCTAACTTTTTCATGTTTAGATCTTGCATTCAGCTGAAATTTATTATGATATTGGCTAAAAGTGGTTTAAATCCATTTCCAACCAAAGTACTTTCTATTTTTCTCTGAATATCTTATTGAATAAATAATCAGTTTTCATATAATTTATTATTGGGTTTAAATATACTGTAGACTCCTTTGCATGTTTGTTTCTGGGATCTTCAATAATCTATTCTAATGATCTATTTTTTTGATTTTTCTCTTATATTTGTCAGTTATAACTTTTAATACAATACCGATTTTTATAAAGTCATGGTACTTTAAATTATTCCTTAATAATTCCTTTCATAGGCTTCAGCCTTTATTCCTCTATAATAATTTTATTATAATTCCATCTAATTCTATAGGATAACCTATTGGCAATTTCATTGAGACAGTGCTAAATCTTTAGTGCAATTTTACTATAGCAGTTATTTAGCATTCATGTCATTTTTACTATGTTGGCATAGCTGAGCCAAGAATGTTGAATATTTCTTATAATTGCTTAAATTTCCCTCTGTTTCTGGGTTTTTTGTTTTCTTTTGCATTTATGTAAGTTCTATATCTTGGCAAATTAATTTATGGTTCTTAATGGATATTATCATATTAATTAGAATTTCTCATTGCATTTCCTCCTATTATATTTTTATCATGTAAATAAAACCTGATAATGTGAGATTTTTATTTGCACCCCTGCTAGGCTACTAAATCTGTTAATTGCCTCAATTACTTTTGTGTTTGTAAAATCTGTAGAATTTTCTCAGTAAGTTGTCATATATTCTGCAAATAAAGATAATTTTTCTCCATGTAAATTCTTTTCTTTTCTTTTTCTTTTCAGTGCAGATTTCTTATTCTAAAGTAGTCCTGGATACTAGATATCTCCCAAGGCTCCATTCTTTACCATCTTATTTTCTTTCTCAATATTATTTCACTTGGTGATCTCATCAACGCCCATGAATTTACTTGTCATATCTGCCCATGATTCTTCATTCTATTTGTCTATTAATAATGTCTCTTGAATGCTAGTCTGGAATCTGTAATTACTTATTAAACACCTCAAATTAGATTCTTATATTTACCACAAACTCAAAAATTTTTTTTATTTTATTTGTTTTCAGTGTTCTACAATCACTTCCATATATCTTAGCGTTTTCCCCTCCCTCCCCCACTCCTCCCCTACCTCCCAACTCCCTCTCTGAGGTGGCATACAATTTTATATAGGTTCTACACATACATTCCTATTAAACGCATTTTCACCTTAGTCATATTGCATACAAGAATTAAAATGAATAGGAGAAATCATAAAACAAACCAAAACATAATACCAAAGAAAACAATCTTCTTCATTCTGCAATTCAATTCCATAGTTCTTTCCCTTTATGTGGAAGGCATTTTGACTTAAGAAACCATTGGGAATTACTTAAGTTTTTGCATTGCAATGAAGTATAAGTCTACCAGAAAAATTCCTCGCACACTCTGGTTGTTGCTGTGTACAAATTTCTCCTGGTTGTGCTCCTTTCACTCAGCATCAGTTCATATAAGTCTTTCCAGGTCTCTCTGAAGTCTTCCTGTTTATCATTTCTTATAGCACAATAGTATACCATTACATTTATGTACCATAATGTATTCAGCCATTCCCCTGTTGATGGGTATCTCCTTGACTTCCAGTTACTGGCCACCACAAAGAGTGCTGTTATAAATATTTTTGTACGTGTATACCCTTTTCCATTTTTACGATGTCTTGGGGTACAGTCCTAGAATTAGTATTGCTGGGTCAAAGGGTATGCACACTTTGGTAGCTTTTTGGGCATAGTTCCAAATTGCTCTCCAGAATGACTGGATCAGCTCACAGCTCCAGCAACAATGAATTATTGTTCCAACTCTCCCACATCTTCTCCAATATTTATCATCTTCCTGCTTTTTCATGTTAGCCAATCTGATAGGCATGATGTAGTTTCTCAGAGTTGTTTTCATTTGTATTTTTCTAAGCAATAATGATTTAGAGCATTTTTTCATACAACTACAGATATCTTTAATTTCTTCCTCTGAAAACTGCCTGTTCATATCCTTTGACCATTGATCAATTGAGGAATGGCTTATATCTTTGTACATTTGACTCAGTTCTCTACATATATTTTAAAATGAGGCCTTTTTCACAAACACTAGTTGCAAAAATTCTTTCCCAGTTTTCTGCTTCCCTCCTAATCTAGATACCTCAAACTCAATAGTTTTGAAACTGAAGTGTTCATATCTGCTCCCTCCCAATCTTTCTTTCTTCCTAATTTCTCTTTCACTCTCCAGGGCACCACTATCCTAACCATCACCCAGGCTCTCAACGTTGTTGTGTTGTCTTTGACTCCTCATTCTTTTTTACTCTTATATCAAAATAAATTGCCAAGTTTGTTTGTTCGTATGTTTTTATTCTACCCTTTCCAATCACCCCTTCTCTCTGCTGACACTGTCATCACCTTGGTGCAGGAATTCATTACCTTTCTTCTCAGCCATTATAATAGCCTTAGGGTTGCTGTCTCTGGTTAAAATCTTTCCTGACTCCAAACCATCTTCCATTCAACTGTCAAAGTGATTTTCCTAAAGCACAAATCTAATCACATCACTCAGCTCCCAATTCAATAAACTCTGCTGACTTCCTATTACCTCCAAGATAAAATACAAAAACCTCTGTTTTTAAAGCCCTTTATAACCTGCTACACTACTAATCTTTCAGTCTTTTTACATTAACCCCTTTCCTTTATTCTGCTATGCAAAGACACCTTTCTGTTCTTCATCCAAGACACTACATCTTCTAACTCTGTGCAACTTCACAGGCTGTTCCCCCTGTCAGAGGTATTCTCCTTCCTCATGTCCATGCCCTGCTTTCTTTCCCTGGCTTCCTTCCCAGCTAAAATCACATGTTCTTGAAGAAACCTTCCATGTTCCCTCTTAATTCTAGTCCTTTCTCTCTACTAATAATACCCAATTTATGCTGGATATATCTTGTCTCTATGTAACTGTAGTCATGTTGCCTCCTCCATTAATTTGTGATGTCCTTTAGAACAAGGAATATTTTTTGTCTTTCCTTGCTATCACCAGGACATAGTACATTGTAGATGTTTACTAATGCTTATTGACTATTGACTGACTGGCTCATGCTCTTCCTTGAAGCTCCTCATACTTTTCTGACTGACCACTCCTTGTGATTGCCCCTTGCTGGGTCAACCTCCTCCACCTAAAAACTGAGCATGGGTATAACCTCAGGTGCTGTCCTAGATCCTCTTCCTTATTTACTCTCTTTCCATTAATCATCTTCTCTACTTCCTTGGGATCTATCATCTCATCTAAGTAGATGAATCCTTTGTCTATGTATCCATTTCCAATCTCTTCTCTAACACCAGTTGTGTATCACCTACTGCCTTCTGGACATATGTGCTCTGATGTGCTGCTGATATTTCAAATTCTTTATATCTAGAATGGAACTCTTCATCTTGTTCCCTAAACTGGTCCCTCTTTACAACATCACTTTTTCTATTAATGACAATGTCATCTTCCAATTCACCTATTCAAAATCCTATTTGCTTGCCCTCATAGCAGTCAATAATTCAGTTTTCATGTCATTTCAATTTCTTCTATAAAACTAACTCTCATATCCATTGCATTCTTCCTATTCCTATAGTCACTACCCTAGTTCAGGTTCACATCACTTTTCATCATTCCTATTTTAGCAATCTTCTATCTGATCTCCCAGCCTCTAGCTTCATCTCTTTACAATTAATTCAGTCTTCCCATAATGACCAAACAATCTTTTCCCAGAGATACGTCTGCTCATGAAATACCTGTACTCACAAACCTTCAGTGACTTCCCATTGCTTCTAATACAAAATTCATTCTTATTAACTTGAAATTTAAGGTTGTTTCCAACCTTCTTTTTTCTTATTCCCCCTTATTATGTATTATGTTCCAGTCAAACTGTACTACTAACAATTCTCAAAACTTTACATGGTATCTACTGATTCTGTGTACTTGTTCAGTACACACCTTATCCTACAGTCTGTTACTACCCCTATTTTTCATCATTGCCACTTGTCAAAATCCTGACAGGGTTTCTCAGATATTGCCTTCTCCATGTGACTTTCTTGACTTTCATCACTGAATGTGTTCCTTCCCTTTTCAAACTTACCCAGACCAGCTTGAATAGCTTTCACTTTTTTCCCATAATTATTCTCAATTTTAGATCAAAATTGTTTGTTTGCTTGTAAGATATTGCCTTCCCCTAGGAGAATGTATTTTCCTAGAGGATAGGTACAGGATCATTTTTCTTTCTATTTTCATTTGAAAACTTATACATATTCATCACTTAAGAAATGTCTCTGGAAAGTTCAAATGGATACAAGATCTAGGGATAAAGATTATAAACAAATTAGGGCAGCAAAAATAGTGTATTTGTCAGATTTATGGAGAATGGAGAAATTTTGACCAAACAAGAGATAGGGAAAATTATGAAGTGCAAAATGGATGATTTTGACTACATTAAATTGAAAAGTTTTTGCACAAACAAATCCAATGCAACCAAGATTAAGAGGCAAGCAGAAAACTGGGAAAGAATTTTTGCAACTAGTGTCTGGGATAAAGGTCTCGTTTTAACATATGTAGAGAACTAAGTCAAATGTACAAGAATACAAGTCATGCACCAATTAATAAATGGTCAAAGAATATGAACAGACAGTTTTCAGAGGAAGAAACTAAAGCTATCTATAGCCATATGAAAAAATGCTCTAAATCACTATTGATTACAGAGATGCAAATCAAAACAACTCTGAGGTACCACATCACACCTATCAGATTGGCTAACATGACAATACAAGACGATGATGAACTATACCCAAAGCGCTACAAAAATGTGCATACCCTTTGACCCAGCAATATTGTTTCTAGGACTGTATCCCAAAGAGATCATGTAAATGGGAAAGGGTCCCATATATTCAAAAATATTTATACCAACTCTCTTTGTGGTGACCAAAAATTGGAAATCATGAGGATGCCCATCAACTGGGGAATGGCTGAACAATAAGAAATGATGAACAGGAAGATTTTCGAGAGACCTGGAAGGACTTATATGAACTGATACTGAGTGAAAGGAGCAGAACCAAAAGAACTTTGTACACAGCAACAACCACAGTGTGTGAGGAATTTTTCTGGAAGACACAGTCCTTCATAGGAATGCAAGGACCTAAAAAATCCCCAATGGACTCCTGAGGTAAAATGTCTTCCACATCCAGAGAAAGAGCTATAGAATTCAATCACAGAATGAATCAGACTATTTTCTCTGTGTTATGTTTTGTTTTTTTTTGTTTTATGGTTTCTTCAATCCATTTTACTTCTTCTAAGCAACATGACTAAGGTGAAAATGTATTTAATAAGAACATACATGTAGAACCTGTATAAGATTGCATGCTGTCTTGGAGAAAGAGGGGGGAGGAAGGGGAAGGGAGAGGACAAACATGAGGAGGGAGGGGAAAAATATAAGATATGTGGAAGTGATTGTAGAACACTGAAAACAAAATAATTTTAAAAACTAAGACATGTCTCTTGAGTGGATGGATGAAATAATGGATCAATTTAGTTAGAGTTTTTAAAGGTTGGAAAACAATGATAAACCAGAAATGGGTTTAAAGTAATAAACTGCAGCAAAGATGAAGACAGCAACCATAATAATAACTCGTATTTATATGGTAGCTGCTTAATATACATCAACTTCTTTGATTCTAATAACCACATGAGATAGATATCATGATGCTCATTTTAAAGATTTGGAAATGGAGGCTCAAGGAGGTAATAAGATTTGCTAATGATCACTCATCTGATAAGTTTCCTGGGCAGTATTGGAACTTAGGCATTCTTTTTATGAGATTAACACATCATACCATGCTGCCAACAACTGGCGGATTGGAGGCATGGCAGTTGATAGAAAAGAACGAGATAATAGGAGCGGGGGCTAGGCAAGCCTGTACCATCTGAACATGACTGGTATATGACTGATTTATTAATCTGAGGGTCAAGTTATATACTCTCTCTAGCAAACAAGCAAGCAAGATTATTCCCACGAGAACATGTTTAGTTTACATATTTTAAATCCATATCTTATTTCCTTCTGCGCAACAACCTCGGGGTACACATTCAGGGTCAGAACGATCTTGTCCTCACTTATCAGAAGTGGAATGATGACCCAATTTCCTGAGAACGTCAGCCTTTACACTAGTACAAATCCCAAGTGCCTCACATTCTGGACTCCATTAGTACCAGCTCTCTACAACATGCTGTGACTATTCAGTGAAGCTATTGTTGTTTATCTGTTTTCCAGAAGTGGTACAGGTTTATGTTTAGAATAGATGACCTTTGTAAAGAAATATTTCAGGTTGCTACAAGTGAAAGTTTATGTGTAATCATCTTCCCTATGCTGTTAGCAACATTAATACAAATCATACTTATGAACATCTTTATGGTTAATTCCTGAGTTTGTATTTTATATGACTGTAGGATTTCTGCCAAGTAACCCATGTTTTGGCTAAAAGTCAAATAGAACTTTATAGGTCATAATTTTATTAGTCTGTGATTCATGGCATTGATTTGCCTTTGAACCCAACTAAAGTCCATTACTCCATTACTCAAGACAGCATGAGATGGAAAGCTTTCCTTACCACAGCACTATGTCTCTCAATAATTTTTATTTATTAAATTTATTGGACACTCAAAATCAATTAGCTTCTGAGAACACTGAAAAGAGTGAGAATGAAGATTTAGCCTGTGTCTTTCTAGCCTGTGTCTAACCCACACCCTATGAAATGGAATTTTTTGTATATTACACAAATAAGTTGAACCCAAGACACATTGATTTTTACTTGATTTTTTTTTTTTTTTATCTATAGCAAATACCTTCAGGTCAAGGAACAGATCTGTGTAATTCTTTGCAAATATTCAGCGTATTACAATGGTGAAATAGATTCTAAATTAGTAGAGATGATTAACAAGCTTCTTTACATGCATTATTTGAGCATTTTAATTTTCAATATCATGTTGCAGTAATTGTTCATAATCCATTACTCTGCCAACCAAAGTCATTCATGCAGTGTAAAAACTCTTTTTGTTATCTATCCCAAAAGTTGAATATAACTATTCATTTAGTGATCTGGGGCAAGTAGCACAAAAATCTCCAGAACAACCAGCATGGAAACTACCTCAAATCTATTTTGTAATACATGATGTTAAAACAATGCAAGAAATAATTAGGATAAATTCAATGGAGCACAATGGATAATTAATTATAAATGTATTGTAGTATTGCATATAAATATATATAAAATAAGGATTTTTTTCTTTGAGGGAATATGTTGTTTTTTGTGTATTTTTGCAGCTTTTGTATCTTGGTGATCTAGCATTAAGTTTAGTCACTACAGCATAATTATAGGTCTGCTCATCAGCAATATTTGAACAGATGAAAAAATTCAAATTTGGTTACTATTTAAGAGCTCTTCTGAGGATGAAATACAAAAGGACTAAACCTCACTTCTTTTCCCTCTGACTTCTTGTAAATGTTAAGCTATCAAAAATGTTATTCTTTTGGTGACCAGTCAACATGACATAATAGGAAGCAATATAGCTCTATTTCTTCCACAGTTACTCCAAGAAAGTTCTGTAAAGATCACCAGACTGAGGAGCGATAAAAAAATCCAGGAAGAAATTGCAATAGTATTGTCTTTGTAGTCTACGATTGCAAATTTGAGCCTGAGGCAAGTAAGTAGGGAAGGAACTGTGGAAGGAGGAGTAGGCTGGAGTAATGGGAAGGGCAAAGAACAGGAACACAATGATGTGAATGAGATCCAGAGAAAGGAACTGAATCTTACCACCAGCCTCAAAACAGGGATTCTTCACTTTCCATATGACCCAGAACAGATTTCCAACTCAAAACACAGGTCAGCAGACTTTCAGCTAGTAGACAGGAGCTAGGATTAGCCATTGTCTACTGGAGCCTATGGGCAACTCTACAGTTGTGTTGCCTTGAACCAAAATAAAGAAATAGATCCTGAAAATCCCAGACAGTTAACAGACTGTGCCCTTTATCTGACTACATAGGGACTGCTGAAAGTTCTTAGTTCATTGACCTGAACCACCACTTTGAAAAAAAAAATCCACAAAACTTAATAAACAGATAACCAAAGTTGAGTGGTAGAAAATACCTGTCATCTATATGCAGTTGTATTTTTTTCTTAATTGTGGAACTAAATATAGATATATCAGTTGTTTAATATTGATATAGTAAAATTATATCACAAATGTATGCATATTACATTACTATGTTTGTATATTTTATCAAGAAAATATGTACACTAATAGAAATAGATACCAAATCTTCCATGATTTGAAATCTGAATATGGTAAAAGGTAAGAACAGGGCAAAAACAAATCATTGTGTGTTTATCCTGGAGAAAAATTTCTCCAAATTTAGACTATCCTTAGAACACTTACAGTATGTCACTGGACTGTATATGATGTGGTTTATGTGAAATTTAAAATACAAATAAAAACTCTGAAATACAGAAAAGTTATCAAATTAATTTTAATCTTATTTAAGACTTTATTCTTTTGTCTAATCTACTTTTGATAGGATTAGTGATTTGTTTGTTTTAGAAATTTCTTTCAAGAAGGTTATCAATGCTCAAAAGAAAATGAAATTGATTTCATTTTCTGCTCATCTTTAATTTTGCATCAGGGATTTAGGCAAAGTCAATACTTTTCTATATTGACACTACTGATCATATTAGAATTATGACCCTCTGAAAAGGAGCATTCCTCAAACTCAGAGTATAATACTATAATGATTCATTAATATGATAGTCATTTTTCTCCAACAAAGAGTAGAGGCACCATGGATTAACATAGAGTGTGTTGAACTTGGAATCAGGAAAATACTGCTTTAAATCTCTATATACAAATTATGGATCAGGTACAGTGGGTCTACTTTCTATGAGTGCCGATGAGTTATATTTATTACATGGGTCACTTTAGAATAGAAATTCAAATTCTCTAAGTTTTATCATTTATATATTGAAGGGGTGTAATTAGATGACCTTTAGTTTAACTTTGAAATTTAGACCTAAGATTCTACCAGACAAAGAAATGAACTTGATTCCTACTCCTGACACTAACAGGTTATATGACCATGGATTAGTCACTCTGCTTCCTTGTATGTTAGTTGCATCATGTGTAATATAGGGATAAGAATACTATTAGTACTTACCCAACTTGTTAGAAGTCTTAATGCAGGAATATGTGGCAAGCATTAGGCAAACTTTAAAATATCATGCAAATATTGGTCGTTAATACATAGTATAATCCATTTACTATTCAACTAAAACTAATTTCCTTCATGAGGTTATTTTAACTACTAATTCATGCATTGAACAGATTGTTTTACTCTATTTGATTTTTCCCAATTATTCATTAAAATCAGACTCATCTTCCAATCCCATAACTCTTATCATTTTAGTACTGTCCATGTTTTGTTTGTTTGTTTTTTGGCAAAGATACTGGAATGAATTGCCATTTCCTTCTCCAGTCAATCGCCTTTTGTCAAAATTCTCCACTCTGATGTGTCCATGTTGGCTGTACAGCATAGTTCTTAGTTTCATTGAGGTACAAAATCTCCATCATGAAGAGGCAGTTATCTAAAGGGACAAAAGTTAATCTACTGGAGAAGGAAGTGGCAAACCACTCCAGCATCTTTTTGCCAAGACAATCCCAGGGACAGTACTAAAATGATGAAAGAGATGAAATCAGAATAAGAGCTCCTCAGGGCAAAATGTGTTACTTATACTTCTGGGGAGGAGTAGAGGACAAGTACAAGTAGCTTCAGCACTAATGAAGAGGTTGGATCAAAGTTGAAAGGAAGATCAGCAATGGAAGCATCTGGTGACAAAAGTCCAATGATGTAAAGAACAATGTTACATAGGAATATAAGATCTATGAACCAAAGAAAGCTGGATGTGGTCAAACAGGAGATGGAAAAATTAAACACTGATATCTGGAGTGTCAGTGAACTTAAATGGATAGAAATGGATAAACTCAATTCAGCTGATCACTTCATCTAATACTATAGACAAGATTCCCTTAGAAGAAAGGAGTAGACCTCATAATCAATACAAGGTGAGAAAAGCAACACGGGTATAATTTCAAAAATGACAATGATATCTGAGTCCTAGAGAAACCATTCAACATCACCTTAATACAAGTCTCTGCTCCAACCACTAATGATAAAAGAGCTAAAGTAGATCAGTTCTATTAAGACCTACAGCAACTTCTAGAAATAACACCAAAAAAGATGTCACATTTATTATAGGGAATTGGAATACTAAAAAGTAGGAGATTTTTATTTTTTTTTAATTTTTTCATTTTATTTTATTTTTCAATTAACAAGTACTTATTTTCTCTCCCTTCTCTCTTTCCTCTCCCCCCACCTACAAGAATAAAAGAAAAACAAAGCCTTTGTAACAAATAGGCATCATCAAGCAAAATAGATTCTCCACTAGGATTTTGTAAAACCTAACTGCATTAGGCAAAGGTTACTAGTGTTACTGTTCAGTATGTTTCTGTGCTCTTTCCCCCCCTCCCCACTACTTGGCAGGGTGATGAATGCACACAATACCAGCCTTGAAGGCAAAGGCCAGATCTGAATCCCAGCTCTGCCAATTCCTTGCTATGTGGCCAGGGGCAACTCCCTTCCCCTGTCTCCCCCTCAGTTTCCTAAATTGGAACATGGTGGTAAGGATACTGCCTACTTCTCAGGGTTGTGGTGAGGAAAGGACCATAGAAGCAATACATTTGAAAGGGCTTTGAAAGAAATTGAGGTGCTATAAATTGCATTACCATTGTTGTTCTTGTTATAACAATAATAATAATTGCATCATTTAATTTTTTTCCTCCTCTACTAGTCCTCCAAGGCCTTATTCTAGGTAGACTGGGAGTCCCTGGGCTGTTGACAGCTATGCCAGTAGACCAAAGACTAGACTGTCTTATCTATCATCCAAGAACCATCTAAGCTAAGTTCAGACTAGTCATCAGGTCGGTTCCAAGGTGACTAAGTTCTGGCCAAAGCAACATGAGGACCTCCTACTAAGATACAGAGGATTGTGATCTGTGTTGATGAAGGAAGAATCTATATGATTACAGTAATATATCTTGGAAGTACTGAAATAAACATCCTTATAACACCCCTAGGTACTACCCCTACTATACAGATAGAATAGCTTTGTCCAGAGGGGTGAAATAACTTGCTCAAGATCATATAACTCAATGGTGGCACTACTTAGCTTCTGGTTTAATGTGCCATCCACCAGAGCAGGATGTTGGACCCTTTTCAGAACACGGCCGTTTTATAAATTCACCACAACATACTTCGAGAAGTATGGTATAGTGGAGAGCTGGACCAGCAGGACTAAGAATGTCTTTGCCAGTTGTTTCTCTACAAAATTGAGCAAGTCATTTTCCTTCTCTGAGCCTCAACTTCCTTTTCTTTCTTTCTTTCTTTCTTTCTTTCTTTCTTTCTTTCTTTCTTTCTTTCTTTCTTTCTTTCTTTCTTTCTTTCTTCCTTCCTTCCTTCCTTCCTTCCTTCCTTCCTTCCTTCCTTCCTTCCTTCCTTCCTTCCTTCCTTCCTTCCTTTCTTTCTTTCTTTCTTTCTTCCTTCCTTCCTTCCTTCCTTCCTTCCTTCCTTCCTTCCTTCCTTCCTTCCTTCCTTCCTTCCTTCCTTCCTTCCTTCCTTCCTTCCTTCCTTCCTTTCTTTCTTTCTTTCTTTCTTTCTTTCTTTCTTTCTTTCTTTCTTTCTTTCTTTCTTTCTTTCTCTCTCTCTCTCTCTCTCTCTCTCTTCCTTCCTTCCTTCCTTCCTTCCTTCCTTCCTTCCTTCCATCCTTCCTTCCTTCCTTCCTTCCTTCCTTCCTTCCTTCCTTCCTTCCTTCCTTCCTTCCTTCCTTCCTTCCTTTCTTTCTTTCTTTCTTTCTTTCTTTCTTTCTTTCTTTCTTTCTTTCTTTCTTTCTTTCTTTCTTTCTTTCTTTCTTTCTTTCTTTCTTTCTTTCTTTCCTTTCTTTCTTTCTTTATCTATTTATCTATTTCTTTATCTATTTCTTTATCTATTTGTTTGTGTGTTTTTATTTATTTCACTTTTAACATTCATTTTCACAGAATTTTGGGCTCCAAATTTTCTCCCCCCTTGTCCCTACCCCCACCCCAAAACACAGAGCATTCCAATTGTCCCCATAACCAATCTGCTCTCTCCTCCATCATTTCTCTCTGCCCTTGTCTCCATCGTGTCCTCTGTCCTGTTGGGCCAAATAACTTTCTATACCCCTTTACCTATATTTCTTATTTCCTAGTGGCAAGAACAGTATTTGAGAGTTGTTCCCAAAACTTTGAGTTCCAACTTCTTTTCCTCCCTCCCTTCCCACCCCTTCCCTTTGGAAGGCAAGCAATTCAATATAGGCCACATCTGTGTAGTTTTGCAAATGACTTCCATAATAGTCGTGTTGTATATGACTAACTATATTTCCCTCCATCCTATCCTGCCCCCAATTACTTCTATTCTCTCTTTTGATCCTGTCCCTCCCCATGAGTGTCGACCTCGAATTGCACCCTCCTCCCCATGCCCTCCCTTCCATTGTCCCCCCCACCCTGTTTATCCCCTTATCCCCTACTTTCCTGTATTGTAAGATAGGTTTTCATACAAAAATGAGTGTGCATTTTATTCCTTCCTTTAGTGGAATGTGATGAGAGTAAACTTCATGTTTTTCTCTCACCTCCCCTCTTTTTCCCCAAAATAAAAAAGTCTTTTGCTTGCCTCTTTTATGAGAGATAATTTGCCCCATTCCATTTCGCCCTTTCTCTTCCCATATATTTCTCTCTCACTGCTTGATTTCATTTTTTTTTAAGATATGATGCCATCCTATTCAATTCACTCCGTGCACTCTGTCTCTATGTGTGTGTGCGTGTGCATGTGTGTGTGTGTAATCCCAACCAGTACCCAGATAGTGAATAGTTTCAAGAGTTGCTAATATTGTCTTTCCATGTAGGAATGTAAACAGTTCAACTTTTAGAAGTCCCTTATGACTTCCCTTTGCTGTTTACTTTTTCATGCTTCTCTTCATTCTTGTGTTTGAAAGTCAAATTTTCTTTTCAGCTCTGGTCTTTTCACCAAGAATGCTTGAAAGTCCTCTATTTCATTGAAAGACCAATTTTTCCCCTGAAGTATTATACTCAGTTTTGCTGGGTACGTGAGTCTTGGTTTTAGTCCTAGTTCCTTTGACTTCTGGAATGTCCTATTCCATGCCCTTCAATCCCTTAATGTAGAAGCTGCTAGATCTTGTGTTATCTGGAGTGTATTTCAACAATCCTTGAATTGTTTCTTTCTAGCTGCTTGTAATATTTTCTCCTTGACCTGGGAACTCTGGAATTTGGCCATAATATTCCTAGGAGTTTCTCTTTTTGGATCTTTTTCAGGTGGTGATCGTTGGATTCTTTCAATATTTATTTTGCCCTCTAGTTCTAGAATATTAGGGCAGTTTTCCTTGATAATTTCATGAAAGATGATGTCTAGGCTCTTTTTTTGATCATGGCTTTCAGGTAGTCCCATAATTTTTAAATTGTCTCTCCTGGATCTATTTTCCAGGTCAGTTGTTTTTCCAATGAGATATTTCACATTATCCTCCATTTTTTCATTCTTTTGGTTTTGTTTTGTGATTTCTTGGTTTCTCATAAAGTCATTAGCCTCCATCTGTTCCATTCTAATTTTGAAAGAACTGTTTTCTTCAGTGAGCTTTTGAATCTCCTTTTCCATTTGGCTAATTCTGCTTTTGAAAGCATTCTTCTCCTCATTGGCTTCTTGAACATCCTTTGCCATTTGAGTTAGCCTATTTTCCAAGGTGTTATTTTCTTCATCATTTTTTGGGGTCTCCTTTAGCAGGGTGCTTATCTGCTGATCATACTTTGCTTGCATGTCTTTCATTGCTCTTCCCAGTTTTTCCTCCATCTCTCTAATATAATTTTCAAAGTTTTCTGAGATCTTTTTGAACTTTTCCATGGTCTGAGCCCATTGAGTGGGCTGGGATGCAGGAGCCCTGACTTCCGTGTGTTTCCCTGATGGTGAGCACTGCTCTTCCTCATCAGAAAGGACGGGAGGAGAAACCTGTTCACCAAGAAAGTAGCCCTCTATAGTCTTGGTTTTTTTCCCTTTTCTGGGCATGTTCCCAGCCAGTGACTTGACCTCTGAATATTTTCCTCACACCCACCTCGCCTCCTGATCCTCCCAGCCAGCACTTGGCGTCTGAGACTCAAATGCTGCTTCCCAGCCTCAGGGCTTTGGGCGGGGGCAGGGCTGCTATTCAGTGTGAGATCAAGTTCAGCTGCCCGGGTGGGGGACAGGGCCGCCTCACGGGCTCAGTTCCCTCAGGGGATTTATGCAGAGACCTTCAACAATGGATCCAGGCTCCTGCCTGCTTGGGGAGCCCAGGTCTTCTCCCACCTCCGTTGGTGCCTCCCGAGGAGACCTGAGTCACAGGAGCTCCCCACTCCCCTCTTGACCCGCCGAAGAGACCCTCTCACCAACCCTTGTCACCTGTGGACGGAGGGACCCGCGCGGCTGCTGGAGATTCTGTCCCTGAAGCCTGCTCGGATCTGCTCCTCTCGGTGCTGTGGCCGCGGCAGGGCTGTGCTCGGCTCCCAGTCCACAGAGTGAAGGACCTTTTGCAAGAGGTTTGCAGGTCCCTCTGGAACAGAAATCTCCTTCGCTCCACTGTTCTGTGGCCTCTGCTGCTCCAGAATTCGCGTGAGTTTCTTTTTACAGATGTTCTATGGGTTGTGAGTTTGGAGCTATGCGTATGTGCATCTTTCTACTCTGCCATCTTGGCTCTGCCCCCCAGATTTTTAAAAATAACTGCAATAATGAACCAGTTTGGCTTTGGAGTACAAAATGAAGCAGGGCAGAAACCAATAGAGTTTTGTCAAGATTACTAGCTGGTCATAACAAACACTCTTTTGCAACAACCCAAAGAGCAATTTTTAATGTGGACATCAATCACCAGGTGGTCAATATAGATGTCAGACTGATGATATAATTTGTATACAAATGTAGAGAAACTCTGTATAGTCAGGTAAAACAATACTTGGATCTGATTGTGTCTCAGATCATGAGCTTCTTATTGCAAAGTTCAGAACTAAAGTGAAGAAAGTAGGGAAAATATCCAGGCCATACAGATATAACCTAAGTACCAATCCCTAATGAATATGAAGTGGAGGTGATGAATCAATTTAAGGAATTAGATCTGGGAGATAGAATGCCTGAAGAGCTGTGGATATAGGTTTGAAATATTGTACAGGAGGCAGCAGCAACAACAACAACAAAAAAAAAACCAAAGAAAAAGAGAGAGAAAGGAAAATGACTATCAGATGAGGCTTTACAAATAGATCAGGAAAGAAGGAAAGTGAAAGCAAAGGAGAAAGGGAAAGAGATATACCCAGCTCAAGGCAGAATTCCAGAGAACAGCATGGGTAGATAAGAAGGTCTGACTAAATGAACAATACAAAAAATAGAGAAAAGTAACACGATGGGTAAGACAGGAGATCTCTTCAAGAAAATTAAAGATATCAAGGAAATGGTCCATGTAAAAATTGGCATGATAAAAGCAAAAATGGTGGAGATTTAATAGAAGCACAAGAAATTAAGAAGAGGTAGCAAGAATACACAAAAGAACCATACAAGACAGATCATAACATAATCTTAACCACAGTGGTGTGATTACAGATCTGGAACCAGATATCCTAGAGAACAAAATCAAATGGAATTTAGGAAACATTGCTAACATTAAGGCTAGTAGAGTGACAGAATTCCGATGGAGCTATTAAAAAAGATGATGCCTATGGTTGGGATGAATTTCAAAACACAAAGAGGAACAGTTTAATACTTATTTCTTGCTTTTTTCCCAATAAACATGGGAAAGTCCCCTCTCAAAAAATTTGCTTACTTCATTAGATCTAACTTGTCCTAGACATCAGACCATGCTTCAAACCATGTCAATACCTTCACTCAGGCCATTGTTATCTCTGCCCACTCTAACTCCACTTCTATCTTTTGTTTGGAGAAAAGTAATAAAAATAATACCACCACTGCTTTTGAAAGGGGCAAGTCAAATGATTGCCTTATCATTTCACCATCCCAGTGACTGACTTCACCAAAACTTCCTTCCATTGACTAGTCCTTCATGCTTCTTTTCCTATTTGAATATAAGTTTCTTGGAAGCAGTGACTGACTCAATTTTATATTTTTATCCAAGGCAGTTAGCATAGTACCTGGTTACTACTAAATAGATGTTTATTCTTTCCTCCTTCTCTCACCTTCACCCTGTCTTTTTCTCTCCCTCAGTTCTTTCCTTCCTGCCCCAACTTCCTGCTTTCTTTTTCCCCTTTCTTCTGCCCTTCCTGCTTTCTTTTGTTTCTTGATTTTTTTCTTTTTTTCTTCCTTCTTTTCTTCCTTTTCTTCCTTTCTTACTTCCATTCATTCTTTCCTTATTCATTTCCATCCGTCCTTTTTTACTTTTTTTTGCTTCTTTCATTATTCATTTCCATCCTGATAACTGGTGTGAGAAAATAAAGTGAACCATTCTGTAGCAAGACTGTGGGATAATGAATAAAATTGCTCTCCTGGTTTCCATGCAATTTCAATATATTTAAAAAGAAGCCCATGTACATTCGCAAGAACCTCATGGACTATTTATTGGACATCACTTATGGTCAAGAGGATGAGGAAACATGAATGACTTGTAATATGCACTATTAGAGGGAGAACAACTATCCATCAAATGAGTCAGAGACTTATTGAAGTATTAGAATCAATATATTTTTTAAAACTATATTCTCTGTATAGAATATGTGCATTTGAAGGATCTGTGCTATCAATATAGATTTGAGGCATATGTATTCAAGATGGTATTTGAAAGTATATGAATGAGTAAGTCCCAAGAGTGAAGATAGAAGAAAAGAATGGAGGATCTAGAATCAAAGAGGACCCTGGACTTCAAAGATTTCTGCTGTTGAAAGGTCATAGAAGTCTGGAGATCTGTATTTGTGTTCTTTTCTTTCACTCTTAATAGAGCTACTGGTAAGACATCAAAATTTTCTGTGCTACACATATTGTTAAAACACTCTCTGTGATCCAGTATAGTCCTCACTTACAAGGTTAAGACACATCTTATTACAGATCACGTGAAATCTTGAAAGTTAATACTTTTACACAAATATTGTAGACAGTAAAATGATCAATCTTTATTGAACCAATAAGTCATTTTATATAATAGATTTGAGAAACTTATGGATAGATTAACAAATTACTGAAACTAATTTTACCAGTTTAGTGAAAAAAGAAAATTTTTTTTGCAAAATTCACTTAGCTTTAACTTTTGATTTTTAAAATAAATGAATATAATTGTTCATTCTTCAATAAGAAAAAAAAATACCCTTCCTGACTTCCACATTGTCAAATTAAATGAGTTTATTCTCATTTTGAGGGGCAAAACTGAGAATCATTTCTGAAAAAATGTATGATAATATTTAAAGCTGAAGATATCTTGTTTTCATATTTTCTCATTTTGCCTTTTAGCATTTTTGTGAGAACTGTGAATTGCTCTAGCTGTTCTATAAAACAACTTGAAACTATGCTTAGAAAGTTACCAAACAGTGAATTCCCTTTGACCCAGATATACCATGGACAAAGCAAAAGTAGAGGAAAAGGCCTAGATGTACACAAATATTTATAGGAGCTCTTTGCATGGTAATCAAAGATTGTAAACTAAGGAGCTCTTCTCCTATTGGAGACTTGATATACACATACATATATACATACATACATATATACATGCATACAAGAAGTATATACATGCCCACAGGCATACATATGTACATATACAAATATACATACATAGATATTTGTGTATGTGTATGTACATATATGTGTGTATGTATAAAGGACTACCATTATGCTATAAGGAATAATAAAATGTACAATCTTAGAGGAAAGGAGTTTCAGTCATTAGCTTCCAGTTTTTAAGGAACTATTTGTTTTAGGGAACTTTTCTAACTTTTTTCATTTTTTCAAATCTTTTTAAGAGATATATTTTCATCAATAACATTTTTACCTCTTTTGCCTTTTGAACAATTTTGTTTTTTAAGATGTTATTTTTGTGGATATTTGTGTAAGCTATAAATTGCTTTCATTTCTTTTCCCAGTTTTTAAATTTATAACTTTATTTGATTTTGAATTTTTTTTTTTTTTTGCTATTTCAGGAATTTTTGTTGGCTTTGTGTTCGATTCACATTAGTTTTCATTGAGGCTTTGCTTGTAGCTGCTTTGGTTTTGGTTTTGGTTTTGGTTTCACTGTCTTCTTCTAAGTTTTAGTCTCCCTCTTTCCAGTCACCATAAAGCTTTTTCTTTGGGTCAATGTTCTTTTTTTTTTTTCTCTGTTGCTTTCTATTTTTTCCAACAATGATTATATTTTGAATTTATATTGAAGTTGGGCTCTCTTCCAGGCATGGAACAAGGATGGGCACTGTCCCCAGTTTTAGGCTGACTTAAGTGTTCTTTTCATAGCTAATTCTGGGATTCTGAGAGTTTTCTGGGCATGCTTTCAAGGTACTGTCATTTGGGAAGAGGTGTGGTCACTGCTTTCCTCTGCTGTGCTCTGGTCCCCTGATTCATTGGAATTGCAATTCACACTGCTCCTCAGGGTCCCTGTTTCCTTGTGAGAAAAAGTAATACTGCCTCTATTGGCTCCCGTTCCCTCTCAACTAAAAGTACTCTTCTCCACCCTTGAACCATGTCCTTGAAGTGAGTACAGACAATAGAGTTGCTATACACCTTTCACTTCTGTATCCATTGCTAATATAGGTGTCCCTTGTAATCTTTTTCTGACTAATTTTAGATGCTCTTACCACCTCTACCTTGAGAGCTCCCAAAACTGATGATATTTCTATAGCTACCATCTAGTCTCACCACTGGTATTGTATCCATGTGTTCTCTGTGCCAGCCTCTGTCCCCATGTAACAGGTTTTTCATTCCAATCTAAGTTGCTTTAGATTGGAAAATAATGTCTCAGACTGGTCTTTTGTTTCTTCTGTTACTCTAAATTTTATTTGAGGCATTATTTTTAAATTATTTGGAAAGCAATGTTGGGAGAATTTGGCTCATTGCTTTCTTGTCTGACATTTTGATTCCTCTTCCAGAAGTTGTAAATGGTCCACTTTTATGAGCTAATTTGCTGCCTTTCAAAGTCAATGATTTTCATTCATTTGGTTTCTCGATATGGTTAAACTCTTAAAAATAATTTACTTATTTTTAGTTTTCAATATTCATTTCCATAAGATTTTGAGTTGTAAATTTTCTTCCTATCCTTCCTCACACCCCTCTCCAAGAGAGCATGCAATCAGAGATAGACTCTACATATACATTCATATCATATTTTCACATTAGTCATGTTGTGAAGAAGTATTAGAAACAATGGGAGAAACCAAGAGAAAGAAGAAACAAAAAAAGGAGTGCAAATAGTGCGCTTCTATCTGCATATGTTTTTTCTAGATGTATATAGCATCCTGACTCCTTTGAAGTTTTGTTAGATCCTTGCATTGCTGAGAAGAGTTAAGTCTATCAAAGTTAACCATTGCACAATATTGCTATCACTGGGTAAGATGTTCTTCTGGTACTGCTCACTTCACTCAGCATCAGTTCATGTAAGTCTTTCCAGATTTTTTTTTTTCTGAAATCTGCCTGTTCATCATTTATTACAGAGCAGTATTATTATGTACCATAATTTGTTCAGCCATTCCCCAGTTGTTGGGGATCCCTTTACTTTCCAATTCTTGGCCATGCGGTTGAACTCTAGAGTGACTGTGATTCATATATGCAATGTTCTGGGGATTATTAGCAATATTGTATCTGTAAATGAACATTTGTACCATTTTTATTTAGCAAGAAATTTTTATCCACCTGAAGTATGCTAGAGAATTCTCCATGCCAGAAGTTAACACTTTTGTCATATATGTATATAATGTCATGTTTCATTCTACCAAATTAAATGTGTATAGTTTTTGTTGTTGTTGTTTGTATGGTTTTGCAAATAAAGAGTGAGCATAGTGGATTCTTGAATCCTCTCTTCCTTTTAGTGAATCATGGAATAACAAACATGTGTTCTACCTCAGAATATAGTTCATGAAAAATTTTGTTTCCTTATTTTTAAAATTAACTTGTAAAATGATATACATTTATTGATATTTTCTCAATTACTTTTTAAAATAATAAAATCCACTTTTTCCTCCATATGTTTAGTGTCCTCCCTTCTTTTTCCAGAGATCTTTGTAACTGACTTTTTATTACTGTTACAATTCTGTCTTCTTCAACATGAATCCCCTTTGAAAATTTGGTATATTCCAACTCTTCTTCCCATACCGTTTTTCCCTAGTGCCATTTCTCACACAATAATCTTGCATAATAAAGTTAGAATACAAAGTGGTGGATGCTCAGCTACTGTCTATGGAAAAAATTGTTGTAGAAATAGTTACAAATATTCCTCCTTTTCCATTTGTTCATTTCCTTTTTTTTTTTTTCATTTTTAACCTTTGGATGATGTGACTTACTTACATTGATACCTCAATCTAGACATTAAAAAGAGCTTTTTTATCTGTGTGATCTTCTTCCCCTAATCCAAAACAGAACATAACTGGAAAATGGTTTCTCTACTGAGCAGCTATTTATTGAATTTGTGTTACAGTTGACTTTTTCTTTGACACTGGTCATATTCAAAAAGTTCACTTCCCTGTGTGACCTTGGTGAAGAAGTTAAAACTCAAAGCCCTCATCTTTACTGAAAAAATACTAAGTGTTCTATCTACTTTGAAAAGAAGCCTTCATAACAAATGTTTTAATATTAGTTTCCTCACTTCAAAATTGTTTGTTCAGTAAAAGCTTACTAATTGAAAGCCTACTGAAAAATATAATGCATAATAGAAACAAACTTTTCTTTGCTTTCATTATTATGTTCAATATCCTTGCCAAAATTCCTAGAACTTCTCTGATACTCTCTTGGGGGGGGAGCATTTCCCCTTAAAATATACTAATACTGTAATTTCATCAAATTAGGTTAAAATTCTTTGAAATAGAGGAAAAGGAAAAAATTACACAATTTGTTTAATCTCTCTCTACCATTTTCCATGCTGAAATTTCTACCTTCATCTTTTGAAAGAGTTTATCTTTTATGAACTTTGGGGGAAAAGTAATTTTCATTTGTTTTTTTTTTTTTTCTGGATGAAAATGAATTTGTAACATTCTCTTCTGAGAACTATTTTTCCTCTGCTCTATATAGAACAGGAAAGAGTTTCTTAATTATTATAAAGTAATAGGGTACATTACCGAAAGACTGTCAAAAATCAAAATGACTTCTGATTAGCTGAGAGTATGAGATTATAAAATTCCAAATCAGGTCAATCTAGAGTGCCCATATAAATGAGATCTGAATCATCTAGTGGTGAATTGCAATCAGAGTCACTATTATCTTTCAGGCATCTCCCACCACTTAATATTTTCCAGTGAAAGAAAAAAGACAACATTACCCCAAGAGGCAACATATTCTACTTCTGCATGGCTCTAATTTATTAGGAAGTTCTCCCTTACTTTTGAATCCTTCATTGCCCTTCTCCAAACACAGTCAATTTTGTCAATATCCTCCATCAAATATAGAAGCCTGAATTGAACACAATACTTCATACATGGTATAAACACTGTGCAAATTTGGATGTAATTCTTCTTTGAAGGAATTTTAATTTTGTACCTAGTTATCAGGTTTGGGTTTGTTGGTTGTTTTTTGGCTGCCATGTCTTGCTGTTGAATCAATTGAACTTTCACTTCATTATAACCCCCAGGTCGTTTCAAATGTCATATAGCTATGACTCCTCCTATCCTGTACATGTGCAATTGATATTTTAATCTAGGGTTGAGACTACATATGTGTTCTTATTAAATTTCATCTCACTACATTTGGTAATGTACATTTAGTAGATTATTATAGACTGCCAAGATCATTTTAGATCCTGCCATACAATATGTTATTTACCACTTCAAACTTTGAGTCACTTGCCAAAGTGTTCTCTTGATAGCTTTACCTGAATCATTGATAAGAATATTAAGAAAGCTAAACACAGAACTCTAGAGAATTCTACTGGAGACTCCTCAAATGTCCTGCCATTTATTCAACCTACATCTCTCCTTTTACTACACAAATATAACCCGATGATTTTTTTTTTAATTTCTTGCTGAAATTTAGCCATAAGATATATACAAAATTACTCTGACTAGATTAGTAGCCTAGCACTTAATTAAATCATTTACTTAATTAAATTGATTTCACATGATGCATATTTAATTGAAATATTTGCTCATTGCTGTGAAACTTCTTTAATTTCCCACAATTTTAAAAATAACCTTAACTGTGTCTCAGCAAAAATATACAATATCTTACTAGGTGTTCTGCTGCAGTGTATTTAAACTTTTCTTGGTTACTTAAATTCATTTCTTCTCACTTAGGTTTCAATTTCTGCTTCACTATTCTGAATCTATCCTTTCCAATCTCAACATCATTCCCTTTGGTGCACAAAATATAAAGAAACTATTAGTTGAGTAATATGGGCCTTTTCCCCCTTTTTGCGCTATCTTCTCTCCATTAGCTTTGAACAATGGTTAGGTTTCCTTTTTTAAAATCAATCTCCAACATGATTAAGGAAATTTTTTGTTGTTGTTGTTGATAGGCTGTTCAATTAAAGAGCTTGTTGTTTTTTTTTTTTCTTCTGAGATGAATACCTTTAATTCACAGGATTCCTGAAACATTGAATGGGGCCCTTAACTTGGGTCTCCAGTTTACTGGTCCAAAAGCTGCTAAGAGGTGTAGTTGATTGAAATCTGACCCTGCAGTCAAGAAGACCTGAATTCAAAATCAACTTTGGACATGTAATAGTTGTGTAACCCTGGGCAAATCACTTATCCTCTATTAGTCTCAATCTATTTATATCTAAAAATTGGGTTGGGTAATTATAGCATCTACCAACCAAGATGGTTATGAAGATAAACTTAGAAAATATTTGTAAACTACTTTTCTAACAATAGAATACTGCATGAATGCTGATGATGAAAATGATGATGGTGACAATGATTTCTATCAATGTCTAAATTGCTTCTAGTAATGTAAGAATTTGATGGAAGCACCTTACAAGTAAGGGCTGTTTTATTTATCAAATTTGTATTCTCAACGCCTAGCACAGTTCTTGAAATATAAGAAGTTCTCAATAAATATTTGTTGATTTATGGAATTATTTTGGTAATATCCTTATCCACATGCAATTTACCTAGGACGGATGGTTATCTTCAGATTTGACAAATTTTCAGAGGTTTTACATCAAGTCCTAAATATATGTCCTAGGAAGCTGGTAGACCTCACACTACTATTAATGACAGGTCAAAAAAATGACTGCTTCACCAAGTGCAATTGCTCATCTCTTCTTCTATCTTGTATTGCAAACTGTCTCCTAGTGAAATGTTTGTTGTTCAGTTACCTCATCATTCCTTAGTGCACATGAAGCAGTTTCTTCTTCAAAGTGCCCAATTTTATCTTGTAAAGGGAAAGTCTCATACCTATTGCTTAACTATAAATGTTCAGTGATCCTTGTTTCATGTATTCCACATGATGTTACATTTTCTATCCTCAAACACTTTCCTTAGGTTTCTTATTAGCACTTCCAAATGTTATTCTTGTTTGTTATCTCTTAGAAGTAATTCTTCAGTTCTTTTTAAAAACTTTACTCTTTTGCTAAAATTGGAAATATAAACTTATTCTACCATTGTTCTCACCTCCTGTAGCAGTAATAAAATACATATACTTAAATAATATACATATGTTATTTAAGTATATGTATTATATATATGATATATATGAAATCATATATATGACTTCATATGCATCAACATAAATACAATTTTTCATAGTTTAAAACTGAAGTAAGACTTTTGGAACATCAAAATGTATTGTATATTGCTTGTAATTAGAAGGACCACCAGACATAATAAATATTCTCTGCAGGTCACTGCAAAATTCTCTTTCTCCTCCACACATGCTGTGATATCCTTTATCTGTTGTTTTCCTTTCTGTTGACTTTTGTATCAAAGTAAACTAACAAACTGCCTGTTTATCTTGGGTATTTGTCATGCTGGGGATGCCTGAGTAAGATCATATACAAATATATCTCTTTCCTCCTTTTTTCATGCTGTGACAAAATCTTGTTCAGCTGCCTATGAATGGCAATTAGTAGATTTCTATTGAAACTCTAAGGCAAACAGAAGCTGCATACAACTGGGAAAGACTCTTAAGCAGAACTCACATACTCATTCATCACCAACCCTACTAAATTTTCTACCCTTTCTCTTTCTTTTGGCAGATTTTGGAAACTATGTTCTATCTTCTCTGACCACAACACACCTGACGACAGCATACCTTTCCTGTCCTTTGGTTCCTTCCAGGTCACAAAAATCTATAACTCCTTTATTTTAAATTGGGTAAAGGGGAAATACCATCCAATCTGCAATGAGATGAAAATTTTCATACTCATTTAAAATGATCTTTACCTAACATTATCTCTGAATTTATATTACATTTTTTTCTTGCAAATATTTTCTTAACCAGGAGATGATTCAAGTGTGCTGAGGGAAAGAGAAATTCAGTTCCAGGAAAGGGCATCATGATTCATAAATATCAGTACAAAGAGAAGGAGAGCAACTAGGGATCTGAAGTCACAAATACCTGAAAGTAGGGAGCCGAGCATATTCAAGGAGCAGAAATATCAGGTGAATCAGTACCTTAAACCACAGTTGAAAAAAAGTTTATATGTTAGTTACAAAAGGTCCTTGGGCCTTACATAGCATAGGTTCCCTTCCAACAGGTATGAGAAAGAAAAATAAACTGGTTCCTCAGGAGCTCCTATGTTTTTCCAAGTCTTAAGCTTTAACAGGTCCTGTTTTACACTCTTTACTCATGGAAACCTATGATTCTGTGGGTGAATATTACAAAACAGGAAAACTCTATCTCAACTTCCCCTTACTCTTGCTGTTAGTGGTTCTACTACTACCAGTTCAATCAATATCACTCTCTAGTAGATACCTTTAAATCTTCATTATTTTTTTTCTGTTTTCCTCTTTCCCTATCTTATTATTTATACAGTCCAATAATTTGGATATTTTTTCCTACACAGTGAAGATACATATTTAACACTATTACCACATAACAAATCTAATAACCATTTCATTTGTATCATAAACCTATATTTAATGGTTACACTATAAGTTTATGACTCATAATCACACCTAGGCCTTTGCTGCAGAAAGCCAATCCTTTTACACCCACTCCCTAATTGATTCACTATTTCATCTACCACAGCCGCTATTCCAGATAGTTTTATCACTTTTCAGGTCTTCTCTGGCACCCTTTCTCACTATCTTGTATATTCTCTGCATCCTGGGCTTTTGACCTTATCATTATAATAAAAAATTCCACTCCACAGTTACCAATGACATCTTAATTGCTATAAGTCTAAAAACTATTTTCAATTCTCTTCCTCCTTGGTCACTGTGGCCTTTGGTGCTGTTGATCATGTTTTTCTCCTGGATACTCTCTCATCTCTAGGTTATCTTGGCAGGACTCTCTTCTGATTCCCATTAAAATATTCAGCTGATTAATAACTCCTCATTTTCCTCCCTCCAGACACTTGGGATATAAGTTTAAGGAGGAATAAATTTGTCCCAAAATGGGATGTGTCTAGATTCTAATCTTGGCTTTAGTGCCTCAATGTATTCTTTAGTTATTTCATGGTAAGGAGTCTTAGACAGTCTGAGAAGCTGAAGGATCAAGATGTTTAAACAAAGTTTTCATAGCTTAACTAAAGTCTCTGAAACCATATAAGTACTCTATAGGTCTAATCCCTAGTCTTAAACAGATCCACTTAATTACTGTACATTCATTTTTCAATAGCAGATTACATTATGTCTTTTTTTTTTTTTTTTTTTGGTCATTGCTCTTTTTTTCCTATTAGGTCAGTAACATTGTCTTCTTTGAGGGCAGAGAATGTGTCTTCCATATCTCCCTCAGGGGCCTTCTTGTCAGATTCTGTTAACAAACTCAAGTTCAATAAATGCTGCTGGATGACTGACTGATACTCTTTTTTCACTCTAAGAAACAGAAGATTCTGCCCCGTTGAATTTAGTTGAGTTTTTGTAGTTGTTGTTTTTGATTGGGACCAAAAAAAGAAAAAAACACAGGATCAACAAAAGACTTCTGCTAAAGCCTTTCATATTATGTCAGTAGGAACTAACCAACGGTGATAACTGGAACTGCAATGCTTACATTGCCATTCAGTGAATTTTATTCTTTGTTCTTAAACAATAAATGGAATTTCAGTAACTTTGTGTTTGCAATAAACAAGATGCCTGATGCTTTACATTTTGAAAAACTTGTTTAAGTCCAGTAGCCAGAAGTACATTCCATTTTTTGGCAGTCTTCATTCTCTTGAGGCTCTAGTTAGATAATCAGATAGAAACTACAGTTGAAACAATGTAGGATCCAGAAGCTGGAAAACCAAAAGATTTTAGTGTTATTGTTTCCAATGATTTCTGTGGCAACCCTCTATTATGTGAATGCAAGTTTTGTTTTTTTTTTTTGTCTTGAAGTCTTTAATTCCATTTTTCATAATGAAAAGACAGACTGGATTTGACATCCTTTTTTTCCAGGAATCCAGCTCATGAATAACTGCTAGTCTCAAAAATAGGGATCCTCCATCCCGTTGTGAGGAGGAGGTGGTTTCATTTCCCTGGAGCCTTAACATCATAAGGTTGATATAAAAGATATTCAGAATAAAGGCTCTGAATGGAAAAAATAATGGGGGCTGTTGTGAGCTAGACCCCCCCCTTCTTGATGGCAATCATGGCAAACCATGCATAAAAGAGGCATGGTCATGGAAACAGCCTTAGAAATTTTCCATTACACATTGAAGGCTGCTGGTTATGTTCCTTTATTTTAAAACCTCTCTCTCTCTCTCTCTCTCTCTCTCTCTCTCTCTCTCTCTCTCTCTCTCTCTCTCTCTCTCTCTTCTCTCTCAGAACTTCTTCAGATGAACAGGGAGCCTAAATGTTCCAAGCATGTGGCTCTCATTTTCCTTGGAGAAGAACAAAGCTAAGGAAAGTCCTTCTGCTTCATCTACCCTCGTTTTCATTCTAAAAATTCTTAAATATATCACATATGACCGAGAAAATCATGGTCAAGCAACCATAAAACATAGGCAAAATTATATTTTGAAACTAAGTCAATGAGAAACCAACAGGAAGTCTTATATGAGAATTAATGCCTTGTCACTTGTTCTTTTTTTTCTTCCTTCCTTCCTTCCTTCCTTCCTTCCTTCCTTCCTTCCTTCCTTCCTTCCTTCCTTCCTTCCTTTCTTCCTTCCTTCCTCCCTCCATCCCTCCTTCCCTTTCTCTCTCTCTTTCCTTCTTTCTTTCTTTCTTTCTTTCTTTCTTTCTTTCTTTCTTTCTTTCTTTCTTTCTTTCACTTTTAACATTCATTTTCTCAAAATTTTGGGTTCCAAATTTTCTCCCCTTTTGTCCCCTCCCTCCACCCCAAAACAACGAGCATTCTAATTGCCCCTATCATCAATCTGCTCTCTCTTCTATCATCCCTCTCTGTCCTTTTCTCCATCTTCTCGTTTGTCCTATAGGGCCAAATAACTTTCTATACCCCTTTACCTATATTTCTTATCTCCTAGTGGCAAGAACAGTACTCGACAGTTGTTCCCAAAACTTTGAGTTCCAACTTCTTTTCCTTCCTCCCTCCCCACCCATTCCCTTTGGAAGGCAAGCAATTCAATATAGGCCAAATCTGTGTAGTTTTGCAAATGACTTCCATAATAGTTGTGTTGTATAAGACTAACTATATTTCCCTCCATCTTATCCTGCCCATTACTTCTATTCTCTCTTTTGATCCTGTCCCTCCCCATGAGTGTCAACCTCAAATTGCACCCCCCCTCCCCATGCCCTCTCTTCCATCATCCCCCCCACCCTGCTTATCCCCTTATCCCCCACTTTCTTGTATTGTAAGATAGGTTTTCATACCAAAATGAGTGTGCATTTTATTCCTTCCTTTAGTGGAATGTGATGAGAGTAAACTTCGTGTTTTTCTCTCACCTCCCCTCTTTATCCCTCCACTAATAAGTCTTTTGCTTGCCTCTTTTATGAGAGATAACTTGCCCCATTCCATTTCTCCCTTTCTCCTCCAAATATATTTCTCTCTCACTGCTTGCTTTCTTTTTTTAAGATATGATCCCATCCTCTTCAGTTCACTCTGTGCACTCTGTCTCTATGTGTGTGTGCGTGTGTGTGTGCATGTGTGTGTGTGTGTAATCCCACCCAGTACCCAGATACTGAATAGTTTCAAGAGTTACAAATATTGTCTATCCATGTAGGAATGTAAACAGTTCAACTTTTGTAAGTCCCTTATGACTTCTCTTTGCTGTTCACCTTTTCATGGTTCTCTTCATTCTTGTGTTTGGAAGTCAAATTTTCTTTTCAGCTCTGGTCTTTTCATCAAGAATGCTTGAAAATCCTCTATTTCATTGAAAGACCAATTTTTCCCCTGAAGTATTATACTCAGTTTTGCTGGGTAGGTGATTCTTGGTTTTAGCCCTATTCCATGCCCTTCGATCCCTTAATGTAGAAGCTGCTAGATCTTGTGTTATCCTGATTGTATTTCCACAATACTTGAATTGTTTCCTTCTAGCTGCTTGCAATATTTTCTCCTTGAGCAGGGAACTCTGGAATTTGGCCACAATCTTCCTAGGAGTTTCTCTTTTTGGATCTCTTTCAGGAGGTGATCTGTGGATTCCTTGAATACTTATTTTGCCCTCTGGTTCTAGAATGTCAGGGCAGTTTTCCTTGATAATTTCATGAAAGATGATGTCTAAGCTCTTTTTTAATCATGGCTTTCAGGTAGGCCCATAATTTTTAAATTGTCTCTCCTGGATCTATTTTCCAGGTCAGTTGTTTTTCCAATGAGATATTTCACATTATCTTCCATTTTTTTCATTCTTTTCGTTTTCTTTTGTGATTTCTTGGTTTCTCTTAAAGTCATTAGCCTCCATCTGTTCCATTCTAATTTTGAAAGAACTATTTTCTTCAGTGAACTTTTGAACCTCCTTTTCCATTTGGCTAATTCTGCTTTTGAAAGCATTCTTCTCCTCATTGGCTTTTTGATCCTCTTTTGCCAGTTGAGTTAGCGTATTTTTCAAGGTGTTATTTTCTTCAGCATTTTTTTGGGGTCTCCTTTAGCAGGGTGTTTACTTGTTTTTCATGCTTTACTTGCATATCTCTCATTTCTCTTCCCAGTTTTTCCTCCACCTCTCTAACTTGATTTTCAAAATCCTTTTTGAGCCCTTCGATGGCCTGAGCCCATTGATTGGGCTGGGATACAGAAGCCTTGATTTCTGTGTCTTTCCCTGATGGTAAGCATTGTTCTTCCTCATCAGAAAGGAAGAGAGGAGATACCTGTTCACCAAGAAAGTAACCTTCTGTAGTCTTATTTTTTTTTCCCTTTTCTGGGCATTTTCCCAGCCAGTGACTTGACTTCTGAATATTCTCATCACACCCACTTTGCCTCCAGATCTGCCCAGCCAGCACTTGGGGTCTGAGATTCAAATGCTGCTTCCCAGCCTCAGGACTTTTGGAGGGGGCGGGGCTGCTATTCAGTGTGAGATTAAGTTCAGCTGCTCAGGTGGGGGCAGGGCCACCTCACGGGCTCAGTTCCCTCAGGGGTTTATGCAGAGACCTTCAACAATGGATCCAAGCTCCTGCCTGCTTGGGGAGCCCTGGTCTGTGCCCGCCTCTGCTGCTGCCTCCCGAGGGGCCCTGAGTTATGGGGGCACCTCTCTCCCCTCTCAGCAAGCTGAGAAGACCCTCTCAGCAGCCTTTGGGGCCCATGGGTGGAGGGACCCACGCGGCTGCTGGAGATTCTGTCCCTGAAGCCTGCTCAGATTGGCTCCTCTCAGTGCCCTGCAGCCAAAGCAGGGCTGGGCTCTGCTCTGGGTCCGCAGCATGAAGGACTTTTTGCGAGAGGTTTTTCAGGGTTCTCTGGAACAGAAATCTCATCCTCTCTGTTGTTCTGTGGCTTCTGCTACTCCAGAATTTGTTGCGAGTTCTTTTTTACAGACATTTTATGGGCTGTGGGTTCGGAGCTAGCGTATGTGCGCCTTTCTACTCTTCCATCTTGTCTCCGCCCCCCCTTGTCACTTTTTCTGCTTGAGTTTGGCACCACTATCCTAGAACATTGAAGTTCTGGATTTATTTATACTAGATCTATGAACAAGCTCATGTACGTATGTCTCTTTAGCTTGCTATGTCTCCACTTCAGATTTGATTTGTGAAGTCTAATAATAAAACCAATTTATAACTTTTCCCAGATGTGGGTGCCTGAGGCCCTAGTTCCTATTCAACCACTAAAGATAACAATGCATATGTGATAATATCTGTGTATACATATAAATTAATATAGGACATCTCTGGTTCCATTGCACATATGGTATAAAAAACAGAAAGAACTCATAGGACTCCATCAGAATTGTAGAAAACATGCAAAATAATCATAATTGCTCATGAATTCTAAAAACAATTCCTAATCTCCAGTGATTCCTACTCTCTACCAGCTCCCTAAGTTATTCCTTATTCAATGCCACCATTGAATTCCTCTTTGAAAAGGAACACTCAGGTAACCCAGGAGGAAGGTGCCCTACATTGGATTAAGTCCCGTGTTCTCTCTCTCTCTCTCTCTCTCTCTCTCTCTCTCTCTCTCTCTCTCTCTCTCTGCACATATATGTGTGTGTGTATATATATATATATATATATATATATATGTGTGTGTGTTTATATGTATACATAAATAGATATAGCTTTTATATAACTATATGGTTATCATATGTAACTATAACTATTATGTGATTATATTAAAATTATAGTGGCCAAGATGGCAGATTATAGGCAGCAATTTAGATGAACTCTCTCACTTTCATTGTGGTTGAGTCATTTCATTTCTACTTAACTCTTTATGACTACATTTGAGTTTTCTTGGCAAAGGTACTGGAGTGGTTTGCCACTTCATTGTCCAGCTCATTTTACATATGAGGAACTGAGGCAAACAGGGATAAGTGACATGCCCAGAGTTATAAAACTAGTAAGTATCTAAGGCTAGATTTACACTCAGAAAGATGAATTTTACATTAAATTGAAAAGGTTGTGTTCAAGTAGAATCAATGTAGTGAAGACTAGAAGGAAAACAGAAAATTGGGGGAAATTTATAGAGAGCTAGGTCATATATAAAAGATATAGAGAATATCATCAAATTTATAACAATGAGTCAATCCCCAACTGATAAATGGTCAAAGGATATCAACAGGTAGATGTTGATGAAGAAATCAAATCTATATACAATCATTTGAAAAAAAGATCTAAATTATTAGTGATTAGATAAATGCAAATTAAAACAATTTTTAGGTATTATCTTACTAGATTGGCTAAAATGGTAGAAAATGAAAATGACATGTTGGAGAGAATATGGAAAAATTTGGGAAGCATACACTGTTGGTGGAACTGTGAACTGATCCAACCTTTTGTAGAATAATCTGGAATTACATCTAACGAGTTATAAAGCTATATATGCCATTTGACCCAGCAAGAGCACTAGTAGGTCTCCTTCCCAAAGTAATCATGGAAAAATGAAAAGAATATATATGCTTTAAAATATTTTTGGTAGTTTTCTTTGCAGTGGCAAAGAACTGGAGATTAAGGGGATGCCCATCAATTGGGAAATGGCTAAAAAAGCTATGACAAATGACTGTGATAGAATCCCATGTGCTATAAGAAACATGAAAGACTTGCATGAAATAATGAAGAGTGAAATGAGCAGAACCAAGAGAATGTAACATACAGTAATAGCAATATTGTTTGAAGAATAAATGTAAACATCTAAGTTATTCTGAGTATTAGAGATACTCAAATCAAAAAGACCCATGAAAGAAGATGATGTCGCCTACAGAGAAAGAAATGCTAAATGGAAGTATGCAAAATATAGTTTATATACATTTATATATTATATATACATATGCACATATGTAATATGTGTGTGTGTGTCAAATGATGGTCTTCTTCAGTGTGGGAATGGAGAGGAAGAGAGGTAAACAGTTTGGAACTTAAAAAAATAAATTTTTAAATAGGAAGATATGTCTTTCTGACTCTAATCAGGCACTTTAGCCTGTGCCACCCAGCTTTCCCCTAAGCTCTGTCATCTCATTACAACTGAATCCTTTGAGATCCAGAAAACACAAGGGTTTGAGGAGTTGAATCACTATCACTAAAGCCTCTGTCTATACGGCGCTCTCTGCTGGTAGCTCAATATGTGGTGAACTCCCAGGGGCCTCAAAGGAAAAGAAAATTAAAGAAGAAAAAAAAGTAAACAATTGGGCTACATGTAAAACTGCTCATCTCTTCACCTCCACTTCTGGGTGCTTGTTTAGCTGACCAGCTATTGTTAAGTTTGATTTTGGAACTCCCAAATCCCTCAATATGAGTCCTGGTGAACTTTAAGCCTCTAATAATTTTATAGGTAGCTAAGTGGTACAGTAAATAGAGCACTTGACTTGGATATAGGAAGACCTGAATCAAATCTTGTCTTAAACAATACCTGTGTGACCCTGGGCAAATCACTAGAAGCCATGCAAATCTTGGTCTCTTTATCTGTAAAACTGATATAATGACACATAACTCTTAGGGTTATTGTGAGGATCAATTAAAATAATATACTTCAAAATTTTTCAACCTTTAAAACATTATAAATGTCAGTCATTATTATTGTCTATAGGTAACAACCTGGTTCTGCAACCCATAGCACATATGTATATGTGTGTATGTGTGTATATATATGTATGCATACACACATATATGTATGTACATATACATGTATAGGTATACACACCTGCCCACACACATAGCTATTTTATGACTATATTAACAATGGCAATGATAGAAACAACTGAAAGTCAAACAGTGTGGCCATGTTTCTCACAAAATCATGTCCTGGAAAGTTCACTTGGGAAATATAAAGAAAGCTAAAGTCTTTGAGCATAACCACTCACCCTTGTGGCTGTGATTCAGAGGATCTTTTGAGTTACCTTTTATGATCCCCACATCTACCAATGATCAAAGAAGACGCTGTTTCATCAATTTACTTTCACTAATATGTATCCAATTAATCAACATAACTGTTAAGCCATATTGATTTGACAGTCATTGCACTTGTCCTTCTTGACAAATATTGTGATATCACAATGGATTTAATGTCACCATTCAGTTTTCTTGCCTGGCTCCAATAGTATGGTTAATCTAATGTTAGGTCAACACATGGTTAATCTAATGTTAGGGTTCAAATTATGACAAGGCATTTGATTTCCTTCCAGGGACTGCAGTCCTGAAGGAGGCAGTGGAAAAAGATATATTGAAGACATTCATATGACCATCCATCTTTCCCTGCCATGTTCTGATGCTTATTAAAAAATTAAAGAATGACTTCTAATTGCAACCCAATTAACAGCAGCTTAATATTCTAATAAAAAATGACCAAGTATCTGTTTTCCTTCTTTGTGACTTTTTGTATCAGTTAAATCAGACTGCCATTTTCCCCAACAATACCTCTGAAGAATTTATTTAATCTGTGAGACAAACAGAAGACCCATTTTAAATCATATGATTACATGATAATGCCCTTTTACATTCTAATGTTTTATGAATGTTGTCTTCTGGAACTTCCTATGCATAACATCCTGGTGAATGGCAGACAAATGTAAATGAGAAACTTGGCACCTTTGAGTATTCCAAAGGCCATGGTTGGTCTGCCAGGACATTTTGTGCCCACAAAAACACCATGAAATTGTCCAATATATACAGATATATGAGATGTGCAAAATCCCAACTAAATAATACTCAAGAATCTTTTAGCCCTTTCTAATTCAACAAATATCCTAAACTTTTATTTAACTGTGCAATGGGCCAATTTACAGACTTGGCAATAGTCAGTTAACAGCCCGATAAAAATTGTTCACTTTTTGACACATTATTTTTTCTACCACCACTGAAATAGCTCATTTGTTCCTATTAGTGGTCTGTAAGTTTCACGGAATTCCTTCCCACCTTATCTTACATTAATCAGTTTTAGTTTGTGTGATATTTCTGGACTGCCTGTTTCCTGAACTTTTTTTATTTGAAAATTATTTACCTTTTTAAAAAAATAATAATTTAAATAATTCAAATTTGGTGCCCTTGTCTTCCCCTTTTCTCTATGAATTTTTCATTTTGTGAATCATAGAAGGATAATTTGCCTCTTAAGGATACTAGATAATTTAATATTTACAAATATATGTGTATTTTCCTAAACTTGATTAGAAGACAACATCTGTAAAATTTTGGCTTGGCTTTGCATTATGTATGAAGCTTGTTTCTCAACGATCTTCCACCATTGTTGAGCTCTGAGATAATTTGTAATGTTCATCTTTTTTTTTTTTTTTTTTTTTTTTTTTAACGATCACTGTGAGGGTTTATGGCTTCTCTACTTTGGCCCTTATACTCCTATCCATGCCAAATGCAAGATATCTACCAGTCCTCTTTAAATTCTGTCATCTGAACGATTGTAACATACAAGAAAAATGGATTTATAATAAAAGAGTCATATAGTGAATGACACACTCATGTGCTAACCTTTTGTTGCAGATAGTTACTCAACTTCTTTTGCCTTTTGCCCCTGCTTCTACTTCTATATCCATGTTAGCATGGATAATGATAAATTTTCAGTTTCCCAATCTTACCATCAATCCACATGCTAAATTCCATCATAGCCTTTTTGGAACCATCTGGTGAGTGCACAAACACAGTCCCAGTTTCAGAAGACCTTTGCTTTCAAAGAGCATGCACAGCAATAGAGCCCCATATAAAAAAAGTCAATTCTATGAAGTTCAATGGAAACAAAATTCTAGACCTGGGTCAGCTGTCAATGACATTTACTGAGAAGTGAACATAAGCAACTCACTCTATAAGGAAAGACAAGGCAGGCACCCACAGTTCTTAATACAGTATTGTCTTAGGTTTAAGGCCTCTCCAAACCCTTCTCTTCATTCTGCTTAGAGTAGCATTACTTTAAACAACTTGTAGAAATGACTGATTCTTTAGAGTCATTGCCACTGGTTAGAAGGCCTTGGATAGCTTTTATGATTTTGTTTTCTTCTATCAAACTGCTGAGATGTGGAGCTTTAACCAGTGGGCTGTGAGACACATAAGAGTCAACAAACCTCTTTGTCATTTTGCTGTAATATCCAGGTCATTCTTAGAATTTATAAAAAAACATGTAATCTCTCAATCTTTTTTTTCATTTTTCTCCTTAGTGAAATGAGGCTTGGTTTTACTTAGGTGATGGTAAGATGATGAGGGAATTTAATAAGGAATAAGAGAGTATGGACTTTAAAAAACACCTAGATTTCATTTTCTAATCAATGTGTCTTCCATTCCAAGAGTGGTCGTTAATTACGTGCCAATAATCTATATGAGCTGATGTCAAAGTGGGCTAAGGATTTTGATTACAGATAATCTATTGAAAACACTCTTAAAGACTGTTGAATACAGAGCATAGTGTTAGATGGTAGGGAGACAAAACCTTTGTCAAACACTGTTCCTGACTTTATGAAGCTACAATTTACCTGATGGAAATAGCTTATAGAACTCCAAATGTGCATATACTCACATACACTGCATATATATATATATATATATATATATATATATATATATATATATATATATATATATATATATATATATATATATATATATATGTGTGTGTGTGTGTGTGTGTGTGTGTGTGTGTGTGTGTGTGTATATATATGTATATATATATATATACATACTGGATATATGCGTATATATGACTAATATAAAACAGTTATAGCGTCATCAGAGTAGAAATACATTTGAAACCATAGGATTAAATGAAATTGTCAAGGGAGAAAGTGTAGAAAAAAATAAGAAGAGGATCAAGGAAAGAACTGTGGAGGTCAAGGACTTCCAAGACAGAGGATAAAAACCAGAAAATGATAAAAGGATAAAAAAGTATGAAGAGAAATAGAAGTCAGTTTTCTTTTCTGATTAATCATTCCTTATTCTTCAACTTAATTCTCATATTCTAGAGATTCAAGGACTTTCACCATTCTAATTTCCTGTCTCTGAATGTTATCCAGCATATCAACACCCCCTACAAAAATATTTTAATCATAAATGGATATAATACTACATTTTTAACCTGCCCAGATCAGAATATTAAGGGATCATATTTTCTTTTTTATTCTTCTGGCAGCTCCACATTTCTTAATGTAGCCCAAGTCCTTGTTACCTTTTGTGAATGACTGATTATACAATTGTAAGCTGACACAAGGTAGAAATCTGAACTTGAGATCAGCAAAAACCTATGTTCCACTGTGCCTTTGACACATCCTAGTTGAATGCCTCTGGGCAAGTCATTTTACTTCTTAGCACTCTAGGAAAGTCTACAGGACTATAAATTATATATAACATGCCAACCTGTATTGATAGATGAAATTTGCTCAACCCAGAGATGTAAGGAAATCCATAGTTACAGTCCTTATTATTGTCACATTGTTGTCCCATATCAAGCTTGTAGGTTGCAAAAAGTCTAGAATTGCTTTCAGATAAACATTTGAGTAATTCTACCTCCCCCAATTTGTACTTGTAGAAAGTTAACTGAACCACAATGATATGCAATAACATCTTCAAGTTTATGTAGCTTCCTAGTATCAGCCTGGGATGTTATGGATGTCTAGATTTTTTGCATGCCATAGTAAACAATAAATTCTTACTCTCTCTCTGTCTCTCTCTCTGTCTCTCTCTTTCTCTCTGTCTCTGTCTCTCTCTTTCTCTGTGTCTCTTTCTCTCTCTCTCTGTCTCCCTCTCTGTCTCCCTCTCTGTCTCCATCTCTGTCTCTCTCTCTCCCTCTCTGTCTCCGTCTCCGTCTCTGTCTCTCTCTCTCTCTGTCTCTCTCTCTGTCTCTGTCTCTCTCTCTGTCTCTCTCTTTCTCTCTGTCTCTGTCTCTCTCTTTCTCTGTCTCTCTTTCTCTCTCTCTGTCTCTCTGTCTGTCTCCCTCTCTGTCTCTGTCTCTGTCTCTGTCTCTGTCTCTCTCTCTCTCTCTCTGTCTGTGTCTCTCTCTGTCTCTCTCTCTCTGTCTCTCTCTCTCTGTCTGTCTCTGTCTTTCTCCCCTCCCCTCTCTTTTAGTCTTTTTCTTTCCCCATTTCCCCTTTCCTTTTTTTCACTTTCTTTCTGTAATCCCTAAAGGACTTTAGAATCTAAAAATAGTTGAAAAAACAGTCATTACCTTTAATCAGTAAGATTATCTCAACTAATTTCATATTTTGAAAAAAATAAGCAAAATTGAAATAATTACTTTTAACATAGAAAGACTATGCCATGGAGAAAAAAAAGTAGATTGTTTCTATTTTTGGACAGGTAGAGCATGGAAAATTTAGGATCAATTTTTCAGAAAAACAGATAAGGCCCTGAGCATCCAGAGAATAGAAATGATTGCCTAAAAGGTTAGCCATACTTAAATTAGACAAAGCTCAGAATCAAAATAGTATGTATTCATGTATACTGAAATTGGAGGGAAAGTATGTCAGCACATCTATGAAGGCTTGTTATGTTTCTTATTGTTACTCCTTCTGCTTACATTTGGAAGAGACCCTATTTGTGTGAGTATTCCTTTCAGATACAGAAACTCTGCAAATGAAGTATACAATATATCCACCATGCTAACCAAGAACAGTAGATGGAAGATAAATGCATGAATTATATGAGGTATCAGTACAGGCATCAGAAGCATCCATTACAAAGCTACATTCTTAATAGTATTTTATTTTTTCCCAAATTACATGTCAAAACATGTAATTTAGCATTCATTTTTGCAAAAGTTTAGGTGTAAATTTTTCTCTCCCTTCCCTACATCCTAAAATTGCAGGAAATTTGATATAGGTTACATTTATGGTATAATATAAAACATACTTCCATATTAGTCACAGTTGTGAAACAAGCAAAAAGAAACAAATTGGAAGAAAAAAACATGAAAAATAATAAAGTAAGTGAAAAAAATGTGGTCCAATCTGCATTCAAAATCCATCAGTTCTTTATCTGGTTGTGGATAACATTTTCCTTTGTAAGTTCTTTGTATTTGTTTTGAATCATTGTGTTATTGTAAAGGGCCAAGTTATTCATAGTTGGTCAGCACAAAATGTTGCTGATACTATGTACACTGTTTTCTTCGTTCTTCTCATTTCACTTTACATCAGTTTGTACAAGTCTTACCAGGTTTTTCTGAAACCTTCCTGTTCATCATCTCTTATTATATAATCTGTCATATTCAAATAACAAAGCTCATTCAGCCATTCCACAATTGATGGACATCCTCTCAATTTCCAATATTTTGACACCACAAAAAGGGCTGCTATAAATATTTTTGTACATGTTGGTTCTTTCTCTTTTTCTATGATCTCTTGGCAATACAAACCTAGTGATGATATTGCTGGATCTAAGGGTATGCACAGTTTGGTTGCCCTATGGGCATAATTCCCAATTGTTCCTCAGAGTCATTAAATCAGTTCACAACTCCATCAATTGTGCATTAGTGTCCCAATTTTGCCACATCATATGCAATATTTATAATTTCCCTTTTTTGTCATGTCAACCAATCTAATTGGTATGAGGTAGTATCTCAGAGTTATTTTAATTGGCATTTCTCTAATCAAAAGCTGTTTAGAGCACTTTTGCATATGCCTATAGATACTTTTGATTTATTCATCTGAAAAATGCGTGTTCATATTCTTTGTCCATTTATCAATTGGGAAATAGCTTGTATTCTTAGAAATTTAATTCAGTTCTCTATGTATGTAAGAAATTATGCTTTTATCAGAAATATTTGCTGTAAAGATTGTTCCTCAGCTTTTGGCTTTCCTTCTAATCTTGGTTGCATTGGTTTTGTTTGTGCAAAAGCTTTTTAATTTAATAAAATCAGAGTTATCTATTTTACATTTTTAATGCTCTCTGTTTTTGTTTGGTCATGAATTGTTCTCTTCCCTATAGATCTGGCAGGTAGAATATTCCTTACTCTTCTAATTTGCTTATGATGTCACCCTTTATGTGTAAATCATGTATCCATTTTAACCTTGTCTTGATATAGGGTGTGAGATGCTGATCTAAAAAAAAAAAAACAAAACAAAAAAAACAAAACAAAACTCTACAAACTAGTAGAGTTTGTGCCCTATATCGATACTAAGACATATTACATAATATTGTTGAATTGTCTTTAGTGTGATGTTTATTTCAGGTTCATACTTTGCATCTACTATATTCTGTCAAGTACTGTTCTTGCTACTAGGAAATAAGAAATACAGGTAATGGGGTATAGAAAGTTATCTGGCCCTACAGGCCAAAAGAGAAGATGGGGACATGGGAAGGGAGGGATGATAGAAGAGAGGGCAGATTGGTGATAGGGGCAATCAGAATGCTTGATGTTTTGGGGTGGGGGAGGGGAGAAATGGGGAGAAAATTAGGAACCCAAAATTTTGTGAAAATGAATGTTAAAAGTTAAATAAATAAATTTTAAAAAATGTCTATCCTCTTCTATAAATCCCTGCCATTTCTTTCCCTGATTCTGTTGGTGTTCCTTGAAAATATCTTTCTAAATCTCTGGGTTCTCCCTTCTGTAGTCTCAGTTCCCAGTTTTCACAAAGCCCTGTGCTTTTTGCCCATCCTCTCTCCAGGGAGGAACAAGGTAAATTCTCCCATCACAGGATGCCCATTTCTTTCCCTACAGCCTTCCTGTCTCTAGGCTAAGGCTTTATATTTCACAATCCCATCCTTGTGGCCATTTGTAATGCCAATGTGATACCTATACCAGCCACTATGGATATGCATGAATATTGTCAGGGTAGATTCACAAAATATAAACTCTCTTCCCCAAAGACAAAACCAAGACATTTATTTAAATACCTAAAAGCCAAATCCAATGCAGTATCAAGGAAATCTATACACATTACCCAGGCAGGGAGCACAGCCTATCCAAGCTTTCCCTCTCTCAAGGCCCCCCAAAAACACCTCCCTTAGGCAAAATCAATCATTTTCTCATTCATGCTACCTGCTCTGTTCTGCCTGCTCTCTCTCAGCTCTATATCACTTTCTCTTCCTGCTCCACCCATTTAGAAAGCTCCTCCCACTATGGACTTCAAGTGACTGAAGTTATGGGATAAGACAAAGCTCCAAGCAGGTCACAAGGGCCTATGAAAGGGCAGGGAAGATTTTCAAATTTCCTTACCTTTGTAGGTGGTACCTCAGAAATGTTTTAATTTGCATTTCCCTAATTAATGGTGATTTAGAATATTTCTTTCCTTATGACTATAGATAACTTTCATTTCTTATTCTAAAAACTTCATGTTTATATCCTTTGCCTATTTGTCAATTGAGGAATGATTTGTATTATAAATTTGACTTTGTTATCTATATATTTGAGAAATGAGACCTAGCAATGGCAAGTAAATTTAGAATCTTTTGTTATTGTTTTAGTATAATCAAGAAATATAATGCTTCTGTTTGTTCCAGGATCCCTGGACATTTAAATTGTAAGGCCAAGGATCCTGGAAAGGGTGGAGTGTTATGGAAATTGAAATGGATCTTTTGCTGGTTTTGTTTTAGTATAATCTGATTGAATATTGCCTTTATCAATCAAGAGTCTTTACTAGGAGTAAAGTACATAAATAAGACTTTCTTTAACTAGAAACAGTATATGTATTTGTATTGTTAATGTGATTAAAGATCTTCTCCACCCATTAATGGACCTGCCTATAAAGGAGAGTTTGATTAGGGAAGATTTGTAGGAACACCCACAGCTTTTGTTAATGAGGCACTGGTTCTCAAGGGTTAGGATGCCTTTTGCCTCTAAAAAAGGTATAAATATTCTGAGGGTAAGGTTTTCCTTTGGGGCTTATTTTTCTAAGAAAGTTTGAGTGCCAGAAAAGGACTCTGGGAAGTCATTAAGGAGCCATCCAGCTTTAAGAACCCACATATTATGCTCTCCTCCCTGGTATGGTCAGAGAGTTGTACCTGTCTGTTTAATTATGGTCATGCAGAGGATGCTGTGTCTGTTGATTACTTTGGGGTTTACTGACTGGAAGTGTTTGTTTGGCCAGATGAGGACTCTGGGAATCCACTAAGGAGCCCCCTGGCTTTGAGAACTCAGATGCCATGCTTCCCTTTCTGATAATTATGGTAAGGCAGTTGGGGTCCAAATGTCTGCTAAATTCAGGCAGAGGAAGCCATGTCTGTTGATATTTTGATTTCTCTGTCTTTTCTTTGAAATTCAGAGTACTGACTCCCTGAATTAACTGAATGATATATGTATTTGGTTAAAGGAATGATATATATGCTTGATTAAAGTGGTTGTTAACTCCTCAAACGTTGCCTTTCCTTTTATGAATGCAGATCTCAGAACCTGTGATATCAAGCCCCTGTGTAGGTTGGGGTGCTTACTGTTATAGACCTTCATCAGATCAGTTTGCTGTATTTTCCGTCCAGTTTCCTGCTTTCCTTCTATTCTTCAGAACATTGGTTTTGCTTGCGCAAAACCATCTTAACTTGATGTAATTAATAGTATCCATTTTTCATCATGTAATGCTCTCTATCACTTGTTTGGTCATAAATTCTTCCTTTATCCATAAATCTGACAGGCAAAACATTCCATGTCCCATAATACATTATGATATCACCCTTTATATCTAAATTATATGTCTCTTTTTACCTTATCTAAGTAACACTTAAGTTTTTTTTAACTTAAATTTCTACACTCTCTCCATTATACCACACAAAATATAGTTAACTGGTAATAGTAATGAAATGTGTACATTAAAGGAAAAAAGAGAGAAGTGCATTGATGTGATATATACAAATGGAATCTAGGGGAAATCCCTAAACCCATTAGACTAAAGCTAATAGATCCTAGATTATAGGATAGGTCTCTATAACAGCAGCTAAATTTTCTTAATTTAACTATTTCCAAGTACTGGATTTAATTCTCTGTTCACAAGTCATAAAACCCAATTCTTTGAAAACTCTTTTGACTTCCAACAAAGTTGTTAAAGAGCAAGATAACATATATTGTTAAGGCTTTGGGTGTCTTTGTCTTCCAAAACTACCTACCCATCTACCACACATACACACACAGATGTGCACAACACACACATACACATGCACACACACACACAACACACACACACATGTATGAGCACACACATTTATTTGGTAGTTTCAAATCAGGACAATTATTTTTTAGCAATTTCATGTTTGTCTAAAGAAGTGGATGTTCATTATAAAGCATTAAAATATGTATGCTAACTTGTAAAATATGTCTAAACAGAAGAAATAGCCCACCAGTATGCATAATGTAAGATCTTTGGGGTCAGAAAATATTATATATGTTTTTCTCTTTTTACCTCCTACAGGGATGGGGGAGTCTGTTCTATTTTACATTCAGTTAAAAGATCAAACGTGAGGACCCAGAAGGTCACATGTGACCTTGAGACCACAGGTTCCCCATCCTTGTGTATAGAACCTAACATAGAGGTTGGCATATGATAGACATTTAATCAATGTTGTCTGAATTAAGTTGAAATATTTTACTTGTGGAAGTTTACTCTTTTTTCTGCTCTTATCTGATAATATTCATCATATTAGGGCATTTTTAAAAATTTGTTCAGGTTTTTAGTCTCTCTACTAGCTATTTTATGTGCTTTGTTCCCTGAAATTGTTTCTTCATTTCATCCTTTCCCTTTCTTTTTCTTTTTAGCCATACATTTTACTTTACTTTTATACTTCTTAATTCTTTAGGAAAGGGAGTTCCATTTAGGTCCAACCTGGCCATATGATTTGAAGTTTCTTCCAAATCCTTTAATAGTTCATTGAAATTACTGTAGCAGTTGGGTTGTCAATTTTTAATAATTTGCTCTCTTTGTCAGGAAACAGTGTCCAATTTCTAAAAAGACTACTTTGTTTAGTGTACATGTATACCAATTGTTTCAGATATGGTGACTGATAGACTTACCCATGGGTGTGCAACTCCATAGGCAAACCACAAAATATATGCATATATCATAACCTGGAAAATTGGTATCATTCACTATTGTTTCTTATGTATATACTATAGTAGATTTTTTTGAGTATTCATTGATATCATTGTTGTGCCTTTGTAGCATTCTGGGAAGAAATGCAGGCAGCATGATAGCACCAAGAAAGGGTAGAAATATGTAGGATTTAACAATTTAATGTTCCTTCATTTAATGTCACTCAGTCTGAACTTTACATGGAATGATGCTCAGTACCTGGAATAAAAAAGTCACTTAATAAATGCTTGTTAACTGATTTTATTTGACTGGCCCACATTATTTTTTTTACTAGACATTTCATAGATAATATTTTGTGTTCTTTGTATTTGCATCATTGCTAATATGCTAATTTTCCACAGCATAGACTATTGAATTGCCTTTTATGTCACCCACAATTTTGATTCTTTGGAGATTATGGTACTCCATCATTTGCAGACAGCATCACACAGATAATATTGGATTTGAATACATATGCTTCTGTTTCAAGAAACCATAAGGAATTATCCAAAGTACTGTGCAATTAACAAAATGTAATAAATCTGACCTTCATTCTTCTTTCTATTCAATTCTAGGCCAAGTTCATTATATATTTGTAGTACTTGAGCTACAGATAGTTTTAATAATGGACAAAGTCAGTAGGGTGTCTATTTCATTGTGTGTCATGGTTTGGACAATAGTGAATTCTTTATTTATTTTTCCTTTGTGGATTGTCAAGTTAATATTTTATGAGGAGGTAAATAGATACAACATGGAATCTTGTGTGATCTTAAAATTTGATTGGTGTTAAACATTTAAGATTATATATTGCTCTCCTGAATCAAATACTTTATTTTTTCTTTTTTCCCCTTTTGAACACACAATGGAATATAGTCTCCTGACTGTTTTATGCGTCAATGAGTACATATGTGCTACCTTTTATTTAGCTGCAATATATCTGCAGAATTATGCAATTTGCCTTTCATAATAAACACTTGAATATATTATTTGACGACCAAAAGTTATGAAAGACAATTGAGAGAGAATTTAGTCAAAAGATTATGCAGTAGTGAGATAATATCAGCATTATGGTCATAACCGAAACAAAACATTTTATCCCCAAACACAGATGGAAAAGATCTTCAATTCAAAAAAGTCTGGAGAAAACTGGAATAAAATTTTTAATAAAAGTGAACGAGTTTTCAGGGTAGTCAGAGACTATGGGGATAACAGCTTTGTTCAATATTTTCTTTTTTTTTTCTTATTTATTAATTTGTTAATTAACTGTCTACATGTTATAAACAAGTCCTTTTTAAAAATTCCTGATTCTCCTGGAAACAAATAGCATGGTACCTTAAAACTGTCCAAACACATTGCTCCAAAACTAGCCCCAAAACATTGATCTTTAAAGCACTGATGCACATTCTTTTAAAACCAGAGATCTCCAAATAGGCAATTTCTCTCCAAGTCCAATCACAGGGACATTTCTATAGATTTCATTACCTTACTCTGCCAAATGTTAGCTTTGCTTTCCCCATAACCCATCAGTTTTCTGTTATGCCATTTTACAAGCCATCCAATGATTTAACTGCTTTTCAATAGTAGGGACAGGAGGGGCTAGCACACAGTTGTTTGAAGATAGGATGCTCTGCAGCACAAGCCTGTGTCTTTGGCCATAGGAACAGATTTAGCTGCAGGTAGATTTGAAATACTCTGTACTAAGCCCTGAAAGTAACACACCTATTAGATTGTGGCTGGGTCATACAAGATTTTCTTTTTTTTTTATTACTATTATTAATTAATTTTATTTATTTTCAGTGTTCTACAATAACGACCAATAACTTAGATTGTTATTTTCCCCTCCCTTCCTCCTCCCTCTCAGAGACAGTATACAGTTCTGTATAGGTTTTACACATACGTTCTTATTAAATGCATTTTCACTATAGTCATGCTATGTTGAAGAATTAAAATGAGTGGGAGAAATCATCTAACAAACCAAAACAACACACACACACACACACACACACACACACACACACACACAAATGATCTGCTACGCTCTGCAATTGAATTCTATGGTTCTTTCTTTGCATGTGGAAGGCATTTTACTTTAGAAGACCATTGGGAGCTATTTTTTTAAGTCCTTGCATTGCAATGAAGTTTCAGGTCTACCATAAAAACCTCTCTCACACTGTGGTCATTGCTGTGCACAAAGTTCTCCTGGTTCTGATCCTTTCACTCAGTATCAGATAATATAACTCTTGTCAGGCCTCTCTGAAGTCTTCCTGTTCATTGTTTCTTATAGCACAATAGTATTCCATTACATTCATATGCCACAAATTTTTAAGCCATTCCCCACCTGATTGACATCCCCTTGATTTCCAGTTTTTGGCCACCACAAAGAGTGCTGCAATAAATGTTTTTGTACATGTGGGACCATTTCCCATTTTTATAAACTCTCGGAGATACAATCCTAGAAGCAGTAGTGTTTGGTCAAAGGGTATGCATATTTTTTGCAGCCCTTTGGGCATAGTTCCAAATTGCTCTCCAGAATGGTTGGATCAGCTCACAGCTCCATCAACAGGGTATTAGAGTTCCAGCTCTCTTACATCCTCTCCAACATTTATCATGTTCCTGTTTTGTCATGTTTACCAATCTGATAGGTGTGATGTGGTACCTCAGAGTTGTTTTGATTTGTATCCCTCTAATCAAAAGTGATAAATCTGATAAACATACTATTCCTTGCTCCACTAATTTGTTTATTGTATCAGTCTTTATACCTAGACCATGTACCCGTTTGGACTTTATTCTTGTGTATAGTGTCAGGCATTGGTCTATGCCTAGTTTCTGTCATACTGTTATCCAGTTTTCCCAGTAATTTTTGTTGAACAGTGAGTTCTTATTCCAGAAGCTGAGGTCTTTGGGTTTATCAAAGAGTACATTGCTATATTCATTGTCTACTGTGTTTTCGGTACCTAGCACATTCTACTTGTCTACCCTTTTGTTTCTTAGCCAGTATAAGTGGTTTTCATAATTACTGCTTTATAATAGCATTTAAGATCTGATAGCTCCAGGCCAACTTCCCTAGCATTTCCTTTCATTAGTCCCATTGATATTCTGGACTTTGGTTTATCCAGATGAATTCTGATAATATTATTTTCAGCTCTAGAAAATAATTATCTGATAGTTTAATTGGTGTGACACTAAATAAGTAAATCAATTTAGGTAGAATTGTCATTTTTATTACATTGGCTCGGCCTACCCACAAGCAACTGATGCTTTTCCACCTACTTAAATCTGACTTTATTTGTGTGAAAAGTGTCTTGTAGTTGTAGTAGTATAGTCCTTCGGTTCGTTTTGGCAGGTAAACTCCCAGATATTTTATAGTGTCTACCCTAGGTTTAAACAGGATTTATTTTTCTATCTGTTGCTATTGGGCTTTGTTACTAATATTTAGAAATGCAGAAGATTTGTGTGAGTTTATTTTGTAACCTGCAACTTTGCCAAAGTTGTTTATTGTTTCAAGTAGTTTTTTACTTGAATCTCTGGGATTTTCTAAGTATATCATCATATCGTCTGCAAAGAGTGATAACTTAGTTTCTTCTTTGCCTATTCTAATTCCTTCAATTTCTTTATCTTCTCTAATTGCTACAGCTAACATTTCTAGTACCACATTGAATAATAGTGGTGATAATGGACATCCTTGTTTCACCGCTGGTCTTACTGGAAATGCATCTAGCTTATCCCCATTGCATATAATGCTTGAAGAAAGTTTTAGGTAGATACTGCTTATTGTTTTATGGAAAGTTCCCTTTATTCCTATGTTCTCCAGTGTTTTTAATAGGAATGGGTGCTGTATTTTGTCAAAAGCTTTTTCTGCATCTGTTGAGATAATCATGTGATTTCTGTTAGTTTTGTTGTTGATATGGTCGATAATTCTAATAGTTTCTCTAATATTGAACCAGCCCTGTATTCCTGGTGTGAATCCTACCCGAACATAATGTATTATTCTCATTATAAGTTGTTGTATTCATTTTGCTAAAATCTTATTTAAAATTTTTGCATCTATATTCATTAGAGAAGCTGGTCTGTAATATTCTTTCTTGGTTTTGTCTCTTCCCAGTTTAGGTATCAAAACCATATTTGTATCATAAAATAATTTAGGAGGAATCCTTCTTCCCCAATTTTCAAAAATACTCTATATAGTATTGAAATTAACTGTTCTTAAAATGTTCAGTAGAATTCACTTATAAATCCATCCAGCCCTGGAGATTTTTTTCGAGGAAGTTCATTGATAGCTTGTTCAATTTATTTTTCTGAGATGGGGTTGTTTAAATATTCATTCTTCCTCTTTTGTTAATCTGGGCAATTTGTATGTTTTAAAATACTCATCCATCTCATTTAGATTATCAAATTTATGTGCATAGAGTTGGGCAAAGTAATTTCTTATTATTGTTTGAATTTCCTCCTCATTGGAGGTGAGTTCACCTCTCTAATTTTTTATTTTAGTAATTTAGTTTTCTTCTTTCTTTTTTTTAAATCAGATTGACAAAAGGTTTATCAATTTTATTAGGTTTTTCATAAAATCAGCTATTGGTTTCATTTATTAATTCAATAGTTTTCTTAATTTCAATTTTATTAATCTCTCCTTTGGTTTTAAGTATTTCGAATTTGGCATTTATTTGGGGATTTTCATTTTTTTTCTTTTTCCAGCTTTTTCAACTGCATGCCCTAGTCATTGATCTCCTCTTCTCTATTTTATTCATGTGGGCATTCAATTATATAAGACTTCCCCTAAGAACCACTTTTACAGCATTTCATAAGATTTGGTAAGTTGTCTCATTATTGTCATTCTCTTCAATGAAGTTGTTGGTTGTTTCTATGATTTCTTGTTTAACCCACTCCTTATTTAGGATTAGATCATTTAGTTTCAAATTAATTTGGGGTTTATCTTTCCATGACTTTTAATCATGGATTATTTTTATTGCATTATGATCTGAGAAGGAAGCATTGAATATCTCTGCCTTTCTGCACTACATTGTGAGGTTTTTATGCCCTAGAACATTATCAGTTTTTGTATATGTGCCATATACCACTGAGAAAAGTGTATATTCCTTTCTATTCCCATTCAATTTTCTCCAGAGATCTATCATATCCACCTTATCCAGAGCTTTATTAACATCTTTAATCTCTTTCTTGTTTATTTTGAGGTTAGATTTATCAAGTTTAGAGAGGGGGAAGTTGAGGTTCCCTACTACTATAGCTCTGCTGTCAATTTCTTCTTTCAAGTCCCCCAACCTCTCCTCTAAGAATCTGGATGCTATCCCACTTGGAGCACACATGTTTAGTAATGATATTGCTTCATTGTTTATTGTGACTTCTAGCAGGTATAGTTTCCTTCCTTATCTCTTTTGATTAGATCTATTTCTGCTTTTGGTTTGTCTGAAATTAGGATTGCTACTCCCCCTTTTCTTACATCTGATCAGGCATGATATATTCTGCTCCAACCTTTTCCCTTTTCCCTGTGTGTATCTCTCTGTTTCAAATGTGTTTTTTGTAAACATATTATTGGATTGTGGCTTTTAATCCATTCTGCTATCCATCTCTGTTTTATGGGAGAGTTCATTCTATTCACATTCACAGTTATAATTAAAATCTGTGACTTATCCTCCATTCTCTTTCCCACTGTTTGTGCTTTTAGTTGTCCCATCTCCCTTCCCCTCCTCAACAGAGTTTTTACTTTTCACCATCACCTCCCGCAGTCTCCCCTTCCTTCTTTAAGCCCCGCTCCCTTTTACTCTCCTTTGTCCTTACTGCTTCTTCCCTCCCTTTTAGCTTCCCCTTCTCTATCTTCCCCCTTCCTCTCCTACTGCCTATAGAGCTTGTTAGATTTATATACTTAATTAAGTTTATTGTTCTCTCCTTGAATCAAATCAGGTGAGAGTACCTCACAAACAATGCTAATCTCTCCCATCTCTTTCCCTCTACTATATTTTTGTACTTCTTCCTGTGATGTAATATACCATTTTCTGCTTCCTCCTTTTCACATCTCCTGTTACAATCCTTTGCATGCTTAAATCATATTTTGATAATCATGTCATTTACTTTATACCCATTCCTTCTATGTATATCCCTTTGATATTTCATAACAGGTGTACAATTCTCAGGATTAACAATTATCATCTTCCCTTATAGGGAGGTAAATAGTTTGCCCAACTTGAGTAACCAAGTGCTTCTTTTCTCCTCTTTACCTTTTTATGGATCTCTTGAGACTTGCATTTGAAGATCAAATTTTCTGCTGAGTTCTGGCTTTTATGTCAGGAAAGTCTGGAAATCCCTAATTTCTTCGAATGAAAGTCATACATACATATGCTCACAACAAATGGCCTCAATTATTTTTCTGTAAAACATAAGGCAACAATCTCAGCTGAGAAGGTGAAGGGAAGGGAAGCTATGGGAGATTTGAGGGTTTGAAAAGGTTTAGAAGAGCTGCTATGGAGAGTGGGAGAGTGAGCTGATAAAGGAGGCACAATAGGACTGCCTAGCAACAGAGGGGATTGAATTGAGATTATAAAACATAAACATGTAACATACACAGTCTGAATAATTATGTGATTTTCTTCATTTTTTTTCCAGGAACATGTATGTAGGTGGAAAAACACTGAAGGGTAGGAGTACTCCAAAGCTCTGGTTTGGCAGAGCATAATCTATATCATAAGTGAGCTAGAGATTCTGGACAGGAAGGCAGTGTACAGTTGAACTGGTTTACCATTAGATTGACATGGGAAAATAGGAAAGAGTGACTAGTGCAAAAGAGATTGCATGGGAGAGAATTGAGTGATCAAGGGACTGTAGATCACAGCAAAGATTAAGAGTAGGGTTTTGTAAGGAAAGGCCAAAGGAGAGGTAAAAAGTCAATAGGTTATTGTGGAATTAGGGGATTTGGGAATTCTTGAACGTGGAGATGGTGCATTTGTGGGCAATGGAAAGTTTAAAGGGTATAACCATTTTTGTATGTGGCTAAGGAACAATGGAGGAGTCATTCATGGGAAGTGAGTAGGTTGAAGAGCTGAGTAGGCATTTCAGGGGGAATCAATATGTATATTTGTATCCTAGAATGAAGTTAAAAGTTGAGGGAGAGAGAAAAACTTTGAGCAATGTACTGAACTCATTGAGGAAGGGAATATCCTGGGGAGTCAACTACAAGGATTTTGATTGGAAGCCAGTTATAAATAGCATGAACCCAAAAAGAGATTATTAAGTGATGGAGGTATGGAAGAACCTGGAAATGGCAATGTAGATCAAAGAGTATTCCAATTACCCCACTTCTACAAGTGAGCCAAGGAGAATGAATAAACGTGAAGCAAGTATTAGAAAGGGAGTTCAGGGAATCTATGTCATCTGAGGGTAGTCAGGTTTCAGTAATAGCAAGCAGATGGAAGGAGTTGGAGATAAAAAGCTTAAGGATAAAGGGAAGTGTATTGTCCACAAGACAGGTATACCAGAGGGCACAGAGGAAGGATGGGTGGTATTTGACTGAAATTCTGGGGTGGGGATATTGAGGGGGACAGAAATAAGGACCTGTGTGATTACAGATGGATTATGAAAAACCATCTATAGGTTTGAGAATGTTTATTGTTGAGTAGGGGGTACCACTTCTTACAATGGACTTTGGAAATCAGACTGGAGGCAAGAGCAGCATGAAATGGGAGGAACACATACAGATAGTCTGATGAAAGAAGACCCTACCTCACTACTCCTCTTCCCTCTGAAGGGTAGAGATTAGGCAAGAAAAGGGAACAGCAAGAAATGAAGGTTGAACTTACGTAGAAGAAGAAAGCAGTCCTGATCTACACCAATTTTCCTCTTCCTCTTCCTTCAGGGGACAATCACATGAGAAAGAAGACCTAATGTCAAAGGGTACATTGAAGTTCTTGGTACCAGATATTCTCCACATCCCATTTTGCAAACTAGGCTGTCAACAGGAGGGAGAAATTTCTTAATGCAGGAACAGATGTAAGCTGGTTGTTTTGTTTTGTTTTGTTTTTGAGGTAAGGGGAACTCCTTTTGGAAATGATAGGATAGTTGCTATCCTCATGGGACATGTGGTACCAGGGAGCATGCTTTGCCCAGCAGTACATGGAGGCCCAAGGCAGGGTCACAAGAGCCCTTGGCCACTATTCATCAAACCTTTGCTTGGAAAGGTATATATAGTAGTCACTCACAAATAAGGAATTCTACCTCACCTTTAGAAAGTTCTCATTCTTAGGAAGTCTTATTTTACCTGAAGATCAAATTTACTTTTTTTCCCACTTACTCTACCCTGTACTCCAACTTCTGCTCTTTGTAGTCAAGCAGAACAAGTCTAATCCCTTTACTATATGGCAGCCCTTAAAACAATTAAATACAATTATTTTGCTGCCAAAATATTTCTTCCCAAGGCTAAACATGCTTATATCTTCCTGCAAATCCTCAGAAGTCATAAATTTACTGTAAATGGAGTGTTGGGGTCTGCTGTTGGAGAATAGTATTGTGAATGTCATGGCTACTCACTGTTAAGGGAAACATTCTATTTTCATCTCTACAAATCTGCTCTGAACCCTTTTTTCTTCCTTTCTTTATTCTGATGGAATAATTCTTGATATTCACCATTGTGGTTCTCTTTGACATTTTAGACTATTGATGTCCTTTATTTATATGTCACCCCTAAATTAACTTAATACTTCAGGCATGATCTAATTGGGACTGAGTTTAGTAGAATTTTAACCTCCTTTCTTCCAGAAATTATTCTTCTTAATGAACTCTAATATTGTATTAATTGTTTTGGTTGTCATATGACAATGCTTGTTTGGAGATGCTACCACAACTAGGTATTGCAAGTAAGGTACTGCTTCCTCCAGGTCTTGTCCCCCCTCCTTTCCACCTGTTCATTCTTTAATTTTGACCTATTGTATTCTCTTCTAACCAGCTGCAAAAGTCAATCAGATATGTCTAAACTATATTCAGCAAGTCTTTACATGGACTTGATCTTTGATTTAGGTTTCTTTTTAATTGTGTAACAGGCTGCTTGGCTTATAATTGATTTTTACCTATGAAGTGCTAGCTATTTAAAGTACTACATTTTACTAAATAAGTTTTTATATGCCCTGGTGCATCAGACAAGTCTTACATTTCAAAACATTTTCAGGACTTTTTGTTTTTTTGCAAAGCTATTCATTTTCTGATGGTAGCACTAAAAAGGCTCCAAAAGAGTGATTTTCTGCAAACTCCCACTAATTTCCTCGTCAAACGTTGTCCTCTCTCCTACTCACTATTTTGGCAGGCTTTATGTTTTTAGCAACTACATTATTACTAGTGAATTCAAATTTGATGGGCTTTCTCTAGGTGCTTTATTAGAAATCAACAACACCTTATTCCTATTCACTACCAAGATTTTGACTTCTTCTCATTTTTTTAGTGCTTAACATCTCATTGTGTGTGACCTGTCATACACTTACTTTCAAAGCTGAAGTGTTTCAAGGGGGGAAAAAACCATAGTACAACTACTAATGTAAATAACTGAAGGGGAGAAATTTTAGTAAGGCATTATCAACAAATATCCAGAGACCTTGAATGTAAAAAGGAAAAACATTGGAAATTATCTTTTAAAGTCATTGCCTTCCAACAAACCAGAAAACTTTAATGATTAGTAATAATCATTGTAGTGACCAGAACTGATTAAACATGTATTACACCTGTACAAATTTATAAATATGTACATTACTTATATTCATATATGCATATATGTGTACATAAATATGAATTCTAAGTAGTGGCTGTCCTTGCTATTTTTGCAGGTTTTATCATCTTTATTTCTCCCTTGTAACAAGGATCTTTAGAAAAATAGTTCAACAAAATCAACTAAAATATCAATCATATCAGACAGTGGAATATTTTGTACCCATCTTCCTCTACTTATACACAGAATGAAAGATGTATTTCTTCAGTCCTTGTTCCGTGCCAAGTTTCCTCATGATAATCCAATGAAATTCAATTGTTTTCTTCTTTATATTGTTTTATTTCTTGTGTATATTGCTATATAGATTACATGTCTTCTGCTCATCAGCCAAGTCTTCAGATACTTTTCAGACTTCATATTCCTCATTTCTTATGATTCCATAACATACCATCATACTTTTGAAGCATGGTTCCTCAGGATTGGGCAGGGAATTGGGTTTTTTTTTTTTTGTTTTTGTTTTTCACTCTTTTCTACTAGATAAAGTACTGTTATGAATATTCTGGTGTACATGAGATCTTTCTCTGACTGTTAACACTTTTACATTCTCTGTTCTCATCATTCAATGCCATCGAGTTCACCTTTTCTTTTTACCTTTTCTTGTTTCATTTTCCCTTCAAGAATATTCTTAATGGAGGTTTAGGGAGGGAAGAACAAATGTAGGCTCCATTTTCTTTTCTTTTAAAGTTCAGATTTGAAACTATTTTTGCTCCCTAAAACTTCATAGAAACAGTGCACAGGCAAGGTCAAGCAGAAAGCCCTGGGTGGTCTGAAGCTGCAGCACTGTGGAATCTCAAACATATCAGCCCAGGACCAGAGTCCAGTGAAAGTGGGAGAGATAGAACCGCAGAGTCACAGGTAACTGCAGAAGCCACTGCTTAGACTATCAGCCCACAGATTAAATGTCTGTAAGTCACCTGCTTGAACTTCTGGGAGCCAAGATGACAGAGTGATCAGTAAATGCTTTACCCCTCCCCTTGTTGATCTTGGAAAACCCAGAGAATGTTTCCTCAGGAAAAATCTTGAAACAGTGGGATTAGCTGACAGGGTAAACACTGTTCTTAGCCTGTGAGGCTAGGCAAATCACAAAGGGGGGGGGGGGCCTTCTTGCTGTGGCTGAAGGGGATCAGTGCAGGACTAGAGCTGTCTCAGACAGCACCACCTCAGCGAACCTGGAAAAGATACTGAGCCCCAAGGGAGTAGAGCCCAAAAGCTCTATCACCAGAAGACCAGGCATGCCTCAGCACCTCAGGGAAATCAGGAACGCACTAGCACAGATGGGTTTCACCAACTGATGAGCTTGCCTATGCTCTACCTCATCACAGGAGACCTCCTATGGCCAGACAGCTCCACCCCAACACTTAATGCAGCTGGAGTCAGGATAACTCAGGGAAAACACAAAAAGACTTCACCTGACCTCTGCTTTGGCACACCAGGCATTTCAGCACCAGGTAAGTTGCAGAATTTTAGCTTCTAGCTGAAAGAACCAGAGAACATGACATATAAAGCCTCAAGATCAAAGCACAAGAACAATGAGACAGAACCAGAGATCCACTTTAAAAATCAGGAAAAGGGTGATAACCATGAGCAAGAAACAAACCAGAAAATAATAGACCATAGAATCTTTCTATGGGGATAGGAACCAAAACACAAATACCAAAGAGGTCAACACTGAGATGGTACTCCTACCCGAATTCAGAAGGAAATATGAACTGGTCTCAAGTGTAAAGACTGAAGAAAGATTTTAAAAACCAATTAGAGAAATAAAACAAAAACAAAAACTGACCAATGATTTTAAAAATATGAAAAAAAGAATTCACTGAAGAGAACAGATCCTTAAAACAGAAAACTGGACAAATGGAAGAAGAGGCACCAATCCTAAATGGAGAAAATAATTCCTTAAAAGGAAAAATTGGGCAAATGCAAAAGTTAACTGAAGAAAACAATCTATTAAAAATTAGAATTGGGCAAGTAGAGATAATGACTCTAAGAGGCATCAAGAATCAGGAAAACAGAATCCAAAGTAGAAGTAAATGTAAAATATCTTATTGACAAAACTATTGACATGGAAAATAAATACAGGAGAGAAAATACAAGAGTTATTGGTCTACCAGAAAGCCATGATGAAAAAAAAAAAGATCCTCGACAATATCTTACAAGAAATCAACAAGGAAAACTGGGTAGAAGACCTAAATGCAGAGGGCAAAATAGTCATTGAAAGAATGCACCGTTCCCCTCCTGAACAGGATCCCAAACTGAAAACACCAAGGAATATCTGCCAAATTCCAAAACTATCAAGTGAAGGAGAAAATACTGAAGGTAGCCAGAAAGAAACAATTCAAATATTGAGGAGCTACAGACAGGATCACACAGGACCTTGTAGTTTCTACATTAAGAGTGGAGTAATTGGAATATGATATTCCATAAGGCAAAGGAGCTGGGACTACAACCGAAGATCAACTACCCAGCAAAATTGAGCATAATATTTCAGGCAAGGGGATGAACATTTGATGAAATAAGGAATTTCCAGACCATTCTGATGAAAAGGCCAGTGTTCAATAAAAAAATTCGATCTTCAAAGACAAGTCTCAAGAGAAGCATAAAAAGGGAAACAGGGGGAAAAAAACTTGTTATTCAAAATGAGCAAACTGTTTACATCCCTATAAGGGTAGATGATACTTATTAATCTTGATAATTGTATACTTATTGTGATATTCAAAAGGGATATACACAGATAGAGGGAGTGGGTATAAATTAAATGATGCAATAATAAAAATTTGACGTAAGGGTGTGAGGGAATGATAATGGAGATATGAAAAGGAGGAGGCAGGAAAAGATAAATCACATAACAGGAAGAGGCACAAAAACATAGTACAGTGAAGGGAAAGAGGAGAAGGAGATGAACATCATTTAAGATTTACTCTCATCTGATTTGGTTCAAGGAGGGAACAATAAACTCAGTTAAATATAGAAATCTAACTAGTTCTATAGGCAGTAGGAGTGGAAAGGAGAACAAAAAGGGAGGGGAGGATAAAAGGGAGGGAAGAAGTAGTAAGGAAAATGGAATTAAAAGGGAGGGAGGCAGAAAATAGGGAGGGAACCATAAGGGAGATGGTGGTCAAGAATTAAAACTCTGTTGTGGAAGGGAAGAGAGAAGGAAGAACTAAAAGCATACATGTGGAGAAAGAGGAGGGAGGGAAAGACACAGAGAGTAATCATAACTGTGAATGTGAATGAGATGAATCCTCCTACAAAATAGAGGCAGATAGAATGGATTAAAAACCATAATTCAACAATATGTTTACAAGAAACACATTTGAAACAGGGGCATACACATAGAGTAAAGTTAAAAGGTTGGAGGAGGATATATTGTGCTTCAGCTGATGTAACAAAAGCAGGAGCAGCAATCCTAATCTCAGACAAAGCAAAAACAGAAGTAGATCTCATCAAAAGAGATAAAGAAGGAAACTATATCCTGCTAAAAGGTGCCATAGACAATGAAGTAATAATTACTAAACATATATACACCAAGTGGTTTAGGATCCACATTCTTTGATGGGAAGTAAAGGAAGTTAGAGGAAGAGATAGACAGTAAAACTATACTAGTGGGCGACCTCAACCTCTCCCTCTCTGAACTTGATATATCTAACCACAAAATAAACAAGAAAGAAGTTAAGGGGGTGAATAAAACTCTGGACAGGGTAGATATGATAGATTTCTGGAGAAAACTGAATGGGGTTAGACTATACATTTTTCACAGCAATACATGGCACATATACAAAAATTGACCATGTTCTAGGGCATAAAAACCTTACAGTCCAGTACAGAAAGGCAGAGATAGTCAATGCATCCTTCTCAAATCATAATACAATAAAAATTATATGTAGCAACAGGACATCGAAAGATAAACCAAAAATTAATTGGAAACTAAATAATCTCATCCAAAAAATGAGTGAGTTAAGCAAGAAATCATAGAAACAATCAACAACTTCATTAAGAGAATGACAATAATAAGACAACCTACCAAATCTTATAGGATACTGTAAAAGCACTTCTTAGGGGGAGTTTTATAACATTGAAGACCTACCTGAATTAAATAGAGAAAGAGGAGATAAATGAATTGGGCATGCAACTGAAAAAGCTCGAAAACGAGCTAATCGAAAATCCCCATATAAATACCAAATTAGACATACTGAAAACCAAAGGAGAGACTAATAAAATTGTAATTAAAAAAACTATTTATAATAAATGAAATTAAGGATTGGTTTTTTGAAAGAAACAATTAAATTGATAAACCTTTGATCAATTTTATTAAAAAAAGAAGAAAACCAAATTACAAATATCAAAAATTAAAAGGGTGAACTCACCTCCAGCGAGGAGGAAACTAAAACAGCAATTAGAAATTATTTTACCCATGTGTATGCCCATACATTTGACAATCTAAATGAGATAGATGAATATTTTTTAAAATGTAAATTTTCAAGATTAACAGAAGAGAAAGTTGAATACTTAAATAACCCCATTTCAGAAAAAGTACTTGAACAAATCATTAGTGAACTTCCTAGGAAAAAATATTCAAGGCTAGATAGATTTACAAGTTAATCCTATCAAACTTTTAAAGAACAATTAATTCCAATCCTATATAGATTATTTGGGAAAATTGATGAAGGAGTTCTACCAAATGCTTTTTTTGATACAAATATGGTTCTGATACCTAAAACAGGAAGATCTAAAACTGAGAAAGAAAATTATAGATCATTTTCTCTAATGAATATAGATAAAACATTTTAAATAAAATATTAGCAAAAAGAATACAGCAACTTATCACAAGAACAATGCATTATAATCAGGTAGGATTATACCAGGAATTCAGGGCTGGTTCAATATTAGGAAAATTTTCAGCATTTTTGATTATATCAGCAACAAAATTAACAGAAACCACATGATTATCTCAATAGGTACAGAAAAGCTTTTGACAAAATACAGCACCCATTCCTACTGAAAACACTGAAGAGCATAGGAATAAGTGGAATTTTCCATAAAACAGCAAGCAGTAGCTACCTAAAACCATCAGCAAGCATTATATATAATGGGGATAAGCTAGATACATTTCCAACAAGATGAGGGGTGAAACAAGGATGTCTATTATCACCACTGTAATTCAATATGGCACTGGAAATGTTAGCTATAGCAATAAGAGAAGAAAAAGAAATTGAAGGAATTAGAATAAGCAAAGAAGAAACTAAGTTATTGCTTTTTGCAGATGATATACTTAGGGAATCTCAGAGATTCCAGTGGTACCAGTGGAGCAATAAGGCTGTGTATTACATTTCTCCCACTTTCATTATATAACTAGATCATTCTCTTTACCTCAACTACATTTCTCTGATAATTTTAGCATTATTTCACTTTCATAACTCTCTATTTCTAATGTGCAACAGAGAGTTCATATATTAAAAATGCCTTTCCACTACTCATTGGATTATCTTCAATTTCAATCTTTTACAGGCTTTAATGATCTATAATTTCCAGAAGAATATTGGTATCAAATCATAGTCTTTCGCTTACAGACAATCTTAGGGTTAATTAAAAGAACTCAGCAATTTCACAAATGTGATCCAAACTTTGAAAGGACAGCTCAAAACTGCCCAATTCATATAAAATGCCTGTTACACCCACAAAAACACTTCAGAATGAGCTAGAGAAGTTTTGATTTCCCTTAGGCTACGTAGCTTGTAAATTAGTAAGCCAGAACTAGAACTTAGTTCTCATTATAGTATTAGGGAGAACAATGGAATAAAGTAAAGAGAGCCTGAGCATCAGTCCTGACTCTACCAACAACTACCTGATGACCTTGGTTAGTCAACTAAGCTTCCAGAGTTTATTTGGTTTTTTACACAGAACAAAGTTGTTTTTATCTAACTTATCTTTATAGTCCTTCAAATTCTAAAAATCTGAACTTGGAGTACTACTTCACTATTTTAAATTAGAAAAGACATTTGCAGTTGATATAGTCTTGTTTTTGTGATATGTGATTAAACCTGCAATTTATTGACTTCTGAATTATTGGACAAGATCATAAACTTCATTTATAAATCTCTTCCTTTATAAAAACAAAATTCATTTTATGACAAACCAATTTGAGCCACCGTTTCTCAGAATTCCTGTAATAAGATAAACAACAAATATGGCAATGGTTTGTTTTTCTTTTTTTCAAAAGAGCATCATATTAAAATTTTGGAACTAAAATTTTGGATTAGGCTCTTTCATTTGCTTTTACCTCTCTACCTAGGTTTTTGCTCTCTACCTAGGTTACTACCAATATTCTTTACTTGTTTTGTTACCACTGCAAACACTCTGTGAGTATATGCTCAATTCATGAGCAGTTAAGTCTTACCAGGAGAATGAAGCTAAATGTCTTACACATGGAAGGTGTTCAATAAATATTTGCTGAATTGAATCAAAATCTGTTTGCAAATTTTCACATTGCAATGGATATAAAGACTGCCAATCAACACATCTCAAAAATAGACTTTCCATCTGAGGAGTCTATTTCAGCTGAAATATATTGAAATATTTGTCACATTCTTAATCTGAACCAAATGTTATTAAGAGTCTGAAAGCTAAAATTAAATATGATTTACCTAAGAAATTAGATTGAGCTGAAGTTGATAATTAAGATAGAAACAATTATCCAGTTACTCTTATATTCTCATAAAATATTTTATTGAAAAAAAAAGTAAACCTTGAAGTTGATTTCTAAAAGTAAGCATTTAAAAAGGGAGAAATTAACTTCACATGGAAAATTTGATTGATTTTTTAAAAGTCCAGAGTGATACTAACAGACTATTTTAATCACTTTTCAAAAGCTATCATAAACTGCCATAAATAAATATAACTGTCAAATGAAGTTCATATATGACAGAGATGGGAGTGGACTTAAAAAAGTACAAACTTAACATGAAAAGTGGAGAGAAGTTTCTTGAGGATTTGAACTGTTTTCATCCTTTCTTTGTATCTCCCAATGCCTTAGCAAATCACTATTGTCAATAATGAATACATTTGATTGATGGACTGACTGACCCTGGATGTACACTATTGGATAAATCATTTAATTTTTTTGAGACTCAGTATCCTCATCTGGAAAACTGGCATGGTAATACTCACATGGCCAACTTCACATTTGTTCTCCTCTTGAGAACAAAAGGAGAAGGCATGCGAAAACTTACGGTGAACCATAAATAATTACACAACTGTTGTTTAACAGTCATTGTTTTAGAAAGTTAATATCAAATTTATCGATTACAATTAGTCTTTTATTATAATGTGATTCTGTTATCACTCTTTTTGCCTATTGTTCATGATTCTACTGGAGAGAGGAACCTGACCAATAGCAAAGTCTAGACACTGAAATACTTCATTTCTTAACCTCTGACTTTGAAAATGAAGATTCATTCATTCATCCATGTATTTATTCAAAAAATACTGATTGATAATATACTATAGACTGAAGCATTTCTAGATACCATAATGATTATAAAAATAATTAAAATATGGTCCCAGAAGTCAAGGATATATTTTTACAAATTATCAGAGAAAAATGAGGCATTTAGGCACATAGCTACAATAAAAAGACAATATAGTGCCAGTGTGATGAGTATAAGTAAACTATCCTGGAAATTTTTTCTATTATCTTGAGAAAGCCTCATGCAAATGAGCTCTCATCACATATTTTAACTCTCATCTTGACCTGTGGCAACTAAGAAATTTCACATGGTTTTCTGTGTAATCAAAATGTATCTTGTGCATATCTGAGCACAGACAACATTTTAATATACATGAAAAGTTTTCTCAATATCTTTATCTCATCTCAATGGGGCCTGACATGGTACTTATACTGCCTATCACAGAGTCCTCCCCTTTTACAGCCAACCCAGGACTTCATTCCTCTGAAGTTTCCTTTACAATATAATACTGCGGAGATGGAAGGTGGGTGAAGCTGGAAGCCTGAGGGTCACGATGGATAATTAATTGGTCTATAACTACATTGTCACATCAGAATATCAATAGATAACTGTCTGAATCTTGATAATTTCACATTTTATGACATATTGCAAGAGAGAATTTGTAAGTAAAGCAGTCTTCCTTGACTTAAGATCCCATGAGGCAGACATATCTACCTGTGACCAGCAAATCTGAATTTGGGGATTATGGTGGTTTGGTTGACAGTGTGGGAAAACTGTCATTTGGGCTCTTTGAAGTGAATTGGCAGTCATTTCACACATATGAGGTAATGAAAACATTTATGGTTTAATTTTTTTAAAATTTCACTAGCATGCATTTTATTTTTATAGAATAAATTTGTTTCAAAAGAATCAGGATTTATAAATACTATTAATCACTTAATTTATTGATTTTTTAATTTAAATTTATTTTCAGTTTTCAACATTCATTTCCATGAAATTTTGAATTTCAAGCTTTCTCCCTATTTTCCCCCTCCCTGCAACCCAGAACAACATGAATTCTGATTATCCTTTCTTCCAATCTTCCCTTTCGTCTTCAAACCCCCCCCCCCCCATTCTCTTTCCTTCTATTTTCTTGTAGGAAATGAGATTTCTATACCCCATTGCCTAAATATTTTATTTCCTAGTTGAATGTAAAAACAATTTTACATTAATTTTTAAAGCTCTGAGGTCCACATTCTCTCCCTTACCACCTCCCCACGCACCCTCATGGAGAAGGCAAGCAATTCAATACAGGTTATACATATGTAGTAATGCAAAACACTCCCATAAAATTCATGTTGTGAAAGACTGTGTTTCCCTTTATCCTATTCCACCCTCCATTTATTTTATTCTCTACTTAGACCTGTTCCCTTTCAAAAATGTTTGATTCAGATAACCCCTTCCCCCAATCTGCCATTCCTTCTTTTATCCCCCCTCTCTTATCTCCTTCCCTGCTACTTTCCTCTAAGGTAAGATAAACCTCCATACCCAATTGAGTGTGTATGTTATTCCTTCCTGAAGCCAAATCCAATGAAAGTAAGGTTCACTTATTCCTTCTCACCTTCCCCCTCTTCCCCTCAATTATATAAGCTCTTTCTTGCCTCTTTTATGTGAGATTATGTTCAGTTTTGCTGGGTAGGTGATTCTTGGTTTTAGTTCCAGCTCCTTTGACCTCTGAAATATTCTAATCTCTCCTATTCCTTAATGTAGAAGCTGCTAAATCTTGTGATCTTGTGTTACCCTGATTGTTCCCACAATGCTTGAATTGTTTCTGTCTGACTGTTTGTAATATTTTCTCCTTGACATGGGAACTTTGGAATTTGGTGAAAGTATTCCTAGGAGTTTCCCTTTTGGGATCTCTTTCAAGAAGTAGTCAGCAGATTCTTTCCAGATCTATTTTACCCTCAGGTTCTAGAATATCTGGACAGTTTTCCTTGATGATTTTTTGAAAGATCATGTCTAGGCTCTTTTATTGGTGGTGGCTTTCCAGTAGTTAATTTTTTATTTGTCTCTCCTGGATCCATTTTCCAGGTCAGTTGTTTTCCCAATGAGATACTTCACATTGTTTTCTATTTCTTTTATTCTTTTGATCCTGTTTTATTATGTCTTGATTTCTTATAAAGTCATTAGCCTCCATTTGCTCCATTCTCATTTTGAAGATTTTTTTTTCAGTGAGCTTTTGGACCTCTTTCTCCATTTGGCCCATTCTTCTTTTTAAGGCATTCTTCTCATTGAATTTTTAGAACTCTTGCATTTGGGTTAGTCTAATTTTAAAGTTGTTATTTTCTTCAGCATTTGTTGAGTTTCCTTTAGTAAGCTGTTGATTTTATTTTCATGATTTTCTTGCATCACTCTCATTTTTCTTCCCAATTTTCCCTCTACTTATCTTATTTGATTTTCAAAATCCTTTTTGAGCTCCTTCATGGCTGAGGCTAATTCATAATTTTCTTGGAGGCTTTGGATGTAGGAATTTTCACTTTGTTGTCTTCTATTGTATATTTTGATCTTCCTCATCACCAATCATGTAAGAAAATACTTTTTCCCCTAGAAAGTAAGAATTTATGGTCTTGCTATTTTTCTTGCATTTGTTCATTTTCACAGCCAGTTACTTGGCTTTTGAACTCCTTTTTAAGAGGCAGACTCCAGGAGCATCCTGGCTTTAGCTGTCACTGTTGCTGCCCTGGGACTGGGGCCAAGGCTGGGGCTGGAGCTACACCACACTGCCCTCTCACCCAGGTTAGAGACCCTTCCCATTGACCTCTGAAATTGTCTTTAACATTTGTGAGTTGAGAATTCTGATAACCACAGCAGCTGCCCCTGATCAGTGCCCTAAGACCTGCTCCAGAGCCATGTTACACTTCTCTCTGTTCCTTGCCCATGTGTGATAGACCCTTCCTGTTGATCTTTCAGATTGTCATGGGTTAGAAATTTGCTTTGGTCAGCTATTCTGTGATTTCTGCTGCTCTTGAATTTGTTAAGAGTCATTTTTAGAGGTTTTTGAAGTGTTTGGAGGGAGAGCTCTAGCAGGTCTCTGCTTTATCTCCTCAACCTTGGCTCCACCCTGAGGGCTTAATATTAATGTGTTATTTTTTTTCTCCATATATCGTCTCCTGTAACCAGGACCATAACCAAACTGGGACCTTATGAGCACATTTTCTTTCATTTTGGTAATAGAAAACTCCCTCTTTCCTCTAGTAATTTATAAAGTGACAGAGGATAAAGATAAACAACAAATTTACTATTTTAAGAATTTATTAGGGTTTTCTGTCTACTTTACATCTTCAGATTATTTCCCCGAACATTCATTTTTGTTAATATAGAACAGTTGAATGTGGGTTACCCTTCAGTAGCATTCCTACTTTTTCTACTATATGCTAAGCTGCCAATCTGATCTCTAGATAACCCACAATTAGTTTAGTAATCAATTCAGAATTTTTGGTTTGTATAATACTGGTTAACTAGCAATTCAATTATAGCAAAGTTTCTAAGACTAAGAAGTTTTTGATAGGCATGAAAAGCATCTTAGCTCAGTACTACAATTATAATAGAAGATTATTTAAGTTTTTTTTCATGTTCTAACAAAAAATAAATTAAAAGTTGTGGTATTATCCATTTATAGAAATAGATACACACATACACATGTATAACCCTTAGAAAGTCCATCCTCTAGCCCTAAACCATTTTCTAATGCTTTTAGTATGTGTGCTAATAGTTAATATTATAATTTTGTGAGGATAATTGTCCTAAGAGACTATAAACTGCTGGAGGGTAGTGACTATGTACCATATAGACTGACAGATAGATAGAAAGAGAGAGAGATACATACATACATATATTTGTGTGTATGTATATATAATATATATACACATATATGTATATATATTATATATACATATATGTGTGTATATATATATATATATATATATATATATATATATATATATTTAAATCCCTCAGTGCTTAACCTAGCAGATGCTTTATAAATCTTTGTTAATTGCAATATATGGGTGGCATTAATCCTAGTAGCTTCAGAAGTAGAACACTTTATAATAATGGTTTCTGAAAAGTTGAATATGTAACTCACAATTCAAAAACTGAAACTGAGAGAATAGAATATCTAATCTGAAGATCTTCACTGCCCTTCTAGCTAATCATAGTTTTACATTTCATGGATTGCTGATACCTAGGAAAAGATATTTTGTTTTGTTCTAAAACATAGATTTTACTGTTCTCACCTGCACCATAGCATATATTTATCCACAATTAGATGTTAAATAATAATTTGTTTTTCATTAGCTCTTCTGAAATGAGTTGCACATGAAATTACTTGAAACAAAACATTGTCCCTTTTCTCAGAGAAGGGAATTGCAAACAATTTTGGAAAAATTAATATGACAGTAAATAAGTATAATCAAGCAATTAACTGTATTGACTGAATGACTTTTCTTTTTTTTGAATAATTTACTTATTGATGAAGCTAATATTTTGATAATATCAGAATAGCAGTGAATAACATAAGAACCAATTTGCTTATTATTAGAAGTAATAATTAGTATTATATGTTTGATCACTTTTTATATCAACTTTTAAAAAATCTGCAAACCTCATAGTGACAGCAACCTCTGTATAAGTCATCATGTTGGAGAATATGAATGACAGCTCTCTTAGGCTTTAGTTTCTGAAACATTGCCATCTAGTGGCTAACATTGTACACTATTTTTCTACACTAGCTCTTAACAAAAAAAAAATGTTCCTCTGTCAAGCTGACTTGACCATGTTCAACTTAAAATTAAGGAAACAAAAGCAATGGGAGTTATCAGTTACCAGTGGGAGTTATCAGTCACATCGCTGAGCTTTACTTAAAGACCAGAGTTATGAATTACTAAAATAATTATGTGGTTAGCAGTTATTGAGTTAATGAATTCTTATGAAAATTCTTAGAAACTGAAGGAGCTTATTCTATAATCTTAGTGTTTAGAGTGTCTGTGAGGCAAAATTCTATTTGAGGAAGCTCTTGTTTATTTTCTGGTACTCTGAGAAGTGGGCTAATACCTTTGTCCCCTTCAAATCTCAACATGTTCTCTTCCCTCAGAGTTAGTAAAAGAAAATTTTATGGAGTTGAATGGAGTGATAGTAGGTTGAATGTGAATCTCCCTACCAGGTGCAGTGACAAAATGACCATACTCAGGGATATGATGTATACCCAAAAAGGATTCTTTGCCCATGGATACAGGAAATCAATATAATGTTTGGTAGTTACCCAATATATTGAGGCATATTTTAACAACTGCATGGAGGCAAGGTGTATTGAAGAAGCAAGATGTCAGTGAAAAGATGGCAGATTTGGAGGACTACTTTTGGGCATAAATCTTACACTTAGAATTTTAGAATCTTAATTTTTAATGTTGAGAAGATTTAATATCATAATTACTAAACTCACAGTACTTTGAAGAGAATTAAATGTTTACATACATATGACAATTTGTAGAGTTAAACCTAGAGTACAAAGACTAAGGTTTTAAATCAGATTGACAAATTTAGAGGATGCTGACAAGCACTTCACAGTAGTTTGTGTAGAAACAATAAAGCATCATTTGGTTAGCAAGAATAATTGGTCAAAATGAGAAACTACCAAATCATGGATTTGAACTCCTATACATTCCTATACCATCCCTAGAGATATGTCCCAAATCAATGACCTTGTGCCACTATTCCATAGTTTTTATCTTCCCAACAGATGAAATTATTCCCAAGCTCACCAGCAAAGAGGGAATGATGTGGGCCACTTGGCTTTCATGCAAATAATATTCTAGTCATAATTCTGTATATATGTGTATACATATTCATCCATATAAATATGTATGTGCATTATGCATGTGCTGTATAAAGATCAGTGCAAAGGATACCTCTCTTGAAAGAAGACAAAGATGAGGCCAATATTTATAAACATTTTAAATTCTACAGGTCAAAAGCACAGCAAGTCAAAAATATGGAGGAAAAGTAAATGCCTTTTCATTTTGTAACTTAAAGAGATTTTCATACTATGAAAGGAAAATTCCTTATGAGGCAACTCTGTCCTTGTTCCAATCCTCTTTTCCATTTTATGCAGCTGTGTAGTAATGTAAGTAATACCAATGAACTCAACCTTGTAGTAAACTCTGCTAATCCTTCTGCCAAGTATTTTGTGTTTCCCTACAGCTAAGTCAGCCCAAATCAGATGCATTCAGATTTTGCTATGCATCAAACCCTAGATGGAAGCCCTAGCAGTAACTCTCAGGGCTAAACTCCCAAGGTATAGTCAAAATCATTGCTGTCCTTCTTTTCATGGCATCACTTGCCCAATTTCAAGGACTCAGTTTTAATGAAGAGGGACAATAAAACAGCTTGGAACAGATAAAAATATTGACATTGCAACACACCAAACAGAATCTTCTTTTTGAGAAATAAGTCTTGCATTAATGTTCACTATTGTTAGTGGCTTAGTTCAGAATAGCATTTGCATCTAATTCATAACAGAAAAGACAATGAAAGTTGTCATTGGCTGTCTATATAAACAGATGAATAGAAACAATTGAATGAATAAGAAGCAGCCCAGCAAACATGTAGAAACTTGTTAAATGAAAAATGGAAGAAAAACTTGGATGTGTTATTACTTCATACTAGCCCTATTTCCATATAGGAAGTTGTTTCAATAATGAAATGCTAGTTATATCACACCTAAAGGACATACTAATATAAACTTATGATTTTCATTAATATGGAAAATAAAATTTTAGTAGATTTATTATTTCTTTGAATTTCCCAGAAAGCATAACCATTGAAAGAATAATTCAGATCTTTTTGGAGCTCTATTTTAAAGCATCAGAAATGTATTTTTTTTGTATAAAAATGGATATCCATGATTTTATGCAATTGCTTGAAAACAGATCTTTAAAAAACATTTTTATACAACAGATGTGGTTCTGAAAATAAGAGAAAAAAACAGAAAAAAGACAGCTTTTAATATCATGCTCCATTTGCCTAAACCTTGACTAAAGGCTCAAATAAGCCTTTGAGTTATTTGGTTTTATTTCCTTTTGGGTGCTGGGAGAGAAAAAAAAAACTCTGAATAGATCTTCACACATTAAGAAATAGCAGGTTGCAAAATCATTCCCAGATCAGAGATGACCGTCTGTTTCTTTGTTAAATGTGAGTGGGTAGTGAAGCAACTCAGTGAGGAAGAATGCCCAAATTCTCTTCTTTGAAATTAAATATACAACCAAAATGAAATACATTTGTTTATCTGATATGATAAAAATGGAATCAAAATTCCATAGAATGGTAAAGCTTTGTTTTCACCTATATACAATTCATAATAGAAGGTATCTAAGAAAGATATGAGAATTTTAAAAGTGATGAAAAGGGCAAACGCATGATCAAGAGCTCATTTCTACTTTATGATGATATATAAACATGATAATTCCTCTGTGCTCTAATTAATAACAACTTCATCTCACTAGCAAAAATTGGCTTAATTTTTTTTCTGATTTAATAATAGGTAATGTTATTTTATATAGTTGATGTTTTTCCCTTTCCCATTTAATGTCTGCCTTGCCCATGGGCAACAAAATTGAAGGAAAAGTGAAAGTTTTACAATTACGAAGTCAGGAAATTGGACCATACTGGCAGCAAGTTGAAATTTTTCCCTTGTGTCCTCTTATAATATCCAGGCTCTTGAAAACTGTAAAAATAGCTTTCCTTCTTCCCTTAGTCTCAAAGAAGAAAGTAGGCTATTGATAGTTTATTGGGTCAAATTCATCACTTCCTTAATAGGAAACATCATTTCCCCCTTACTCTGTTAAATTTTTCTTTCTCTCTAAACCCCATCCATTCCAAATTCATACATACAAAAAATACACTGATATCACTTTGAAAAGAAATCACAGTCCCATTGAAATGAAACACAGCTATTTTTTTTTCTTTAAAACAACAAGCATTTTCCATAAAATTGCTTATCTAGATATAAGTAATTTCCTAAATGGTTCCTTTTTTAAAAAAATAGTCTATCATTTTCACTTCTCCTCTAGTTGCCTAGATTATCCACTAATAAAATGTTATTGATTTCCTTAGTAATGAAATTTAACTCTGTCCTTTTTTCCAGATGACATAAGGAGAAAAAGAAAAATGGTAAACAGAGGGAACAAGTGAAAGACCATTTCTTTCCAATTGAGGGAAATAGCATGGATTACTAGAGACTGAAGGAACACATTTGTGGATGAGCTCATGAAAAGTAGAGTGTTTACAGATTTGACCATGTAGCTCTTCAACTCAATCAAATGCACTAACTTTCTAATTTCTCTAGGATAAAATTAAATTCCTCCTTTTAGTTTGTGAAGAACTCCAACTTATCTTTCTTTTTTTTTGAAGGCTATGAATAATTTTATTGTCTATGTCTTTTAAATAAATAAAATAAGATTGTAAAAAAGATTATATTTAAATACAGTTCTCAATTGATGTATATGCATGCATGTATTGTGTACATGAAGACACATGACACATGCACACATTAGTTCTCCTACAAGATTTTGAGTTCTAAATTTTCTCTCCTTCCCTCCCCTCTGTTCTCCCAAGATGTTGTGTGATCTTATATAGGATATACATATACAATCATATTAAATCATGTCACATTTCTACAGTAGTCATGCTGTAAAGAAGAATTAGAAACAAAAGGAAAAAACCATGAGAAAGAAGAAACAAAAAAGGGAGAGAAAGAAGTGCGATTCAAAATGCTTTAAGATTCCATAGTTTTTTTTCCCTCTAGATGTGGATAACATTTCTACCATCAGTTTTGGAATTTTCTTAGATCCTAGCATTGCCAAGAAGAGCTGAGTCTATCAAAGTTGGTCATGACACTGTGTTACCATTGCTATGTACAATGTTCTCCTGGTTCTGCTCACTTCACCAAGCATCAGCTCATATAACTCCAGTTTTGTTGTTGTTGTTTTTCTGAACCCTGCCTGCTCATGATTTCTTATGGAACAATAATATTCCATTGCATTCATATACCACAACTTGTTCTGCCATTTCCCTATTGATGGACATTCTCTCCATTTCCAATTCTTGGTTACTACAAAAAGAGCTGCTATAAATATTTTTGTATGTGTGGGTCCTCTTCCAATTCTTATAATCTCTTTGGGATACTGACCCAGAAGTGGTATAGTTGGGTCAAAATGTATCAAAGTTTTAGAGCCCTTTGGGCATATCCAAATTGTTCTTCCAGAACTGTTAGATCAGTTCTCAATTCCATCTGCAATTTTTTAGTGTTCCAATTTTCCCACATCTTAGCCAATATTTGTCATTTTCCTGTTTTGCCATGTTAGCCAATCAGATAGGTGTGATGTAGAACCTCAGAGTTTTTTCATTTGCATTTCTCTAATCAACAGTTATTTTTTCATGTAACTATAAATAGTTTTGACTTCTTTATCTGAAAACTTCTTGTTCATATCCCTTTCCCATTTATCAATTGAGGAATGGCTACATTCTCATAAATTTGACTCAGTTCTCTATATATTTTAGAAATGAGTCAAAGGATTTGAACAGGCAGTTTTCAGAGGATGAAATTAAAGCTATCTCTAGTCATAAGAAAAAATTTTCTAAATCACTATTGCTTAGAGACATGCAAATCAAAACAACTCTGAGATACTACATCACACCAATCAGACTGGCTAGTATGACAGAAGAGGAAGAAGATAAATATTGGAGAAGATGTGGGAGAGCTGAAACACAAATTCATTGTTGGTGGAGCTGTGAGCCAAATAAACCATTCCGGAGAGCAATTTGGAAATATGCCGATAGGACTACAAAAATATGCATAACCTTTGACCCAGGAATACGACTTCTAGGACTGTATCACCAAGTGATCATAAAAATGGGAAAGGGTCCCACATGTACAAAGCTATTTATAGCAGCTATCTTTGTGGTGGCCAAAAACTGGAAATGAAGGGGAAGCCCATCAATTGGAGAATGGTTGAATAAATTATGGTATACAAGTGTAACAGAATACTATTGCACTGTTTTATTAGCTTTTTTTGTACAAAAACCTTTTAATTTCGTGTAATCAAAACTATTGATTTTGCGTTTCATAATATTTTCTACCTAATATTTGGTCACAAATTCTTCCCTGTACCTTAAATTTGATAGGTAAACTATTTCTTGCTCTCCTAATTTGTTAATAATATCAGCATTTATGTCTGAATTGTGTGCCTATTTTGACCTTATTTTGGTACAAGGTATAAGATGTTGGTTTATGTGTAGTTTTGTCATACTATTTTCCAGTTTTCCAAGTAGTTTTTGTCAAACAGTGAGTTCTTATACCAGAAGCTGGAGTATTCGGATTTAACAAACAGTAGACTGCCACAGTGATAGACTATTATGCCTTGTGTATGTAAACTGTTCCATTGATCCTCCACTCTAGTTTTTTAGACACTACCAAGTAGTTTTCATGATTTCTGCTTTACAATATAGTTTGAGCTCTGGTGCAGCACAGGCCTTTTCATTTTCATTTGTCTTTATTAGGTCCCTTGATATTGTGGACCTTTCGTTCATCCAGATGTATTCTGTTAGTTTTTTTAGCTCCATAAATTTTTTTTTAGTAGTTTGATTGGTATGGTCCTGAATAAGTAAGTTAGTTTAAGTAGAACTATCACTTTTATTATATTAGCTCAGCCTAATCAAGGACAATTGATTTTTTTCCGATTGTATAGATCCGATTTATTTGTGTGAAAACATATAATTATGTTCATATACTTCCTGGGTTTGTCTTGGCAGATAGACTCCCAAATGTTTTATATTATCTACAGTTACCTTAAACAGAATTTCTTTTTGTATCTCTTCTTGCTGGGCTTCATTAGTAATACAAAGAAATGCTGGTGATTTACGGGTTTTTTTTTGTATCCTGCAACTTTCCTAAGTTGTTAATTATTTCAAATCGTTTTTAGTTGATTTTCTAAGATTCTGTAAGTATACAATCACATCATCTGTGAAGAGTGATGGCTTTGTTTCATCATTATCTATTCTAATTCCTTCAATTTCTTTTTCTTCTCTTATTGCTAAATTTACCATTTCTAGCACAGTATAGAATAACAATAGTGAAATTGGATATCCTTGTTTCACTCCTGATTTTATTGGAAATGTTTCTAGCTTAACTTCTTTACATACAGTACTTCCTGATGGGTTTAGATAGATGCTACTTATCTAAAGGAAGACTTCATTTATTCCTATGATCCCTAGTGTTTTTAATAGGAATGGGTGTTGTATTTTGTCAAAAATCTTTTTATCTGCATCTGTTGAGATAATCATATTAGTTCAATTAACCTTGTTACTGATGTGGTTGGTTAAGTTGATAGTATATTTTCTAATATTGAACCAGCCCTTCATTTCTGGTTTAAATGTCCTGGTGTAATTCTGGTCATAGTGTATTATCCTTGTGACAAGTTGCTGTAATATCCTTGCTAAAATTTTATTTAATTTTGTTTTGCATTCATATTCATTTTTTATTATTTTGTTTTCAGTGTTCTAAAATCACTTCCATATACTTAGAACTTTCTCCCTCCTCCTCCTCCAAATCCCCTACCTCCCTACTCCCTCCCTGAGATGCATACAATTTTATATAGATTCTGCACATGCATTCTGATTAAATACATTTTCATCTTAGTCATGTTGCATAGAAGAATTACAATGAATGGGAGAAATCAAAAAACAAAGCAAAACAAAATACAAAAGAAAATTATCTGCTTCATTCTGCATTCAAAATGCATCAATCTTTCTCTGGATGTAGAAGGTATTTTGCCTTAAGAGACCACTGGGAATTTTTCACTTCCTTGCATTGCAATGAAGTACTAAGTCTACCAGAAAAATTCCTCTCACACTGTGGTTGTTGCTGTCTACAAAGTTCTCCTGGTTCAGCTCCTTTCACTCAGCATCAGTTCATATAAGTTTTTCCAGGCCTCTCTGAAGTCTCCCTTTTCATCACCTCTTATGACAAAATAGTATTCCATTACATTCATATACCACATTTTATTCAGCCATTCCCCAACTGATGGGCTTCTCCTTCATTTCCAGTTTGTGATCACCACAAAGACAGCTACTATAAATATTTTGTATGTGGGGGACCCTTTCCCATTTTTATAAACTCTTTGGGATACAGTCATAGTATTGCTATAGATAAACACACTATTGCTTACTCCACTGTTTTTTCTATTACTGATCTTTATGCCTAGATCACGTATCCATTTGACATTTATCCTTGTGTACAGTGTCAAGCATTGGTCTAAGCTTAGCATCTGCCATATGGTTATCCAGTTTTCCCAGCAATTTTTGTTGAAGAGTGACTTCATTTCTTAGAAGCTGGGGTCCTTGCATTTATCAAAGAGTAGATTGATGCATTAATTGACTACTGTGTCTTGAGTACCTAACCTATTCCACTGGTCTACCCCTCTGTTTCTAAGCCAGTAGCAAGTGGTTTTGATAATTGCTGCTTTATAATACAGTTTGAGGTCTGGTAGAGCTAGGCCACCATCCCTAGTATTTCTTTTCATTAGTTCCCTTGATATTCTGGACCTTTTGTTCTTCCAGATCAATTCTGATATTATTTTCTCTAGATCTAGGTCTAGAAAATAATTATGTGATAGCTTGATTGGTATGGTACTAAATAAATTAATTAATTTAGGTAGAGTAGTCATCTCCATTATATTGACTCTGCCTAACCTAGAGCAGCAGATGTTTTTCTACATACTTAGATTTGACTTTATTGGAATGAAAAGTGTTTTGTAATTGTAGTCATGTAGTCACTGGGTTCGTTTTGGCAGGTAGACTCCCAAATATTATGTAGTGTCTACTGAAGCTCTAAAAGGGATTTCTCTTTGTATCTCTTGCTGTTGAGCTTTGCTAGTAATATATAGGAATACAGAAGATTTGTGTGGGTTTATTTTGTAATCTGCAATTTTGCAAAAGTTGTTTATTATTTCAAGGAATCTTTTACTTGATTCTCTGGCATTCTCTGAATATATCATCATATCATCTCCAAAGAGTGATAATTTAGTTTCTTCTTTGCCTGTTCTAATTCCTTCAATTTCTTTTCCTCCTCCTATTGCTACAGCTAACATTTCTAATACCATATTGAATACTAGTGGTGATAATGGACATCCTTGTTTCACCCCTGATCTTATTGGAAATGTACCTAGCTTATCCCCATTATATGTAATGCTTGCTGATGGTTTTAAGTAGATAGTGTTTATCAATTTATGGAAAGTTCCATTTATTCCTGTCCTCTGCAGTGTTTTCAATAGGAATGGGTGTTATATTTTGTCAAAAGCTTTTTCTGCATCTATTGAGATAATCATGTGGTTTCTGTTAGTTTTGTTGTTGATATGATCAATAATGTTGAAAATTTTCCTAGTATTGAACCAGGCTTGCATTCCTTGTACAAATCCTACCTGATCATAATGTATTATTCTCATGATAAGTTAATGTATTCTTTCTGCTAAAATCTTATTTAAAATTTTTGCAACGATATTCATTAGAGAAATTGGCCTATAATTTTCTTTTTCTATTTTGGCTCTTCCTGGTTTAGGTATAACAACCATATTTGCCTCATAAAAAGGATTTGGGAGGACTCCATCCTCAATTTTGCCAAATAGTCTATATCATATTAGAATTAACTTTTCTTTAAATGTTTAATGGAATACACTTGTAAATCCATCTGGCCCTGGAGATTTTTTCGTAGGGATTTCATTGATACCTTTGTTCAATTTCTTTTTCTGAGATGGGGTTATTTAAGTATTTAACTTCCTCTTCTGTTAATGTGGGCAATTTGTGTTTTTTAAAATAGTCATCCATCTCATTTAGACTGTTAAATTGATGGGTATACAGTTGGCAAAGTAATTTCTAATTTTTGTTTTAATTTCCTTCTCATTAGAAGTGAGTTCAACTTTTCATTTTTGATATTGGCAAGTTGATTTTCTTTTTTCTTTAATTCAATTTGACCAAAAGTTTATCATTTTTATTGTTTTTTTCATAAAACACACTCAGTTTTATTTATTAGTTCAATAGTTTTCTTAATTTCAATTTATTAAATGACTCTTTTGCTTTTCATTATTACTAATTTGGCATTTACTTGGGGATTTTCAATTTGTTCTTTTTCTAGCTTTTTCAGCTGCATGCCCAATTTATTGATCTCCTCTTTCTCTATTTTATTCATGTAGGCATTCAAAGATATAAAACTTTCCCTAAGAACTGCTTTTGCAGTATTCCATACGATTTGGAAGGTTATGCCATTATTGTCATTCTCTTGAATGAAGTTGTTGATTATTTCTATGATTTGTTGTTTAACCCATTCATTCTTTGGGATTAGATGATTTCACATCCAATTAATTTTTGGTGCATCTTTCCATGGCCTTTCATTACAAATAATTTTTATTGCATATGATCTGAGGAGGATGCTTTGACTATTTCTGACTTTCTGCACTGGAGTGTGAGGTTATTATGCCCTAATGCATTGTCAGATTTTGTATATATGCCATGTACCGCTGAGAAAAAGGTATATTCCTTTCTATTCTCATTGTTTTTTTCCACATATCTATTATATCTACCTGATCCAGAGTTTTGTTCACTCTCTTAACTTCTTTCTTGTTTATTTTGAGGTTAGAATTATCAAGTGCAGTGAGTGGCAAGTTGAGGTCCACCACCAGTATAGTTTTGCTGTCTATTTCTTCCTGTAACTCTCTTCACTTCTCCTCTAAGAATTTGAATGCTATATCACTTGGAGCATATATGTTAAGTAATGAAGTTGCTTCATTGTATATGGTGCATTTTAGCAGGATGTAGTTTCCTTCCATATCTCTTTTGATTAGATCCATTTCTGCTTTTGCATTGTCTGAAATTAGGATTGCTACACCTGCTTTTTTTTCCAGCATATAAAGCACCATATATTCTGCTCCACCTTTTTACCTTCACACTTTGTGTATCCCCCCATCTCAAATGTGTTTCTTTTAAATAACATATTGTTGGATTTTGGTTTTTAATCCATTCTGCTCTCCATCTCCATTTTATAGAAGAATTTAACCCATTTAAATTCACAGTTATGATTACTACCTGTGTCTTTCCCTCTCTCCTCTTTCCCACCATTTGTGCTTTCAGTTCTCCCTTCTCCCTTCCCCTCCACAATAGAGTTTTAATTTTTGACCACCACTTCCCTCAGCCTTCCCTTCCTTCTTTCAGTCCTCCTACCTTTTACTCTTCTTTACCCTTACTACTCCTTCTCTCCCTTTTATTTGCCCCTCCCTTTTCTTTCTCTTTTCTGCTCCTACTGCCTATAGACCTAGTTAGATTTACATGCTTAATTAAGTTTGTTCTTCTCTCCTTGAACCAAATCAGATGAGAGTACCTCTCAAACAATGCTCATCTCACTCTCTTCTTTCCCTCTACTGTAATATAATTTTCTGGTTCTTCCTGTGATGTAATTTAACATTTTCTGCCTCCTCCTTTGCACATCTCCTGTTATAATCCTTTTGCATGCTTAAATCACATTTTTGTCATCACATCATTTACTTTATGACCACTCCCTCTATCCATGTATATCCCTTTTATATTTAATAATAAATATAAAATTCTCAAGATTAACAAGTATCATCATCCCTTTTAGGGAGGAAACCAGTTTGTTCATGCTGAGTGAAAAGTTTTTTCTTTTTCTTTTTCCCCCTGCTTTCCTTTTCATGCCTCTCTTAAGACTAGTATTTGCAGATCGAATTTTCTATTCATTTCTGACCTTTTTATCAGGAAGGTTTGAAAATCCCTTATTTCTTTGAATGTCCATCTCCTTGCCTGAAATATTATGCTCAAATTTTCTGGGTAATTGATCCTTGGTTTTTGTCCAAGCTCCTGTGCCTTATGGAATATCATATTACACTTCTTTCAGTCTTTTAAGGTAGAAGCCTCAAGGTCCTGTGTGATCCTTACTGTAGCTCCTCGATATTTGAATGTTTTCTTTCTGGCTCCCTGTAGTATTTTTCCCTTCACTGGTAGTTCTGGAATTTGACAATGGTACTCCTTGTTCTTTTTAGATGGGATCACTTTCAGGAGGTTAACAGTGGATTATTTCAATGACTATTTTGCCCTCTGTATCTAAGACCTTTGGGCAGTTTCTCTTGATGATTTCTTGGAAGATATTGGCCAGGACATTTTTTTCATCATAGCTTTCTGGTAGGCCAATAGTTCTTAGATTTCCTTTCCTGAATCAATTTTCCAGGTCAGTTGTTTTTATGATTAGACATTTTTGACTTTCTTCTATCTTCTCATTCTTTAGATTTTGTTTGACTGATTCTTGATGGCTCATAGAGTCATTAACTTCTACTTGCCCAATTATAATATTTATCAAATTGTTTTTTCAGTTAACTTTTGCATCTTCTTTTCCATCTGTTCAATTATTCCCTTTAAGGAGCTATTTTCTCCAGTTAGTTTTGTACTTTCTTTTCCATTTGTCCAATTTTCCCAATTAGGTTTTTTGTTTCTTTTTCTGTTTATCCAGTTTTCCTTTTTAAGGATCTGTTCTCTTCATTGAATTCTTTTTTCATGCTTTTAAAAATCATTGGCCAGTTTTTCTCCTGTTTCTCTAATTTGGCTTTTAAAATCCTTCTTCAACTCTTCCAAGAGTTTTCTTTGTGTCTGCAACCAGTTCATAGTCCCTGCTAAATTTTCAGATGGGAATATAGTCTCAATGCTGACCTCTTTTGTATTTGTGTTTTGGTCCTTGTCCCCATAGAAAGATTCCATGATCTTTTCTGTCCTGTGTTGCTTCTTACTCATGATAATCACCTTTTTCCTGGATCTTAAAGTAGGTCTCTGCTTCTATGGCACGAGGGTCTCTGTCCCACAGTTCTTGTGTCTTGAACTTGGGGCTTTGTGTGCTGAGGCCTCTGGTTCTTTCAGCTAGAAGATAAAATGTTTCAGTTTACCTGGTGCTGAGCTGGCTGGTGTGAGAAAACAGAGGCCAGGTGAAATCTTTTTGTGTTTCCCCAGATTTACTCTGGAACTAGCTTGTTAAGTGTGGGGGAGGGGTGGTCTGGCCATAGGTGGTCTCCTCTGCTGATCTAGAGCATAGGAAGCCTCAGTAGTTGGGGTTCTTGGCTACCCTAGTGTCTTCCTGATTCCCATGGAGTGCTGAGGCACACCTGTGGTATTGCTGTTGGTGATTGTGGGGCTCCACCACCCTGGGACTCTGGATCTCCTTCAGGTTTGCTTGTGTGGGGCTGTGTGGGACAGCTCTGATCCTGCACTGTTCCCCTTCAGTCACAGCAAGAGGGACCCTGCTTAGCGATTTTCCTAGCCTCACATGCTAAGAGATTGTTTGCCCCTTTTACTGATCCCACTGTTCCAGGATTTTTGTGGGAAAATGTTTTATGATTCTTTCAAGGTCAATAAGGGGAAGGGGAGAGAGTATTTACTGATTACTCTGTCATTTTGGCTCCTGGAAGTTCAAGTGGTGATTTACAGACATTTAATCTGTGGGCTTATAATCTCAGGAGCAGCTAGTGCAGATATCTGGGTCTCCAATCCTGGGCTGATATGCCTGAAATTTCATAGTGCTGCCTCTGTCTCAGAACACTCAGGGCTTCCTGCTAGACCCTGCTGTGGCAGAGGCACATTGGTACAGCCTGTGTACTGTGCACTGTGTGCTCCTCCAGCCCCATGCTTTGAATCCTTTCCGTTGACCTTCCAGTCTATCCTAGGCTGTGAATCTGTCACAGCCTGTCTCCTATTGGAATCTGCCCCTCAAAAATGTGGTCAGATTCTCTTTTTTAGAGATATCTGAAGGAGTTTGTCTAAGAGCTTAGGTGAGTAGTTATTCTCTCTCCACCATCTTGGTTCCCTGCATCTATATTCATTAAGGAAATTGGTCTATAATTTTCTACCTCTGTTTTGGCTCTTCCCAGTTTAGGTAGCAGCATAATATTTATATCATAAAAAAGAATTTGGTAGGGCTCCTTCTTTACTTAATTTTCCAAATAACTTATGTAGTATTGGAATAGATTGATCTTTAACTGTTTGGTAGAATTTACTTGTGAATCCATCTGGCCCTGGAGATTTTTTCTTAAGGAGTTCATTGATGGTTTGTTTAATTTCCTTTCATACTAAAGTTTTTATTCTTTATTTTGTGGTTAAATTTGTATACTTCTGAGAAGTGGAAGTTGAGGTCCTCGACTCGCAGAGTTTTACTGTCTATTTCTTCCTATAAGTCATTTAATTTCTCTTCTAAGAATCTGAATGCTGTACCACTTGGTGCAAAAAAAGTTTAGTACTGATATTTCTTCATTGTCTCCAGTACTTCTTAGCAAAATGTATTTTCATTCCCTATCTATTTTTATTAGATGTATTTGTACTTCTGATTTATCTGAGATCAGGATTGGTAGCCTTGCTTTTTTTTTAAACTTGGAACTATGCCCAAAGGGCAATCAGTCTATGCATACTCTTTGAGTCAGGTTGGTATCTCAAAGAGATAATAAAAAAAAGGGGAAATGACCTGCATGTACAAAAATGTATATAGTAGCTCTTTTTATGGTGGCAAAGAACTGGAAGTTGAGGCGGTATCCTTCAATTGGGCAATAACTGAACAAGTTGTGCTATATGAATGTAATGGAATACTGTTGTACAATAAGAATAGATGAATAGGTGAATATCAGAAAAAACCTGAAAAGCTTTACATGAATTGATGCTGAATGAAGTGAGTGGAAACAGGAAAAGATTATATACAGTAACAAGAACCTTGTGCAATGATCAACTTTGATTGACTTAGCTCTTCTTAGCAATAAAATGATCTAAAATGACTCCAAAAGAATCATGATAGAAAGTGCTAATCACATTCAGTGAAAGAATTATGGAATCAGAACGCATATCAAAATGTACTATCTTTACTTTATTTTTCCCCATGGATTTCCCCTTTTATTCTGTTTCTTCCTTCACATCATGACTAATGTGAAAATATGTTAAAATAATAGAAAGCGTATAAGCTACATCAGATTGCTTGCTATCTTGTAGAGAGGGTTTGGAAGGGAGAAAAAATTGGAACTCATAAGTTTCTTGAAAATGAATATTAAAAAAACAATCTTTACATTTAATTAAGACATAAAATAACTATTTACAAAAAAGGTTATAATTTTTTCGTATGTAAATAACACATAGACACATATGTGTGTGCCCACACACACATACACACACATCTGGAGGTAAAGCCATGTTTAATCTCCAAATGATTGCAAATAAATTCATTCTCAGTTGTAATATAGGTTAAAAAGATGGAAAGCTACCTACTGAATATTAATAAATTGGAAGAAAAATCTTACTATCATAGGACAGAAAGCTAATACTTTTAAGACAAAGAGAAGCTGCATTAATAGGTTATGAGTAGCTAATAGTTTGAGGCAGCTGGATTGCTTGTTGGGTAGAGCACTGGGTCTAGAGTCAGGAAAACTTGAGTTCAAATGCATCCTCAGGCACAAGCTGTGTTTTTACCCAAGTCACTTAACCTCTGTTTTCCTTAATCCACTGAAGAAGGAAATGACAAAATACTCCAGTATGGGGGAGGGGGGACAGAGCCAAGGTGGCAGAGTAGAAAGGTGCACATACACTAGCTCTTACCCCACAGACCATAAAAAACCTGTAAAGAAGAACAAATTCTACAGCAGCAGAAGCCACAGAACAACAGAATGGAAGAGATTTCTAGCCCAAAGTGACCTGAAAGACCAGCAGGAAATGCAATCAGTACAACACAGAATCTGGCAGCTTCAACATTAAGGGATCAAAGGGCTTGGAATGGGATATTCCAGAAGTCAAAGGAACTGGGACTGAAACCAAGAATCACCCAGCAAAGCTGAGTATAATACTTCAAGTGAATAAATGATCATTCAGTGATAAAGAGGACTTTCACTCATTCATACTGAGGAAAAGACCAGATCTGTATAGAAAAATTTGACTTTACAAATACAAGAATCAAGAGAAGCATGAAAAGGTAAACAGGAAATAAAAATCATAAAAGACTCTCTGAAGCTGAACTGTTTACATTACTACATGGAAAGAAAATATTTATAACTCTTGAATCTTTTCTCAGCACTTGAGTAGATGGAGAGATTGTACATACGCACACACACACACATACACATATATAGACAGAGAGTACATGGTGTGTTGAATCAGAAGAAATGATATCTGCAAACAAAAAATAAAATAAAATAAAAATTAAGGGAAGAGGGAGGAAAATACCAGGAAGAGAAAGGGGGGCAGGCTATAACTCATAAAAGAGATAAGAAAAATCTTGTTCAATGGAGAAGAAAAGGGAGAAGGGGAGAGGGGAAAAATGAGGCTACCCTCTTTTTTGAAGGAGGGAATAACATGCTGACAAAATCTGATATGAAAATTTATATCATACCACAGGAAAGTAGGGGAGGAGGTGACAAGTGGGGTGAGGGGAATGATAGAAAGGAGGGCAAACAGTAGAAGGGAGTTACTAGATATACACTTCTGAGAAGGGACAAGGTCAATTGTGGGGGGGGGAAGGGGAAACAGAGTAGGACAGAGGGCAATATAATTAGTATTATACAACATGATTATTATGGAAATCTTTTGCAAAAGAACACATATTTAGTCTGTATTGAATTGCTTCCCTTCTCAGTGAGGCTAGGGAGGGAGAGAAGTTGAAATTCAAAGTATTAGCAATGAATGTTGAGAATTTTTATTGCATATAATCCAGAAATAAGAAATACAGGGAATGGGGTATAGAAATTTATCTTGCCCTACAAGAAAAGAGAGAAGATGGGGATAAGGGAAGGGTGGGGTGTGATAGAAGGGAGGGTACGTTGAGGCAAGGAGTAATCAGAATGTAAAGTATTAGGAAGCAGGGGGAGGGGAGTGATGGGGAGAAAAATTGGACATGTTACAAAGTGAGGTAAAAGCAATTAGTATTAAAACAATTGGCTGAATTAATAACTGAGAATAAATCAATGACATCTTTAGTTTGGGGGAAAGAATTTTAGTCTAAATTTCCTAGAGGAAGGTAACTTTGAGTAAAATTTGGTATTGATGGAAAAGTTAAGGTTTTAATGGTAAATTTGATTTTATGATTGCTATCTAAACAGGAACTAGAACATGTATAGAAAGGCATGGGGAGTAGAAAGATGCACATACACATAGCTCCGAACCCACAACCCATAGAACGGTTACAGGGAAGTAACTCATGGCGAATTTTGCACCCAGAGGCCACGGAACATTGGAGCGAGGGAGATTTCTGTTCCAGAGAGACCTGAAAACCTGTCGCTGGGGGTCCTTTCCGCTGCGGACTGGGCACCAGGACTGGGAGCTGAGTACAGCCCTGCCGTGGCCACAGCACCAAGAGGAAAAGATCAGAGCGGGCTTCAGGGACGGGATCTCCAGCAGCCACACGGGTCCCTCCACCCACAGAGGGACCTGCAAACCTCTCGCAAAAGGTCCGTCGCGCTGCAGATGCGGAGCCCAGCACAGACCTGCTGCGGCCGCGGCACCGTGAGAAACAGATCCGAGCAGGCTTCAGGGACAGGATCTCCAGCAGCCGCAGAAGTCCCTCCACCCACAGGTGATGGGGGTTGGTGAGAGAGTCTCTTTGGCGGGTCAAGAGGGGAGTGGGGTGCCCCCATAACTCAGGCCCCCCCGGGAGGTAGAAGCTGAGAGGCAGCTGCAGACCAGGGCTCCCCAAGCAGGCAGGAGCCTGAATCCATTGTGGAAGGTCTGTGCATAAACCCCCTGAGGGAACTGAGCCTGAGAGGCGACCCTGCCCCAACCTCAGCACCTGAATATAACCTCATACTGAATAGCAGCCCTGCCCCCGCCAAAAGCCCTAAGGCTGGAAGCAGCATTTGAATCTCAGTCCCCAAATGCTGGCTGAGAGGATCAGGAGGCAAGGTGGGTGTGAGGAGAATATTCAGAGGTGAAGTCACTGGCTGGGAAAATGCCCAGAAAAGGGAAAAGAAATAAGACTATAGAAGGTTACTTTCTTGGAGAACAGGCATTTCCTCCCCTCCTTTCTGATGAGGAAGAACAATGCTTACCATCAGGCAAAGACACAGAAATCAAGGCTTCTGTGTCCCAGCCCACCCAATGGGCTCCGGCCAATGAAGAGCTCAAAAAGAATTTTGAAAATCAAGTTAGAGAGGTAGAGGAAAAGCTGGGAAGAGAAATGAGAGGGATGAAAGAAAAGCATGAAAAGCAGATCAGCTCCCTGCTAAAGGAGACCCAAAAAAATGTTGAAGAAAATAACACCTTGAAAACTAGCCTAACTCAATTGGCAAAAGAGGCTCAAAAAGCCAATGAGGAGAAGAATGCTTTCAAAAGCAGAATTAGCCCAATGGAAAAGGAGATTCAAAAGCTCACTGAAGAAAATAGTTCTTTCAAAATTAGAATGGCACAGATGGAGGCTAATGACTTTGCGAGAAAGCATGATATCACAGAACAAAGAGAGAAGAATGGAAAAATGGAAGGTAATGTGAAATATCTCATTGGAAAAACAACTGACCTGGAAAATAGATCCAGGAGAGACAATTTAAAAATTTTGAGACTACCTGAAATCCATGATCAAAAGAAGAGCCTAGACATCATCTTTCATGAAATTATCAAGGAAAACTGCCCTGAGATTCTAGAACCAGAGGGCAAAATAAATATTCAAGGAATCCACAGAACACCGCCTGAAAGAGATCCAAAAAGAGAAACTCCTAGGAACATTGTGGCCAAATTCCAGAGTTCCCAGGTCAAAGAGAAAATATTGCAAGCAGCTAGAAAGAAACAATTCAAGTATTGTGGAAATACAATCAGGATAGCACAAGATCTAGCAGCCTCTACATTAAGGGATCGAAGGGCATGGAATAGGATATTCCAGAAGTCAAAGGAACTAGGACTAAAACCAAGAATCACCTACCCAGCAAAACGGAGTATAATACTTCAGGGGAAAAAATGGTCTTTCAATGAAATAGAGGATTTTCAAGCATTCTTGATGAAAAGACCAGAGCTGAAGAGAAAATTTGACTTTCAAACACAAGAATGAAGAGAAGCATGAAAAGGTGAACAGCAAAGTGAGGTCATAAGGGACTTAGTAAAGTTGAACTGTTTACATTCCTACATGGAAAGACAATATTTGTAACTCTTAAAACATTTCAGTATCTGGGTACTGGGTGGGATTACACACACACACATGCACACATGCACACATACGTAGAGACAGAGTGCACAGAGTGAATTGAAGAGGATGGGATCATATCTTTAAAAAAAAATGAAATCAAGGAGTGAGAGAGAAATATATTGGGAGGAGAAAGGGAGAAATTGAATGGGGCAAATTATCTCTCCTAAAAGAGGCAAGCAAAAGACTCATTAGTGGAGGGATAAAGAGGGGAGGTGAGAGAAAAACATAAAGTCTACTCTCATCACATTCCACTAAAGGAAAGAATAAAATGCACACTCATTTTGGTAGGAAAACCTATCTCACAATACAGGAAAGTGGGGGATAAGGGGACAAGCAGGGTGGGGGGGATGATAGAAGAGAGGGCATGGGGAGGAGAGTGCAATTCGAGGTCGACCCTCATGGGGAGGGATAGGATCGAAAGAGAATAGAAATAATGGGGGACAGGATAGGATGGAGGGAAATATAGTTAGTCCTATACAACACAACTCTTAATGGAAGTCATTTGCAAAACTACACAGATTTGGCCTGTATTGAATTGCTTGCCTTCCAAAGGGAAGGGGTGGAGAGGGAGGGAGGTAAAGAAGTTGGAACTCAAAGTGTTACGATCAACTGTAATGTTCCTGCCACTAGGAAATAAGAAATACAGGTAAAGGGGTATAGAAAGCTATCTGGCCCTACAGGACAAAGGAGAAGACGCAGACAAGGGCAGAGAGGGATGATAGAAGAGAGAGCAGATTGGTCATAGGGGCAATTAGAATGCTTGGTGTTTGGGGGGGGGGGAGGGGAGAAAAGGGGAGAAAATTTGTAACCCAAAATTTTGTGAAAATGAATGTTAAAAGTTAAATAAATAAATTTAATTATATATAAAAAAGAAAGACAAATTATCTATTTTGCAAAAAAAAAAAAAAGAAAGGCATGTAAGCCACTTAAGACTTGCCTCAAAAGATGTTCCTTAGCCAAAGTGAAATTATAACCATATTTGAAACCTGGTTGTTAGAACTTGCCATTTTTAAATGCTTTGGGGCTATTAAGTGACTGTTCTTCTGAGTCTAAATCCAGGTATGGATAGCAAGAAAGGTGATCTGATCCTCCAATTCATAATGCCAGTAAGCTGGTGAGATGCTGGTACGATCTGCAAAAGGTGATCTCATGGGAAGGGTGGGAGATCTGCTGTTCAGCCTGGGCTGAGGTAGGATTCTCTTGGCTCAGTTTCCCCATTGATACCTTGCAGACTTTAATCCTGACTGAATGCAAATGGACAATCTACTGCTGCCTGGAACTGACATGAAATTGGGGAGATATTGTATCCCTGCAATGCCCCTACTCTTGGTGGCAATTTCCTATACTCAAAAGGTTTGTAAGCTTAATACTAGATCTAATAAATTGTAGATTATTGGGAGGGGAACATCCGAGGTTAAGTCTAAAATTAAGCTATTAGTCATAGGACTTTAGACCAGCAACAATAAGTTGGGGTCCTTTAATTCTTAGTAATACTGTGGAGACAATTAAGTCAAGAGTTTGTGAAGTTAGCAACATAAATATTATTTGTATCTCAGTTAATGTTTACAAAAAAAAAATTCTTTTGCAGTCAATATTATAAATGTTTTAAAAGGAAGTGTCACCTGACCAAAAGTTTGAATTGTTTTATCTGTTTTAAACTGTGTTAAAAATGAAAAAATAAAATTTAAAACAAAAATACTCCAGTACCTTTGCCAAGAAAACTTCATGGACAGTACTGTCCTGCTATGATCCACAAAGTTACAAAGAGTTGAACCCAGCTGAACAAGCTAATTGTGTGTGTTTGTGTGTGTGTGTGTGTGCATATACACACATATATACATATATATGTATGTGTGTGTATATATATATATAGTTGTATACACTAAAATGAGATATTTTCCCTAAACTATATTTATTAATTAATTATCACCTTAATTAGGCTTGCAACATTATATTGATTTATGAAGGAATCTAATAAATAGAAAAAATTTTTACCACTCAGTTAAGAAATATGGTTTCAGAACAATTTTTAAGCAAGAAAGCAACAAATAAATTTAACTTTAAAAAAACATGAGTTACACATTTTTTTTCCCTTTCTCCTTTTCTCTCCTCTTCCTAGGGCTGCAAAAAATTTGATATTGGTTTGCAATCATCCAAAACATATAACCATATAGGTCATGTTGTGAAAGAGAACACAGACGCCAACCGCTCCTCCCCCAAAAAACAGATAACAAATGAAGTGAAAAGTAGTATACTTTGATCTTCATGCAGATTCCATCAATTCTTTCTCTGTTGTTGGATATCTGTTCACTTACTTGGCATCGGTTCATGAAGTATTTCCTTGTTTTTCTAAAATCATCTTTTGTCATTTTTTATAGCACTATACTATTCTATTACAATATATGTCACAGCTTATTTCGCCATTCTCTAAACTGACAATGCTCAAGTTATTTGCTCTTTGCCACCACAAAGAGTTCCTGTAAGTATTTTTGTACAAATAAGTGTTTTCTTTATAAAAAAGAAATCTCTTTAGAATACACTCTTTTAGTAATTCCCCTAGGTCAAAAATTATGCACAGAAATGTTGAATGCAATAGCGTCCCAATTTTCCCACATCCTATTGAAGATTTATTATTTTCCTTTACTGTCATATTAGCCAATATGATAGCTTTGGGGGCAAGAACTCAGTATTTCACAAAAACTGTGGGGAAATCTAGAAAGCATTTCAGAAACTAGGTAAAGATGAACATCTCACACAAGGTATGAAGATGAGGTGAAAACATGGGTATGACTTCTATATATCATACAAATGCCAAATTAGGGGAGTGTGGAATAGTTTCAGTGTCAGATCTACGGAGAAGAAAAGAATTTATGACCAAACAAAAGATGGAAAACATTAAAAGATATAAACAGATAATTTCGATTATATTAAATTTAAAAAGTGTTTTGCATAACTTGAAACCATTGCTGGTCAAGTTCAGAAGAGAAGCAGAAAGTTGAGGGAAAATGTACAGTAAGTATTTCTGATAAAAGCCTCATTTCCCAAATATGTAGAGAAATGAGACAAATTTATAAGAGTAAAAGTCATTGCCCACTTAATAAATGTTCAAAGTATGTGAACACAATGTTTTCAGATGAAGAAATTAAAGCTATTTATAGTCATATAAAAAATCTTCTAAATCTCTATTGATTAGGGAAATGTAAAGGAAAACATCTTTGAGAAATCACCTCATGCCTATCAGATATACAGGAGCTCTTTTTGTGGTTTGTTCGTTTGTGTTTTGTTGTTTGTTCTTTTTTAACATCTGGTTCTAATATATCAGGCCAGTTTTCTTTGATCAATTCTTTAAAAAATAATGTCCAGGCTGTTTTATTGATCATGACTTTCAGGTAGTCCAATGCTTCTAAATTATCTCTATTTTGTCTCTAAATTTGATCTCTGTTTTCTAGGTTAGTACCTTTTTCCTGTGACCTATTTCACATTTTGTTCTATTTTTTCATTCATTTGATTTTGTTTTATTGTTGTTTCTTTATGTCTCATGGAGTCAATTGTTTCCATATACCCAACTCTTATTTTTAAGGAATTATTTTCTTCACTGAAATTTTGTACCTCCTTTTCCATTTGACCAGTTCTACTCCTTAAGGACTTCCTTTTCCAGTAGATTTTTGTACCTCTTTTCCATTTGTCCAATACTGCCTTTTAAGGAATTCTTCTTTTCAGTGAATTTTTGAGCCTCTTTTAAAATTTGGCCTGCTCTATTTTTAAGGTGTTATTATCTTCAGTATTTTTGTGCCTCCACGAATCTGTTGACTCTTTCATCACTTATATTACATTTACCCACTTTCTCTGCCTCTCTTACATGATTTTTAGAGTCATTTTTTAGCTCTTCCCTGGCTTGAGACCAATTCACATTTTTTGAGGCTTTGCATATAGATGCTTTGATCTCATTATTTTCTGATCTTCTTTGTCACCATAGTAATTTTTAAAGGTCAGGTCCCAGGTTTTTTTTTTTTTGTTTGCTCATTTTCCAGGATCTTTTCTTCACTTTTTGCCTTTGTGTTAAATATCAGTTCTGCTCCTATGATTGAAGGCCACTATCCCAAGTTTCAGGTTTTTTGTTTGTTTTTATTGCATCAAGGTGGTATGATCTAAGGAGATATGTGGTCAATACTTTTCTGACTTGTGCTCTGATGTGATCCCAACCTATCTTTTCCACCCTGGAAGTGTGAAAATGATATCTCCTCCTGCCACTCTCCCTCCACCTCATTGAAATGTGACCTAACGTTGTGTATAAGCAATGCAACAGAGTCCTGCACCAAATGTCAGCAAAGGATCTTCTGACCAGTTTTCCATACACCTTCCTCTCTGTAGGTTGACAGTTCTGGAAGCTGCTGAAGCTAATTCAGTCAAAATCAAGACCAGCTGCTAGTTTGCTGAGGTATTGCTTATGCCTTCACAGCCTGTGATGATGTGTACTCCTCTCTCACCCAAGTGAAACAGATCTTCCTTGGCAACTTTCTAAGTTGTGTTCTGCTGGAGAATTGTTTCACCTCTTCCTTTTAAGTTGGTTATTCCAGTCTGTAATTCATTTTGGTAGGAGGAGAATTTGGGAAATCTCAGGTGAGTCTCTGCCTTTATTCTGCCACCTTGGCTTAGTCTCATAAGAATTCAGTCTTTCTCTAAATGATTTTTTTCTTCATCCAAACAAATGTCTGGAAAACTGAAAAGTTTATTGTGAACGTGGAAATTCATTTGCAAGCTCATTCATTAGACCATTAAGGTGCTAGTCATTTTTTAAGGTAACCTTCATGTCCTCTGTGTGTATTATTTTCTCCATTTCTAAGAAATCAAGTTTGGGTGTGTGGAAAGAATAATTGAGAGGCTGTAGAACATCTGAATGACAGCAAATTATATATTAAATTTCTTCCTTCAATGAGGTTTTATAACACCAAAATAAATGAAACTTAGTAGAGATGTAGAAATATTGCAAAGGAATAGCAAAACTCTAATTGCTTATATCATTTTAAAAATCATTCTACCCACTCAACAGAAAGCATTTTTGAAAGGTTATAGCCCCTTGTTGACAAATTTCCCAGCTCAATGTCTTATATCCCATATGTTCAAAAATAGCTAATATGGTTGTTTCCATGCACATTCAAGAAATCTAATGCAGCAAATTGGAAATTTCTTTATGAAGCCCAAATTTAAGAATTCTCTATCAAAGAATGTGAAAGTATAATTTGCCACTATGGCATACTTATTTTCCAATAATTCAGAAGTAAAAAGATCATCAAGAAATCAATGTAATTATTCAATATTTTTAAAATACTTCAGCTATTGCCTTCTCCTTGATCTACAGTCTGGGGGAAAATATTATTAAATATTTTTTAAAAGCAATTCAAGTTTTATAAAAGAGCTCAGAATTTTCCCTATAAACAAGGGGTGGGCTGACTATAATAACAAATATTTTTCATTCAAATTAACTTCAAAATACAAATCAAAACTTAAAATATTTTATATAACCAATGAATTAATTTCAACACCCAGGAAACACAAATTCAATTTGTGAGCACTTGAAAACTGTTCATCTTTAAAATTCCATAGTACCTTTTACCTTATTTTAAGATTTATTTGAATGTTGGTTCTGTCATGTAGATCTTCCAAACATTTAGGGAGGTTATTTTTATCTTTTAAAAATCTTTTGACTTAACCTTGCACAGCCAATACAGTTATAGTTTTAAACCTTGCTTATACTCAAAAACACTTGCTCCTGATGGCGTTGTGACTTAATTCCATCCAATAACAGTATGCCACTTTGTGAAATGAGCCTTTTTTCACCTGACACTGTCAGATACATGAGAGTAAAGTCATGATATTTAGAGAAATGATACTGTGTTTTATATTGTTTTTTGAAAGTGAGAGTAGCTTGTTGGAAATGATAAAGGAAATAAAGTTTTATCAGTTGATGATGGGTCTAGAGAATTTTTCCTGTGACGGAGAAGAGAATATATACTTGACCATGCCTTTGCACATTCTCCCAACTATGCAACCTTGTTTTGGAAAAAGACTGAGCTGAATGGAAAAAAAGAATTTTATTGATGATGCAATCAATTTTAACATGTTTAAAGCTTTTGCTGGGTTGTCACCAGCTGAGAAGAGTAGTTTCATCCAAATCACTAAATTTTGGAATTCAGGCAACTTGATAAGTCAGACAAATAAAGTATCAGAGAATTTTCTCACATCCACAATTAGGAGCTGGAAAAGAAGTTTTTTTTGTTTTTGTTTTTTTTTCTGTAGATCCATGGGAAAAAAATGGACACAATAATACTTTGAACGTATATCACTCCTATCTCACAAGGATTTCAAATTGTTTGACATTATAAATATGTGGCTCCTTAGGTAAACTGAAGCAAAGATTGCTAATAAGAGATGCAGTTAATTCATGCAAAATCTAATAATATGAGCAAATATAACAGTTCTGGAGCTGAAGTCAGAAAAACATGGGTTCAAATACAGCCTATGACTCTTACTAGCTGTGTAACCTTATAATTTAACCTCTTTCAGCCTCAGATTTTCACTTGATTTTCTATGCATATGCATGTATACATGTGTATGTCTGTGTATATGTATGTATGTACACATGTGTGTATGTATAGATATATTTGTGTATATATGTATATGTTTGTATGCATGTGTGTGTATGTATAGTAGCAATGAAATGGTCTTTTTATTTTCCTCCTAGTTCTAAGCATCTCTTTCATTCAAAGTCTGCGGTCAGAGTCTTACTTGTAGGTGATAGAGTTTTAATATAATTCTCCAACCTGTCACCTAGAATAGTGGTAGTTTAAGGAGTGCACAGGCATTAATATAGTCTCTTCACTGACGGAGGAGGGAGGTTAGAAAATGTTTATTAACCATTGAATATTTATACAGTAATAACAATAATACTTTGCATTTATATTGCACTTTTAAAAGAGAGAAGCTCAGAGTACTTTGCAGATATTACATCTATTAAATACAAGATTGTAAGGCATACTTCTTAACATATCAGTGGAGGATTGTAAGAGTGCCACTCAAGCAAAAATCTGAATAAACGGATGCGACTGGAACCTATCAACTGCTAGAAACGAAGCAAGTAAGGATGAAACTTGAGAGTCACAGGGCACCATTTTCTTCAATTAGCCAAGAGAATGTTGGATACAATGTTCTGAAAGAAGAAAGAGAGTAGCCACTATACTCCTGTCTAGACAAGTTTTAGTGTTATGCGCCACAGGGAGATTTACAACTCTGCATTTTTTCCTTCAAGGTATTTATGATCTTTTTGAAAGCATTTGGAGACCCCATGCAATCCAAAACTGAAAACTTTCCAAAATGATCCATATAGGAACACTGAACAAAGAAGTAGAAGACATATTTGTAATTATTTAGTCTGACTCATTTGTTTTTCAAATGAGTAGACTGAGGCTCAAAGAAGTAAAAAGATTTTTTTCTAAGGTCATAATGTAATATGTAGTAGAGCCAGGATTTGAAATGATATCCAGTGGTTCTAGGGCAATGAAGTGATATCTTGGATAGAGCTCCAACCCTGGAGTCAGGAAGACCTAAATTCAATTATGGTCTCAGACATTTGCTAACTGTGTGATCCTGGGCAAGTCACAACCTTGTTTGACTCAGTTCCTCTTCTTCAACATGAGGTGAACCTGTTTGCCTCAGTTCCTCATCTGTAAAATGAGCTGGAGAGGGAAATGGTAAAGCACTCTAATATCTTTGCCAAGAAAATCCCAACTGGGATCCTGAAGAGTGAGGATTGAAATGACTCGACATTGGTTCTAAAGCTATATCTACTATACATTCACTTTTTAAAAATGACATTTTCTCTGCTCATTCTAAGATTCATGCAAAATGCTGAAGAGAATTTTTCACTGACATTAAATCTTTCTCAGGCAAAGGATGACGCTTGGGTGGCTGGAATAAGGATGTCTTGTTAACAACCTGAGATTAGTAGTTATCTCAATATTAAGTGAGATGATCTTCTATCAGATCTTTGTAGGATCTTTTATCAGGTCTTTATATAATCTTTTATCAGATCTTTATACAATCTTTTATCTACTATGCTAGTGAATGACTCTTCCTATGATCTTTCTTACACATGAATCATCACTGAGATGGGATTACAGCATCATCAGCAAGAAATGTGCCTAATATGCAGTCTACAAATCAACTTCTTTAGAACAGATGCCTACAGCCTTATGTGGAAGAGCAGGAGAGTTCATCTCCAAGGTTGTGACTGCTTGAATAGAAGAAGACTTTAGAAACTCTCTTCAACATGTCCTATTCCTGAGGAAAATACTTTAGAACTTATTTCCCTCACCTCATAAATAACTTCAAGAAAATCTCTAAAAGTGAAATCTCTAAGGGAAGCAATTTCATTTGAAATTATTACTGACGTTTTGGATAAAATGAGTCATTACCCAAGAAAGCTACAGAATCCATCATGTGTTATATCTGGGGCCTTATTAGGGTGAAGATACAGCATAAGAATTCTGTTTATGAGATTCAGCTTTGAATTTCTCAGGTTTACCTTCTAGTACATGACTGACATTCAGCCAAAGGCAATTCAGCAAAGATAACAATAGAATAAAAGCTGTTCAGGAGTCAGAAAAATATAGACACAGTATGTGCCCCTGGTCACTTTTCCAAGGTTTATTGAAGTGGAAAAGACACAAAGAGAAATGCCAACATTAGAGAAGACCACAGGGAATCACAAAGTGACAGCTAAATTGTTCCAGAGCATCAGAGGTTATTTTGGGTCCCCCAAAACTAAAGCTGCTCTCGTGGCTCTAAAAAGCAGGTTATCTATATCTACTATCAGTAATCTCTAATCTTCTTAAATCATTCACTGTGTACCCTACTATAAACCCATAATGGCACCACAAAGTGGTGAGTGCCTCAGTGCTTTCTCTTGTTCTCTTCTCTCATGTTGCCTCTAGCTACTGAGCATCATGTCCATACTATGATCAGGCATTAATTATTTATAACAACAGATATGCAATGAAAAGAAATAAAAGTAAATAAAAGGTACAGAGAAAAGTTCAGCCTAAGTTTCTACCTCCATCTCTTATTTATCTTCAAGCATTAAAGAAAGCCAACAAATGTAGGAGAACAAAATTTCCAGATAATATATGCAAAATGTTTTGAAACTTAAAAAAAACTGTATAGTTCATAATGTGACCGTGGTGATGAAGGTGGTGATTATGGTGGTGGTGGTGGTGGTGGTAGCAGCAGCAGCAGCAAGAGGGGACATTTGGCCTAAGAGAACTCTATGCAACACTTAGTATAATAGCCACCAGGAACTCAGATACATACATTCATACATATATATATATATGTAAATATGTATATGTTTACATATATATATATGTAAATATGTATATGTATATATATACATATATATATATGTAAAAAGAAAATAGAGAATCCAGTTTATGTAAGTGCTTCTGTGGTAGTTCTAGAAGCTCAAATAATTAATAATAAAATTGGTAAATTGGAATACCCAGCAATGTTTAAAGTTCTGAAGGCAACTGTCATCACAGAAACCTAATCATTAATATACATACCCAGGACAGTCACAAACACATGCATATAACAATTTACATAAATATACCATATACTTCTGTGTAATAAGTAAATGTTATATAACACATATGTTATATATTAAGACTTTTTAAAGTATATATAACATATAAATAAAATATGATATATAAATCTCAAGTTGCCATCTCTAGATGATGCTGAGAAACTGGTCAATAGAACTAAATATAAAACTAATTGTAAAAGATTTTTGAAAAGTAAGACATTTTAAAAATAAAGAAGTAGGGAATCTTTGTGAGTAGAAACTGTATACTCATAATATAAAAAGGTAACAAAGGAATAAATTATATATTACCTGATCAGTATGATGAGAATTAGAATATTAAGTGAGACAATAGAAACTTCACTGTTATGCCAGTTACTAACAAAGGGACATTGTAATCACCCAAGTATAGATTGGCAGAATACTCTATTTGAATGAGAAGTATGAGTAAGGTTTTCAGAGAGGACAAATTGCTGTTTCCTTGAATAAGACATTAAAGAACCCAAAAGCAAGACATATAGAATTTTAGTTGATCCAAACTAATAAACAGAAATCTGTCCAGAAAGAAGTTGTAGATAAGTTTTTATGTAACTGTGATTACAATACAATTCAACTCCACTTGACTTGGAAAAGGTGAAACCCAAGAAATTTGTCACAAGTATTAAATTACAGAAAGGGAAAATACAACAAAATGTAGAAAACAGATATAAAGACAGCATTTAAAAGTCAATAACCCTTAAGAAAGTTGAAAGGTATTTAAAAACATTTTATATCTGTCTGAGGAATAATATACAATTTTCAAAATTATCATGGTGAAACTTAATGGATAACTGACAGTTACAAAATGTGGAAGGGAAGGGAGGAATTTGTTTTAACATGAAGATTAGCCCAAATGAATAGTCCAAGGAAGTCCACAGAGAAAGTACAATAGATTATACATATTAATTAGAATATTGAGACATTTTTTCATAAGAAATAAGAACATGAATTGAAAATTATTTCTAAATTACTTAAAATATTAAAGAGAAAAGATAGTTATGCAGTCAGTTGGATACTTTGATGATTGTAGGGTGAAGGATGTACTAAGGATAAAATAAAAGGATGTTTCTAATAATACAAATTACATACCTTACTCCAATCTTTATTAAGAGCAACATTAAAATCATCACACTCTCAAATTTTCCCCTGTATTAAAAACGTTTAAAGTACTAGAGGTAATAGTGGTCAGTATTTAGAATGTACTTGATCACAGGAACAAAATAAATATAGCTAAATCACCAGGACCAGATGGTATTTTCCTGAGAATTTTGAATGAATTCAAGGATGAAATTGGGGACTTGCTGGCCAAAGCATATAACCTGTTATTGTAAATGGCCATTGCAAAATAGTGCTGTTAGATGTCAAGCATGTCTTCTGTTGCTAAGAAGAATTGTATAGGATATGCTGGGAAGTGAAAATTAGTGAGTTTTACTTAACCAAGGTGCTGGAGTCTATAATAAAGTACAAAATTACAAAAAAAAAAGAACTAATAATAATACCTATTGCATATGGATCCTGGTAAAAATTTTGCCAAGTGCTTTCATATATGTTTAGAAATAATGATGCAGCATAGGGAAGGGCTGCATTATGATCCCTGATTCACAGATGAGGATATTGAAATTTAAAGAAGGTAATAAGGAGACAAATGATTTCATTGCTGACTGTATAACCCATCTAAATATATCTGTAATTTTTCTCCCTCCTCATTTAAGAAGCTCACATCATTCTTACATATATGATACTTACAAGGAGGTAATAACTAATTTTCAAGTGTGATACACTAAGATTCTGATCTGATTTCCTTCTGATAAATTGGCAAAACATAGAGTGGCTACTAGTTATCATGGAAAACTTATAGTAGTGTCTTTCATGATTAATATGGAGTGGGGTATGAAAATGGTAAATGGCTCATGGAAAATTTCTGGCACATGACCTTTAGTGTATATTGCCAAGTTGATCATTTGTTCCTCAATATTATTTTACTTCATAAATAGGTCAGAAACTGACATTTTCTTTCACAATGTGATAAACATGCTATGTAAAAAAACCAAATAGCATTGCAGCAATCCCAACAAATTTAACTGGGAATGTTGAAATATAAGCTCTAAGAGTTTTGAAGTTGCTATGCTTACCCTCAACTCCTAATATTAAAGTCAAAGAAAAAGTACGACTATGATGGAAGCCTAAACAGTACTCATGGGCATTTAGTCAGGCCAAGAGTTTCCACTAGGTCACCATGTCACTAAAGTAACTGATATCTACAAATCCAATTGATCATATGAATTCAGAATAAACATTGTCTAGGAGCTACCAATTAATACATAGTTGAAATAGCTTAAATATATAAGGGTAAATCTAAACATTTCAATGGTGTCAATCAGTCAAAGATGTTAGACTTAAACATTTAAAAAGCAAAATCCATTCTCTAACTTTGCTCCTTTCGATCCTTAGACTACTCAATTTTGCATTTTACACAAACATAATTGCTATTAGTGTGTAATATAAAGTGCTACTTCCATAGGACACATGATACCTGTGATCAGATTCTAGACATTTCTTTCCAAACTTAAATATTTCCTTAAATTTCTTTCCTGCTGTCTTGAATTTTTTGTGAGTTTAAAATAATTTTAATGGTAGTTATAAAATGATGGCATGGGTAAAGCTGAAATAGTGATTGATGTTTTCTCAAAGGTTTGGAAATCTGGTCTCATTTCAATAGATACAACAATTTCATAGTTAAGGTCTGCAATTAAAATTAACACACATGAAGAATTATAGCAATACATTTTCATTTTTCCAATATACAAAGCCAATCATCTATACTCAAATAAATTCATACATATGTATGCATGCATGTATGTATGTATGCATGGGTGAAAGTATGTATAGCCTAAAGGCATGACACACTGAGGTTTGACTAAGATATTCCCTGTTTTCACCTTGAGATTTTAGGTGTCAAGAATTTCTAGGAAAAAATATGGAAAATGTGTTATGACATGGTTTTTACTATAAGAACTACAAATTTAAGAAAGTTCCACATGCCCCTCACACCTGTGCCACCTCCAAGATGAGGAAGGCTAGAGGTCAGAAGTTCAAAGAGTGCCAGAAAAAGAGGGTCCCCAAGAGGGAGACAGACAGCAAGCAAACAACTGTCTACTGTAGTATCTCAACTGTATAAGTTGATGTTTTAGGTTAAAAAAAACCTCTCCATAAACCTCAATTGGTACTTTTAAAAAAAATGTTGCATTGGTATTGAATTTCATAAATATCATTCATTCAAGTGGTGCTTGATGCTCAGGATGAGCAGGCAAATAGGCCAACATATTTTTTTCTCTTTTTGTACAAGTGAAAATGCTTTCCCAAAACCCCACCAAAGGCTCCATAGCTTACATTTCAATTCAACGAAACTGATTTAAATCCTGTCTATATTATTGTGGTCCTGATATATAAAGAATCTATAAACACAATCCTTTCAAATTATGCCAAGCTTTCTTAAATTTGTTTCCACATACCTTACACTCCCTCCACACAAATTTCAGCACTGATCCACAGAACACAACTCTTTTCAACTTTGATGCTTGTTTAAAAGTTATTTATCCATGTATTTCTAAAAATAGTGTGGCATGGTTTTTAAGGAATGAATTTGTACTTGCAGGAATCAATTTCAAAACCAAAAGTTTTATATGCAAGAAGTCTAAGTGACTGAGTCAAAAGTCAGATGCTTGGCTTTATCCTTATGTTTGGGTAATTAAATTTCCTAACTGACAGGAATATGTCAAAAAAAGTGTTTTAACGATGCTGATACACTGAAATTCTTATGATTACTTTTTGGTACTATATCATGGTTTATTTCAGTGTTTCAAATCTCTCTCTCTTCCCTTATTTTTGCCACTAAATGTAATTCTATAGTTTAAGCAAACATAAGTAGGAAATGTTTCAGTTTGTTCTTTGTATTCTCAGTGTTCAGAAAGCCCTTTGCACAGAATAGACACATCATAAATGCATGTTGATTCATTAATTGGTTGATTAATGGGTTGCAGAAGATTCCAACAGAAGAGGAAAATTAAAAGAAGGATAAAGGGATGGAAGGAACAAAGCAATGAAGGAAGGAGGGAGGAAGTAGGAAAGAAGGTGTCTTAAAAGTGTTAATATCAAATGATTACAATAATAATTGAAGTATAAATGAAAGTATTATTAATTCAAGGGTAGATAGAACATACTAGATTTGAGCACATGAGATTAAGGGAAAAGACCACGTGAACCGACGAATTGATGCAAGGTACTTTTTCTCACCACTCTTCTCCTTTTACATCTCTCTTACCTCAAGACTTCCTTATACATCCTTCTTTATTTTCAATTTTTTTTTCTCTTTTTTGGACCTAACGATAGTCTAAATCTTTCTCTCCTCTTGAAATTTACTAATTTTAAAATTTGATCATTTTAATTCACCTTTATGTTTATTGTGATTACAAAACAAGGAAGTAAATATACTTCTTTTCTAACCAGAAAGTTCAGCTACCTCTTGCTTTTTTTTCACTAGAAAGAGACCACATGTAGATATAAAATTAAAGTCCTATCAAGGGAAGAAATAAACTTGGAGAGATTATACAGCTATATATTGTAGAGAATGATCACAGGAAACTGACTCTTGCCAAAAGTTTTTTCCTATTGGAATTATTTTAAAATTTATTTTCAAAAAAATATTTGTATTTTTCATAAATAGTACTTAACAATATGTAACAATTTCCCATTAAAGGTTTTCCCAAATATGTTGATTATCTAGCTTTGGAGGTGAGAAAGGAAGAAATTCCATTTATGGAACTGATTTCATAAAATGTACACTTCTTTACAACTAAAGAAAAAGACATTTTAATCATGTAAATTTCAATTTTGCAAATGGAAGCATGATTTCTGAATGGCCAATAATTCTCAGATTATGCTCTGTGAAAGTCCAAGCTACTTTCAAAATCATATCTCTTTTTTGTCTTGATATCAAAAGTTAGTGGAGAGAAATAATTAATTTCATTCTGTATTCATAAAAAGCCTAAGGGGATATAAGATAATTTATATTTTGATTTGAATATTTAAACTTGAACTTAGTGACCATGAGCTACCACCAGCCATTTGAACTTATTTCTCAATAAGTGTCATGCGACCATTTATGGGATTAAAGGTAGGATGCTAGTTTAGAGGACAGTGTTAAAGTATTACTTAGTATATCTATATCTATATGAATATATATGTATGTGTATAGTGTATAGTAAAACATTATTTAGTATAACTTAATAACAACTGTCTACCTAAAAGCATGGACATTTCTAAGTTGTTATTGATGTTCACTTATATCACTAATTTTTAACAGAGTTTCATTTCCTGCCTTCAAGAAGATGTGATAGTCAAGAACATAAAGAAAAATAAAAAACTTCAATCATTCTCAACAGAGACATTATTCAAAGGCTCAAATTGTAGCTGCTCAGAAGTAATTACAGCCATTTTAATAACTTTTTTCTGGCAAAATTAAATTTTGGTCTCTAAAATGTTCTCATTTGTTTTCTCTTACTTGTACGTATGGGAGATACTAAGAGCTCTGGCTCCAGCCAACAAAGCTAACATTGATAGACACTAAGTATAAGTGAAGCTAATTTCTTTCTCAATTTTTGGTACAGCCTAAAAGCAGGACATTGCATATCACTTGTACACTAAAATGTGTCGAAATCATGAAATTTGGTTAATGACAGATGGGCAGGAAAGTTGTAATGCTCATGTTGGTCCAAATCCTCTTTAGGTTTGCACCTATTATAGAAATTTCTCAAAGAACTTGGAAAATAAAACCCTAGAATGTTGATGTCTATACAAGCTATGGTGCCAAAATGAAAAAAAAAAAAAGAAATGAGGTAAGATATGAGATCAGTGAACAGATTCATATTCTAAGTTCTTGGGAGAAGTGGTGAGATAGACTGTAAAGTATTGGACTGGATGTCAAAGGAACTGGATTCATGTGTTGATTTTGACCCTTGGCAGCTCTCTGAGCCCAGATAAGCCAAGGCCCTGGTCTGAAAAGCAATTTCCTCATCTAAAGATTGAAGGGTTTAGACTAATGATCTTTAAGAAACCTTCCAAAGCTATGTCCACAACCTTAACTGAGGAACTCATTACATTCTGAGACATAGCATTATAGCATACCCCATGTAGCTGAAGACATATATAAATAAACAATTATGGTTTTCATACTTCAGCTATTAATTGTGATCACTTGGTGTTTATATTTTCAAGAGCCTTTCTTCCTTCTTTCATTCCTTCCTTTCTTTCCATATGGCTGAACTCATTTAGCAAAAACAAAATTGTGTAATTCCCAAATCACAAATACTTGCAAAATGCAGCTGCAGGAAGTTTCTCTGACTGGCAGGTTTTCCCTTTCCATCTACTGGCTATGCTGGGTTCCTTTCAGTCTCAACCAAAATTCCATCTCCTGAAAACTTTTCACAATTCTTCTTTATTCAACGGCCTTCACTTTTAACTCTTTCTTATTTATCCTATATACATATATATATATATACATACATACATATATAGCATGTTTGCATACATTTATTTGCTTCTTGTCTCTCCCTTTAGCTTGTGAACTCCTCAGTGGCAAATTCTGGTTTTTCTTTGTTTGCTTTTGCCTCTTAACAGAGCTCAACACAGTGCCTGGCCTATAGAAGAGTGTTTATTTCATTTTGTGTTTAAGCTTTCATTAACTGTCTGCCACTTTTTGACACTATAGACTACCCTCTTCTCCTCAGTATTCTCTTGTACTTTTAGTTCTTTCTCCTGGTTCTCCTCTAATTGTTCCCTCTCAGTTTTCTTTGCTGGTCAGTCATCCATATGATAGCTTCTAAAAGTCAGAGCTCCTTGAAATTCTGTCCTGTTTTCTCCTCTCACTCTTTCATTTTTTTTTTAAATTTTCACCTCCAAATTCTCTCTCTTCCTCCATGTTCTTCCACAAACACTGAAAAGGCAAAAAATACAATGTCCGTTATACATATAACTCAAGCGTAGCATTAACTCCATATTAGCCATGTGTATTCCTTTTCCTCTGGGTGAATTCACTAGCTCCTATGTGTTTGTCATTTCTATGCTGATGAGTCAGAGATCTTTATAACCAGCTCTAGTTTCTCCCATGAGCTGTAGTCCCACATCAACAACTTATTTTTAGACATTTCAAACTAGATATTTTAGAGCTATCTGAAACTCAGCATGTCTAAAAAGACAGTTCTTATACTTCAACTATTTATTGTGATAATGCCTTTCTCCTAGGCCCATCCCTTTTCCAAACTTCTTTACTTCCCTCAAAGGAATCATCATCTTCCTCATTTCCCAGGTACATAATCACCATCATTTTCAAATCCCCACATAGCCAATTCTCTGCCAAATCTTGCTACTTGTACCTATATGGCATCTCACAAGCTTACACCTTCTTTCTATTTGTATTATCAGTAGCTTAGATCAGTATTATATTATCAATTGTTTTTCAACAGTCTCCTAATTGGTCTCACTGCCTCAAGTCTTATCCTCTACTCTGCTGTAAAAGCCATTTTTCTTAAGCACAGATATGACAATGACTCTCCTGTATTCAGTAAACTCCAGTAGTTTATGAATTATAATTTCCTTGGTTTGTCTTTTAAATCCCTTCACAATCCAGTACCAACCATTTTTTACAAGCTTGTTGGACATTATTCTCCTTTCCACTTGTTGTAATGGAGCCAGATTGACTTTCCGTCTCTAAAACAAAGCATTCTAGCTTTCTGCCCCACACCTTTATACTGGCCTTTCCCCATACTTAGATCACAACCTCTCATTACCAACTCTAACAAGCACCATCTGTTTCATGAAGTTTTTCCTGTTCTATCCAGTTACCGTGAACTCCTTCCAAAATTGACTTCTATTTAACTGCTTTGTACTTATTTATATTTGTTCTACACGTATTCTTCATATACTTGCATATAGACTAATTTTTTTTCCTATTGGAATGTTACCTACTTCCTTGAGAGTAAGGATCAATTCCTTCTTTGTACCCCCACCACCTAGTGCAATGCTTGATGATAGCATGTGCTTACTAATACATATAATTTAATTGATTAACTTCCCATATTAAATTTTAAGCTGTTTAAGGGCCAGGATCATTTTTGTTATCTCTCAGCACCTAACAAAGAACCTAATATATAATAATTAATAAAATGGCTGTTGACTGGAAATAAAGTTAATTGAATTTTCATTTTAAAAGTTTCATCAAAGGATCTGTTTAGCACCACAGCACCCCTTCTTCTTCCACAGCAGTCAACTCTGACCCCTAAGTCTCCAGCAACAGAATTAAAGAGATTCCCAGTTAACACTGACCTTGGCACCACTTGTTCCTATGATGGAGTCTTCCAATACAGGAAAGTGGAGATCATTGGTAATGACCAAGGGAACAAGACCCCCCTAAACTATATAGTCTTCATCAACACAAAACATTTAGTTGATGATGTTGCAAAAAAGTAAGTTGCAGTGAACTCATTCAACACAGTTTTTATGCCAAAGATCTGATTGGTCACAAATTTGATGATGCTCTTGTATGATCAGTCATGAAGCAATGGCCTCTCATGATGGTGGATGACACAGACAGGCCTAAGTTTCAAGTGGAGTACAATTTGAAGACTAAACGTTTTTATCCAGAAGAAACATCTATGTTCTTGACTGAAATTGCAGACACTTGCCTTGAGAATGGTCACAAATGCTGTTGTCATAGTACCAGACTATTTCAATAATTCTCAATGCCAGACCACCAAAGATAGTCTAGAACTGTCATTGGTCTCAAAGTACTCTGAATCATCAATGAGCCAGTTGTTGGCACTGCTTAAGGTTTGGATAAAAAGGTAACTGTTAAGAGAAATATGTTGATCCTTGACTTCACAGCCATTATTTACAGTTTCTCCATTCATATGATGAAGGTGGCATGTTTGAGGTCAAGTCCATGGCTAGGGACACACATTTTGGTGGAGAGGACTTTGATAACCTCATGGTCAACCATTTCATTGCCAAGTTCAAGTGAAAGCACAAGAAGAACATCAGGAACAACAAGAGGACTCTCCATTATCTACACTCTGCTTGTCTACATGCAAAGCACACTTCTCTTCCAGTACCTAAGCCAGTATTGAGATTGACTTCCTCTATAAAGGTAACAACTTCTATACCTCCATCACTAAGGCACATTTTGCACACTGGACCTTGTGGAAAAGATCTTAAGAGATGCCATGCTAGATAAAAATACACATGCTTCTGCAAAGCTTCTTTAATGGCAAGGAGCCCAGTAAGAGATATCCTTTGTCATTGCTCTTTCACCTTCATTAACCTGAACAAATGGTAAAGGTCTACATCTGCTTAGTGGGAATAGTGGTATTGTATTTTATCAGAACTGATCCTTAGATTGAAGTAATATTTGACAATGATACAAATGGTATCCTCAGTATTTCTGCTGTGGATAAGAGCACAGGCAAGAGAAACAAGATGACAAAGGTTGTCTGAATAAATAAGACATTGAGCTTATGGTCCAGGAGGTTTAGAAATACAAGGTTGTAGATAAAAACCACAAGGCAAACTTGTTGATGAAAACAAATAGAAGATCCTAGACAAATGTAATGAAGTAATCAACTGGCTGAATAAGAACTAGATTTCTGAGAAGGAAGAATTTGTGCATCAGCAGAAAGAATTGGAGGTCTGCAACCCCATCATTGCTAAGCTGTACCAGAGTGCAGGCAGCATGTCAGGAGGTATGCCTGGTGGATTCCTAAAGGATAGAGTAGCCCCATCTGGATGTGTTTCTTCTGGACCCACCACTGAAGAGGTCAACTAAACACATCAGAAGAGAGAACATTCCACACAGCTTTCCAAAAGTTGAAGGACTCAGATACGTAGCCTGGGCACTAGCAGTTTGAAAAGTAACATTTAAATCTAGGAATTTTGAATACTTGACTGTGTGCAGAGGAAGAGATGTGAACAACATTGCACTTTGTCAGTTCTGTGCACAAGAGAAAATGCAATTCTTTTCCTAGAGAATAAGATTTATTTAAAATTTGAAACATAAAAATTCAAAAGAAATGCTGACTTTAACTCTTATTAATGACCTGGATAGTGAGTATTCTCCATTTATTAATAGTAACCTAAATATGTACTTAAGCTGTACCTGCAAATTACTTATCTATATGCTGTATAATTATTACACTGGAACACCTTCAATTTTCAAAGACCTTTAGAAGGTGCATTGTCTTTAAGCCTGTTTAGTTCACTAAGTGGACTAGCAGCAAAATATTATATCTAGAATATGCATCCATTTAGTTGACGTTGTATCTGCTTTCATTTTTTTCTCCCTTTAATATCTTGCTATCTCAAGAGAAATACACTAGTAATAAATTGCTCTAGTTACACTGTTGATTTGACTAATTTGCTCTAAATTATTGAGAATTCAATTCAACTCAACAAATATTTATTTAGAGACAACTCTGAGAAAAGCCCTGTGTTAGTGCTTGGGTGTTGTGATTTACCCCTGCTTACAAGAAAAAGACAAAAATATAAAGAAGCACCTTCCCTCAAGTCCCTTACATTCCACTCTATTCTTATCAGTATAGATATTCTCTAATAATAATTATATAGAATGATGACCTGTTAATCTTAATCTTAAGTAACAATCATGTACATATTGTCATCACATAGAAAGCTGAACTTAATATTATCTGGAGTTATCACTGAAGTGGTTTGATGATCATTCTGCCATTAACGGTGGAGATATAAAGTATAGACTATATGGATTAGGGACTGACCTGCAGTGGAGTTTTCCTTCTTCCATCTACAAAGCTTTGGTTTATAGGATTATAGGCTCATAAATCAAGACACAGGAGGACTTCAAAGGCCATCTAGTCCAAACCTGTCATTTTACAGCTGTAGAAACTTAAAGAATAGTTTTATCCAAGATGAAACAGTCAATAATCAGCTGAGATAATATTTGAATTCTAGTCTTCAGGCTCTTTACACTGTACCACACTGCCACTCTGTCAGAAGACTTATCTTTGAATACTGATTGTATGACTACTGGTATGACCCTGAGAATATCACTTCATTTCTCTTGGCCTCAGTTTTCTCATCTGTAAAATGAAGTAGATATGATAAATAAACTCCAGGGTCCTATTAATCTCTACATTGATGGTCAGTCCTATCCAGCTCTAAAATAATGACAACAATTATTTGAGTGATGCTTTTAAAAACATCATTTGAAAACAAGTAACAGGTGCATAGCTTTGTTTTATAGCCAGTGACTCAAAGTCTTTTTTTGCCAATAATGATTTTACTTTGCTTATGCAAAAGTAATAAATATTTATCAGAACAGAAGATCATGTTTTAGGGTACCTCTTTCTCAACATTGAAAAATCTTTGATTCAGAGGACCAAAAGCCTTGATACTTGAATAAATAAAGGTAAGTGAGGTGAATAATCTTAATTTTTATGAGGATTCATGATTTGGACCTGTGGGGAAATGACTTATGAGGTTATTTAGGAGGAGCAAGTTTTGTGGAGCCTGGAGAGGGGAGGATATTATTGAAACCTGTCGTAGGATACTTTCTACACTAAAAGGAAAGCAAGTAGGATTTTATACTAAAGCTACTTACGAGAAGACAACAAAACACACAAGGTTCTATATCTTCTAACTAATCCTAGTAATGAGTAGAGAGAATATATGGGAGAGCCTACTAGAAGCAGCTTTGATGTCTGTGAGTCCTTGACATTAACTTTTTACTTCTATTTTTATGGATTTGGTTGTCTGTCAACTTGTCTGGTAAAGACAATCCAGACACCAAGCAACACACATCTTCACTAGGTAGTTTCTTTGTGCTATAAATGTGCCCTCATGTTGTTCACAAAATCCAGACATAAGCAATACCAAAATAGGAAGATGAGAGATGTGTTCACAATTTAACCTGTCTTCTTATCTGACTTTTCTAAAATATTTCACGCTATATCTTGAAATACCTGGGAAATACTCCCTTATAATCATGCCCCAAAGAAAAAAGAGCCATCCCATATTCAAGAGACTTTGTAGGTTACCACCTACTCAAAATCAAAGCTTAAAATATCCCATAGTATTCCCAGGTATGCATGGGTTACTCTCTTCCACAAGATACCATACCACCACTGAGTTAAGGTACACAATATGTGAATATATAAGCACGCATGAAAGGTACACACATAGAGATCACAAGTTCACAGAATATTAAAAATGAAATACATGAAAGGAATTCCTGTGGCCAGAGCACATAACCAAAGAGCACACATATAGGGGAACATCAATGTTCAGAACAGGTGTGTGACCAGGAAAACCCATGCCTCTGATGTTGTAGGACTTTCAATGTTTCCTTATCAATGTATTCTCTGCTAATCTCTGTTGGTTTCATATCTCTGCTAAGCATTTTGTTTCTCTACTTTATTTTACTCTGTCTCTGTTAGTTGTCTCCACTCTTTTAATTTTCTCTTGAGCTCTCTACTGTACCTCTACCAGCTTCTTATATTCATCTCCTCTGGTCATTAAAATGCAAAGATTAGAAAGACTCTCTCTGGGTTTGTGGAAAAATTGGGACACTAAGATACTATTGGTGTAGTTATGAACTAGTCCATACATTTGGAAGAATAATTTGGAATTACATCCAAAAGGATTTTAAAACTTGCATATCCTTGGATGCAGCAATGCCACTACTTTATCTGTATCCCAAAACGATCAAAGAAAAAGCAAAAGTACCTACTTGTATACAAGTGCAGCAGCCCTCTTTGTGGTGGCCAATAATTCATCATTGAGGGGATGCCTATCAATTGGGGGATGAGTGAAGAGGTTGTGATATATGATTGCATGAAATACTAATACTTTACATGAAAGTAAAGTGAGTAGAACCAGGAGAACGTTATACATAGTAATAACAATTTTGTGAGAAAGATCACATGTAGAAGACAGCCACTCTGATCAAGACAATGATTCAAGATAATTCTAAAGGACCCATGATGAAAAAATGGTATCTACCTCCAGAGAAGGCACAGATAAACTCTGAGTACAAATTAAAATGATTTCTTTTAAACATTTTTTTTATTTTTCTTCATATGTGTGTGTGTCTACGTGTATATTTTCTTTTGCAGAATGACTAATATGGAAATATGTTTTCCATGACTTCACATGAATAATGAATATCATATTGTTTGCTTTCTCAAAGGGTGGAGGATAAGAGGAAGGAAGAGAGAAAATTTAGAACTCAAAAACGTATTTCAAAAAAAACAAAAGGAAAAGAAAAAAGTCTCTCCCTGGAAATAGCACACTGACAGCATTTTTAGTCTGTGACTGAGGCAATGAGTCACCACACCTCGTTACAGGTAGCTTAAGAAAAATTATCCAAAGTATCCAACTACTAATCCCAAGTTATTTTTTGACTGATTGTGTTTAGCACTGTTCCCAGTCACCTATCTCTACTTCGGGTTGAAAAGTTTTTGAAACTTCCATTCATGCCTCTAAAATGAATGTTCATTAAAGTCAGAAGTTCCAAAACCTACACCTAAATGAAATTACTAGTAACACAACTCAAGGAGAAGAGAAAAGACCCATACACTTGATCCTCCTAGACTATTTCTTCTCTTTCATGTAAACAGATAAAGATATTTATCAGCAGCAATAATGATAACAACAAAGCCTTGGTTCCTTTGCTATTTTATAGTCAATGTACAAATCTACTTTCTCTTCACACAACTAGCCACTATTTTCAGGGGAGTATGTGTGTTAGTAGATTTACCTGGGTAGGTAGAAATTACAAGACACAATTATATGCCAGAAGGGGAATACAGGCAGAAGGCAGTCTAGTAGTAAAATATAACAATGAATTTAAAATTCTAATGTACCTTTACAGAGATAATAATTTACTATCACTGTGCTAGAGTTCTTTGTCATCCATATGCAAAAACTGCGTGATTCTCTTAAACCATAGATCACCTCTATAACACATATGTAGCATCATCTTAATGCAGGGTTTTGAAAAACTTTTTTGCATGTGTGTCACAGACTCCTTTTGCAGTTGAGTGAAACTTATGGAATCTTGAGGCAGCTAGGTGGCATAGCAGATAGAGTAGCAGGAAAACTCATCTTCCTAAGTTCAAATCTGGCCTCTGACAATTACTAACTGTGTGATCCTGGGCAAGTCTCTAAACCCTGCTTGCGTCAGTTTCTCCTCTATAAAATGAGCTGGAGAAGGAAATGGTAAACCACTCCAGTATCATTGCCAAGAAAACCCTACATGGGATCATAAAGAGTTGGGTATGAATGAAACTATTAGAGAACAACAACAACAATGGACTTTTGAGAATAATATTTTAATTGCATAAAGTAAAATACATAGAATTGCAAAGGAAACTGATTATATCAAAATCAAACTATATATTTTTCGCATTCATATCCACAAACAGTTTGAAATATATACATGAATCCCTTGTAGCTCAATGGATCCCAGGTTGAGAATAATTGGCTGAATTGGTTTAGAAAATAAATATCAAAAATACTTTGATATGAGCATTCTATTCAAATATAAATGAAACCTGTTAATCAGAATTTGCCCAATTCTGCCTCCTTAACCAACCTCCTTTCTTAAACTACCTTGCTGCTATACATATTACTTTAGCAAACATTATAGTTATGTTGTACCAGCTTTAAGAAAGGCAAAAAATAATCTTTATACCCTTAGCACTTAGTCCAGTGCTTGTCATGTAGTTGCATCCTAGGCCATCTCCAGTCATCCTGATGAATATCTGATCACTGGATCCAAATAGCTCAGGAGGAGAAAGTGAGACTGGTGACTATGCACAAAGTCAAGTGCAACATCATTTCTCTGATATCATGGTCTTCTTCAAAAACAAAGGATGAACACAACCTGTGAGTAGACCCAGGTGCCTGAATGGGGACCCAGATAGTTGGCCAACTCAGCTCATTCTCTTCCTTCTGTCTCCCTCTCCCCTTCCTTCTCCTTTCCAAAGGAAGGTAAATTCGGATGCTCAGAGGTTGCCCAGTAAACTTGAGGTTTACTAACAAGATGTCTTTCTTTCTTCCTTATTTTCTTTCTTTTTTTCTTCCTTCCTTTCTTTTTTCTTCCTTCCTTCCTTTCATTTTCTTTCTCTTTTTCTTTCTTTCTTTCTTTTTCTTTCTTTCTCTTTCTTTTTCTTTCTTTCTCTTTCTTTCTTTCTCTCTTTCTTTCTTCCTTCCTTCCTTCCTTCCTTCCTTCCTTCCTTCCTTCCTTCCTTCCTTCCTTCCTTCCTTTCTTTCTTTCTTTCTTTCTTTCTTTCTTTCTTTCTTTCTCTTTCTTTCTTTCTCTCTTTCTTTCTTCCTTTCTCTCTCTTTCTTTCTTTCTCTCTTTATGACTTTCTATCATTCTGTCCTTATGATTCTCTGTCTTTCTTTATGACTTTCTTTCTTTTTGCTTTCTTTCTTTCTGTCATTCTCTCTTTATGACTTTATATCTTTCTTTATGACTTTCTTTTTACTTTCTTTCTTTCTTCCTTTCTTCTTTCCTTCCTTCCTTCCTTCCTTCCTTCCTTCCTTCCTTCCTTCCTTCCTTCCTTCCTTCCTTCCTTCCTTCCTTTCTTTTTTTCTTTCTTCCTCTTCTCTTTCCCAAAACCTTAAACCCAGTGCACTCTGAAACCCATAGATTGGAGAACAAAAGGTTCCTGTCCAAGTTCCACTTAATGGCTGTTTTCTGGGTCCTCCTGGCTTAGAACGATTATCCATGGTAACTGTTTCTCTTTCCCTTTCAGCTTGATTTAGTTATTTTGTTTTCTTTTGCTCATTAAAGAGGCCATTCCCTGACAATGTCTTAAAGAGGCCTATTCACTGAATGGGCATTATCTCCCTCTAAGTCAGTACCTGAAAAGGCCTTAGCCTAAAAAGACAAATGTTTCCCATTGCATCCTGGATCATCTCCAGTCATCCTGATGAATATATGATCACTGGATCTAGATGGCTCAGGAGGAGAAAGTGAGGCTGGTGATCTTGCACCACTCTTCCTCACTCAAAACAAAGTCAATTACAAGTCATGTCATTATTTCTCTGATGTCATGGTCTTTTTTGTAAACAAAGGACAAACGCAACAACAACCACAACAATGTGGAAATATGTTTAATATGATTACACATGTATATTGTTTATCAGATTATTTGAAACCTTGTGGGGGGAGCCAATCTGGGCCCAAGAAATGACCAAGTAAGACTTGGCCTGGAACCTTTTATTTGTCAAACAATGAGAGTAAAAGTGATTTGGAAAGCCAGAGTGGTTTGGGGTTAAAGCTGGCTCAGAATGAATGTAAATAGCAACTGTTTCTATTTTGATCAGAAATCCTGAGCATCTTCCCCTCCCAGATCTATTTTTTTTAAAAAGGTCATACTTTGTCTCATTTGTCATTAAACCTTAATCACTGAATGGGCTTTGCCTTAGTCAAACTGAGACCTGTTAAAGATCTTAGCTTGAAAAGACCAATAATACTGTGGGGAACCACAGTATCCTGGAACATATCCAGTTGTCCTGATCCGTGTCTGGCCACTGGATCCAGAAGGCTCCAAAGGTGAAAGTAAAGCAGATGACTTTGCATACTCCTACCCAACGTATATGCAATTCTCTTGAATGTTGTGGTATCACCTTTCTGATATCATGGTCCCCTTCAAGAAAGTAGGATAAATAGCAGCAAGCAAGGGCTAGATCCTTTGAGTTTGATAGGGACGGACTTTCTGAGGGGAAATAAAAGCTTAGGAGGAGGAGTTACAAAGCTTTTCTTGGAAAGCATCATGTATTTTTTGTAGAACAAACATGGAGATCTGGATCAACAAGATGACCATATTACTGTAGAATTGGCAAGAATCTAAGTTCAAATATCAGCATAAATTAATGGCTCATTTCATAGGATCAACTTTTGGAAAGACGCATGACTGAAGGACATTCAACCTGGACTCTTATAACAAGCTTATTTGTAAAAACTAGAGAAGTGAATTAGTGTCAACAGGGAACCATGGAAAACACGAGATTGCTTCATTTTGTTTCTCATCCAGAATAAGGGGTGAGAAGCCCACTGATTTTGAAGCTGGTATGAAAGCTTGTTTGAAGATACTGCTCCAAAAAGAGCAATAAAGATAAAGATAAAGATAAAGATAAAGAGCAATATGATGCATGAGATTAAACTGGAATGAGAGTACGATAACTTGCTATAGCAAAGATCTAGTTTTCATTGACCTGCACCAGCTTCTATCAAATACCATAAAGTTTATGAATACCATATCCAGGGAAGAATATAAGTCCAAAGTGGACAAGGTTCACTTGCACATAACAAAACTCAACCTCATCTACCATTAGAGTGTCCTCTTGTGTATAGGCCACTTAACCGAGGCAAGGGAGACTTCCACAGATGGCGTAGCAAAGATAGTGGAGCACAGGAAGCACTTGGCCAAACTTTCACTCAAATTTCCCTCCAAACAATTTTAAATAAACATCAAATCATATTGTGAAGTCAAAAAAAGTTAGGAATGAGACATTCTTCAAATCCAAGACAACTTAGATCAGAAAGAAAGATCTGTGACATAGCAGTGGGTACCTCTATGGAAGCCCACAAGGATGCAGTACCAATGGTGGGACTAATTGTTGGCAACAGAAAGAGAAGAAGCTTCAGAAACTCTCAAGCCAGAGATGATAAAGAGACCTGGAGACTGGTCAGAAAGAGATAACAGGGGACCCTTGTGTTAGTACTAGACATAGATCCAGATGCTATTTGGAAAATCTAATGCTTTTACTCCCTTACGGGTCAGAGTTCAAAAGTAAAGGGCACTTTCAGTCTAGAAAAAATGGAAACCATGAAGAGCAGTACTGCTTTTAGTCACAAAGGATTAGGGACCCAGAGGAACAGTATCACTTCTAGTCTCAAGGAGGAACAAGGCTTCTGAGGAGCCATATTAATTACAATATTAAGGTATTCAGGGATGTTCTTGGGTGAGAATCAGAGTACAGACCAGGAGAATAGTGATCACCTTTCTCCCCAGATCACACAACCTTGAAAGTACCAAAAGTTACCAAAACTTCAGAATTAGTACTGAAAAATGAAGTGCAAAAAATCCTGAAGCTTGAGACTGTACCTCTTCATCCCCACACTGGGAACAGAACCCAAATTCAACAAAGTTCAAAATCAAGAAATGGGTAAAAAAATGAACAAACAAACAAAAAGGAAAACATGTCCATAAAAGTTTGCTATGGTGGCAGTGAAGATCAAGGCAGAAATTCAGAAGACAATGAGGTAAAAAACATACAAGTAAAGTCTCAAAGAAAAAAACTGAATTGAATACAAGCACAGCAAAAAAAAAAAATCCTCAATGTACTAAAAATAATATCCATAATTTTTTTTTAAAAAGAATGGTAGGAGGGAAAGTAGGTAAAGGAATGAGAGCACAGGAAGAAAAATATGAAAAGAAAGTAAATAACTAAATAAAAGAGACACAAAAATACAGAAGAAAATAACACCTTAAAAGGAAAATTGGCAAAAGGATAAAAGAGATATAAAAGTTTACTAATGGAAATAACTCCTTTAAAAGCAAAATGGGTCAAATGGACAAAGGGACACAGAATCTTATAAAAAAATAAATCACCTAAAAATTAGAATTGGACAAGGTGGAATGAAAAAATGGAAGAAAATGTGAAATGTCAATTCAAAAAAACAACTTTCTTGGAAAAGATAGATTGAGGAGAAATAATTTAACAATTATTAGACTACATGAAAGTTATGATCAAAGGAAGAGTTTAGATATCTTACAGAAATTATCAAGGAAAACTGCATCAATATCCTAGAACCAGAGGATAAAAAAAAGTTGAAAGAATCTACTGATCAAGAACTAAAAGAGATTAGTAAATGAAAACTCCCAAGAATGTTAAGGCAAAATTCTACAACTCTTGCTGTAAAGACTGTTTCTCAGCTTTTAGCTTTCCTTCTAATTTTGGTTACATTTGTTTTGTTTGTACAAATTCTTTTCAATTTAATATGGTCAAAATTACTCATTCTACATTTTTCAATGTTCACTATCACTTGTTTGGTCATGAATTCTTCCCCTTCCCATGGATCTGGCAGGTATACTATTCCTTGATCTTTTAATTTGATTGCTTCATTGTCTGGAGCAACTGTTAGCAAGGTATAATTTCTTTCCCTATCTCTTATAATTAGGCTTATTTTTGCTTTTACTTCATCAAAGATCAGGATTGCTACAGCTACTTTTTTTTTACCTTTAACTAAAGCAAAATATATTCTGCTCCAGCCCTTACCTTTATTTTGTGTTTTTCTCTGCTTCAACTGCGTACAGCAACATGCTATAGGATTCTTTTTTTTATCTACTCTGCTATCTGCTTACATTTTATGGGAGAGTTCATACCATCCAAATTTAGTTATGATTACTACTTGTGTATTTCCGTCCATTCTATTCTTCTTCCTGTTTGTCTTCTCTTTCCTTTCACTCCTTCCCACATCATCAGTGTTTTGCTGCTCTCTGCCACTTCTCCTGATATGCATCCCTTTACGTCAGTACGCACACCTTTACTTGATCTCCTGTCCTCCTACTTCCCTCTCAAGTAAGATAGATTTCTATATTCAACAGATTGTGTATATTATTCCATCTTTGAGTCAATACTGGTGACAGTAATATTCAAGAAATACCCTTTGCCCACTTTCCTTTCTTCTCCACTCTAATAGGTCTTTCTCACCAATTCATGTGACATACTTTACTCCCACACTACCTCTCCTTTCCTTCTTTTTCCTTTGTGTTCCTCTTTTTCATTCCTTAATTTTTATATCATTCCATCAAATTAAACGTTTTCCTATATTCTCTCTATGTTTATTCCTTCTATCTGTACTATTAATGATACAATTTTTAAGACACACAAGTTTCATTTTCCTGTATCGGGACATAAATTGTTTAGCTCTATTGAAACCCTTATATTTTCTTTTTACTTTATACCTGTTTACACTTCTGTTGGGTTTTGATATTGGAGGTCAAATTTTTGGTTTCATTCTGTTCTCTTTATGAAGGCTTGATATCCTTCTATTTCATTTAATAGCCATTTTCTTCCTTGATGCATTTTGCTTAATTTTGCCAAGTAAGTAATTATTGGTTGTCCTAACAATGCCTATGTCTTCTGAAATACATTCCATGACCTCTGATTCTTTAAAATTGCAGCTGCTAGGCCCTATAGGATCCTAATTGTGACTCTCTAATATTTGAATTGTTTCTTTTTGACCACTTATATTTTTTCTTTGACCTGATCATTCTGAAATTAAGCTATAATATTCCTTTTGAAATCTCTTTCCTGAGGTGATTAGTGGATTCTTCCAATGCCTATTTTGCCTTCTGGTGGGCCAGGGATGCTTTCCTCGATGATTTCTTGAAAGATGCTGTCTTGGTCCTCCTTTCGATTATGAATTTGATTATGATGGTGCAATGATTGTGGTACTATCTCTCGTGGATCTATTTTCTGGGTCAGCTTTTTCTCCATGAGGTATTTTACATTTTATTCCATTTTTTTTTCATTCTGAAATATGGGAGAGTGACAGCAATTTAATGCTTACTCTGCTATCTTGGCTTCCAGAAATTTCCTCGTTGATAATGTCTTGCAAGATGCTGTCCAGGTACTCCTTTTAATTATGGCTTTCGTGTTGTCCAGTGATTCTGACATTGTCTTTCCTGGAACTATTTTCTAGGTCAGTTGCTTTCCCCATGAGATATTTTACATTTTCTTATTTTTTAAAATTATTTTTATTTTGTTTGATTGATTCTTGTCATCTCATGAAGTTATTTGCTTTTATTTGCACAATTCTGACTTTTAAAGTGTTGTTTTCATCATTTAGCTTTTGTATTTTCTTTTCCATTTGGCCAATTTTGCTCTTCAAGGAGGTGTTTTCTTCAATATTTTTTACATCTCTTTTTCCATTTGGTCAGTTATATACTTTAGACAGTTTTCCAAACTATTAACACTTTTTTTCACAACTCTCTTCCATCACTCTCATTTCTTTCCCCAATTTCTCCTCTGCCTTTCTTATATGATTTTGAAGTTCCTTTCAGGGCACTTCCATAAGGCCTTTCTGCATTTGAGAAAACTTCCTCTTTTTCTTTGGGTTTTTGTGCATAGGTGTTTTGTCACTGTTGTCTTCTTCTGAGTTTGTGTTTTAGTCTTCCTTGTCACCATGGTAATTTTCTATGGTCAGATTCTTTTTGTGTTCTTTACTGTTCATCTTCTTTTTTTGGCCTTTTCCCTTTCTTTTAAATTTGATCTCTGCTTCCAGGCTGGAAAGACCTCTGCCTCAGGTTTCTTGTTGCAGGGGCTATGGCCCTGAGTGTTTACCTGATTTGTACTGACATTTCAATGAAGTTCACAGGGCAGCATCACATGTGATGCTATGTTGATTGGGGAATGGGCAGGCTGGTACTGCTGGAAGCTATAGGAAAATGGCACCTTACCCGATGCTGAGCTGGGGATCCTAGTGTTGGTGTCAGGAGTGTGTTGAGGGGTTTCTTTCCATTTCCCTGGAGCTACACTTAAGCATGTAGAGGTCTGGTGCCTGGAGGGTACCTGTTTGCCACAGGCTACACTGAAGCATGTGGTGATTCTCAGTGCTGAAGTCTGCTGGTTCTCCTGGCTATAGTAAGGCACATGGAGGGTCCTTGACCATTTGCTGTTCTATCACACTGGGGCTCAGGATCTCTCACTGACTTTCTGAGGATGGGTTTGATGCTGGCTTGTTGGGGCATTTCCTGTCCTAGAACGTGCTCCCATTTTTCAAAGTGAGACAGACCTTTCTTATTGATCCTACAAGTCTCCAGAACTATAGTACAACTTCATTTCATCTTTCTACTGGCTCCATTGAACCAATATTTGTTCTTGGGTTCTCTTTTATGATTGTTGAAGGTGAATATTGGAAAGCTACAGGAATTTACTTTGAGCCATATTTGTGAAAATAAAAATCATTTCCCAATTGATAAATGGTAAAAGTTTATGAAGAAACATTTTTCAGAAGAACAAATCAAAGCTACCAATAGTCACATGAAAAATGCTCTAAATTACTTCTGATTATAGAAATTCAAACTATAAAGACTTTGAGATACCACCTCAGACCTATTAGTTTAGATAACATGACACAAAAAGAAAATTAACAATGCTGGAGTAAATGTGGAAAAATAGAGACAATGGTGCATTGTCAATGGAATTGTGAACTACTCTAATCAATCTAGAGAACAGTTTGGAACTATGCCCATGAGTATCTTTTCACTGAACAGTGCCACTAAACTATCTCCATTCTCAAGAAATCAAAGGGAAAAGCATCTATTTGTATAAATCTGTTTATATCTCTTCTGTTTCTGTGTTGGTAAAGAATTGAATGGAAAATAAAATGGCAAACCATTCCAGTATCTTGGCAAGAAAACCCCAAATGGGGTCATGAATAGTCAGACATGGCTGAAATGCCTAAACAAATATAAAATGAAAAATCTAGTGAATGCCTATCAATGAGGGAATGGCTGAACATATTGGGATATATGGTTGTGATGGATCACTGTTGTGCTATAAGAAATGATGAGCAGAATGTTGCAGAAAAATCTGGGAAGACTTAAATGAACTCATTGCAAAATGAAGTGAGGAGAGCATTGCACACAGTTACAGAAGTATTGTAATATCATGAAAATGATCAGCTATGAAAGATGTAGCTGCTCTAGTCAAAGATCCAAGACAAATACAAAGGTCCCAAGATGAAAAATGCTATCAACCTCCAGAGAGAGAAAAGATAATCTCTGAATGCAGATTGAACCATGCATCTTTATGTTTCTTAGAGTAATTTTCTCTATGTTTTCTTCTGTTGTTGTTCAGATGTTTCAGTTGTATACAATTCTTGGTGACCTCATTTGGGCCTTTTGTGGCAAAGATAATAGAGTTTCTTGCCATTTCCTTCTGCTCATTTGCAAATGAAGAAACTGAGGTAAATAGGGTTAAGTGACTTTCTAAGGAGTCACACCACTAGTAAAAGTTGAGGCAAGATTTGAACTCAGGAAAACAAATTTTCATGAGTAGAGGATGGGGCACTATAGCCAATGTTTCCCCTAGCTGCCTCTCTTTTTTTAGTTGTTTTTTTGTTTTTGCAACATAGCTGATATGAAATTATATTTTCCATGACTACATATGTACAATCAATATCACATATTTTTTTCTCCTCAAGGAGGAGGAGGAGTTGAATAGATGGAGTTTAGAACCCATTTGTTAAGTGAATGATAAAAATTTGTACATGTAATGAAGAAATATTTAATAAAATGAATAAAAAATATATTTAAAAGAATCAAAGTAATGAAGGTACACTCTAAATGGAGAATAGAAGACTTCAGTGGGAACTGTAGACAAATTGTTCCATTTGTAAATACAAAAGAACAAGTTTATATAAGTCAAAACATTCTGATGCAAAATTACCCTAACAAGTATAAACATATTAGAATTATTGTCTCTTGTAACTGTTTTTGGATGAACAATCAAGAGTGTTAAATGTACTTATAAGTGCAATGTAGAATTGGTTTGTGAGATACTAAAATCCAAATTATCAGTATCAAGAAAAGTACCTGGGGAGGGAGGAGGGAGCAAGATGGCAGAGTAGAAGGATGCACCTTTGGAAGTTCTCCCACAACTCATAAAATACCTGTAAAAAATGACTCTAAACTAATTCTAGAGCAGCAGAAGCTACAAAATGACACAATGAAAGAGATTTCCAGCCCAAGGCAGCCTGGAAAGCTGACAGGAAATGTTTATCACACCAGGAGCAGAGTGGAGTGCAGTCCAGCCTTGGCCGTACCACAGCAAGGACAGAACTGGAGCAGGCTTCAAGGTGCCACTGGCAGCAGCTACAATTCCCAGATTCCTCAATCCACAAATGCCAAAGGCAACTTCAAAGATCAGTGAGAAAGCTCTTCCATCTAGCTGAGAAGGGAATGCAGCAGTCTAGTCCTGGTCCCAGGTGGTGGCAGCTTCCATGGTTGGAGTCCTGGCCTAAAGAATCTGAGGAAATTGAGCTGCTCATCTCTATCTCAGTCCTGAGTGGCAGTCCTGGGGTGAGGAGGAGTACTAGGTGGCATGGTCGATCTGGTAGAGGCTCTGGAGTGGGAACTCTACTGGCAGATTCTGGGCAGAAAAGAATGCTTGTAGCTGCTTCCAGACCAGAGTGCAGGTCAGGAGAGGAGCAAACTCCTCTCCCTTCATTGTGCCACCCTGAAGGAACTGAGAAATTACGGGATGCCAGAGCATATCCTACTCTTGAGAAATAACTCAAAAGTCAAATTTTTTGAGAAGTTTTTTGGGCTTGGAAAATGCCCCAAAAAGGGAAAAAGAGTAAGACAATTGAAGGTTACTTTCTTGGGGAGCAGGAATTTTCTTCCATCCATCGGGATGAAGAAGAATTCATACTATCAAAGGAAGACTTAAAAGTCAAGGCTTCTGAATCCAAAACATCCAAAATAAATCCACAATGGTCTCAGGCCATGGAAGACCTCAAAAAGGAATTTGAAAATCAAGTAAGAGAGACAAAGGAAAAATTCAGAAAATAAATGAGAGTGATGCAAGAAAATCATGAAAAGCAGGTCAACAGCTTGCTAAAGGAGAAGCAAAAAAATGCTGAAGAAATTAACACCTTTAAAAACAGACTAACCCAAATGCCAAAAGAGAACCAAAAAGCCAATGAGGAGAAGATTGCTGTAAAAAGCAGAATTAGCCAAATGGAAAAGGAGGTTCAAAAGCTCACTGAAGAAAACAGATCTTTACAAATTAGAATGGAGCAGATAGAAAGTAATGAGTTTAGGAGAAACCAAGAAATTACAGAACAAAACCAAAAGAATGAAAAAATAGAAGACAATGTCAAATATCTCATTGAAAAAAAAAATGACCTGGAAAATAGATTCAAGAGACACAATTTAAAAATTATGGGACTACCTGAACACCATTATCAAAATCAAGCCTCGACATCATCTTCCATGAAATTATCAAGGAAAACTGCCCTGATATTCTGGAACCAGAGGTTAAAATAAATATTGAAAAAATTCACTGAACATTTCCTGAAAGAGAGACAAATCAAAAAACTCCTAGGAATATTGTAGTGAAATTCCACAGTTCCCAGGTCAAGGAGAAAATATTGCAAGAAGCCAGGAAGAAACAATTTGAGTATTGTGGAAATATAATCAGGATAACACAGGATCTGGCAGCTTCCACATTAAGGGACTAAAGGGCTTGGAATAGAATATTCCAGAATTCAAAGGAACTAGGATTAAAACCAAGAATCACCTATCCAGCAAAACTGAGTAAATACTTCAAGGGAAAAAATGGTCATTCAGGGAAGCAGTGGACTTTTAAGCATTCTTGATGAAAAGATCAGAGATGAATAGAAAATTTGACTGTCAAACACAAGAATCAAGAGAAGCATGAAAAGGTAAACAGGAAAGAGAAATCATGAGGGACTTACTAAATCTGAACTGCTTACATTCCTACATGCAAAGATAATATTTGTAACTCTTGAAACTTTTCTCAGTATTTGGGTAGCTGGAGGGGTTATACATATACTTGTATTATATACCCTTCCCTCCTCACTCATCCCCACTGAAGTCACAATCAATATCAGTTATATATGTGCAGTTATGCAAAACATTTCCATAGCAGTGATGATGTAAAAACTAACTATATTTTCCTCCATCCTATCCTGCTTCTCCCATTTATTGTATTTTCTCTTTTGACCCTATCCCTCCTCAAAAGTATTTCCTTCTAATTAACACTTCCTCCCATTTTCCCTCCCTTCTCTCATGGCCCTATCCCCTGCTTTTCTCCTTCTCCCCTACTTTCCTATAGTATAAGACAGATTTTCATACCAAACTGAGTGTGCATGTTATTCCCTCCGTAACTCAAATGTCATGAAAGTAAGGTTCATTCTTTCCCTGTCACCCTGCCCCTCTTCCCTGCCATTGAAAAAGCTTTTTCCTTGCTTCTTTTATGTGAAATAATTTGCCCCATTCTATTTCTCCCTTTCTCCTGATTTCTCTAGGAAAAATTTTCGGATTTAAAAATAGAAGACCTGCATTTTCTACCTTCTTTTTGATAGTAGCAAGATTCTTAGAAAAGTGTAAAACTGGGAGCAGAGCCCAGATGGTGGAGTAACAACATGGACTTGCTAGCAATCTCCCCCCAAACCCAGCCAAATACCTGTAAAAATGACTCTAAACCAATTCTGGAGCTACAGAACCCACAGAATTATGGAGTGAAGCAAATCTCTAGCCCAAGACAGTCGGGAAAGTAGCTGGGAAGTGTCTATCATGCCATGCTTGGATTACTCTAATGTAGTAGTATAGACCACAGTCCAGGCACAGACAGGACCTGAGAAGACTTTAGGAGGACTGAATCTTGGGCACCTGTGTTGGTTTCCAGACTTCTCCATCCCAAAACACACAGGACAAATTGGAAAGTCAGTGGAAAAAACCTCTGAGACATGTGTGAGAGAGTAGAGTGGTTGGGCATTAAAGTCAGGGTGGTAGAGGTGGAGGAGGAACCAACAGAGGAGGAGCCTATGGAGGACCTCCTGGCACCAGAAGGAGGGGTTGAGCAGAGGCAGTGGGAGTGACTATTTCTGGTGCTCTAGGCCCACACATTTTGGGAGGAATCAAGCGGCTGACAGTACACACGCCACTCCCACTGGAAGCAGCAAATTACCTTGATAAAGACTTCAAGAGTCAAGGAAATAGCTGGGGAAATGAGTAAAAACCACAAAAAGAATCAGACTACAGAATCCTACTTTGGTGACAAGGAAGATCAAAGTATACAAACAGAAGACAACAAAAATCAAAGCTCCTGCATCCCAAGCTTCCAAGAAAAATATGAATTGGTCCCAGGTCATGGAAAAGCTCAAAAAGAATCTTGAAAATCAAGTAAGAGAAGTAAAGCAAAAATTAGGAAGAGAAATGTGAAAGAGGCAAGTAAATCCTGAAAAACAGACCAACTGCTTGCTAAAGGAGACCTAACAAAGTTCTGAAGAAAATAACACTTTAAAAAGTAGACTAACCCAAATTTCAGAAGAGATCCGAAAAGTCAATGAGGAGAAAAATGCTCTAACAAGAGGAACTGGACAGATGGAAAGGGAGGTCCAAAACGTCTCTGAAGAAAATTATGAATTTCTGCTTTTTGAAAGTATTGGTAACGTTTGACTTGGTATGTATAAACTTTGCAGCATAGGTATTAGCAAAAGATTCATAAAGAAAATAACCCTTGATCTGCACTTTGATGGAGCTAATTCTTTCCAAAATTCAGAAATGAGAAAGGAGTACATTCCAGGCACAGGAAAATAGCCTGTTCAAAGGCTTTTTTTTTTTTTTTTAAATCTCACTCAGCTTTTCTCTTTGTACTCCAGTGCTTTTCAATGTTTTGCTTTTGTTAAGCACCTAATAAAAATTTTTTCACTTAATCTTTCCTTTTTTCAACCTTATAAGAATACTATCAGGAAAAGAAATGTGTTTTCTGACAATATCCCCACAAACCCCAAACACTGAAATACTTTAATATTTACTTCAGTGAATCAATACTGTGATCCATGTGGTTAATCTCTCTCACACTTCATATCAAACAATTTAAACCTTTACATCTTGGTCACTCTTGTCCATGTCCTTTCATAAATTCTCCATGAAAGTTCATCTAATTTTGTGAGGATATTTCTTTTTTTATTGACAACCTGTGGCCATAATGGCCAATTATCTATTATCTCTTAATCTGTCCTAATGACTCTCTACTTTTGCTTCTGCTTAAATATTTTTGGATGACTTTTAATTATGAAAGAACCCCAACTCCTACCCACCCACACCCACATCCAATAAAAACAAGAAAATATAGAATGAAACTATACAAAATATAAAGATTTTGACTAATCTACCTTATCATTTAGCCTACTTTTTCAAGGCTCTTGACATATTGCTTAGTGAATTGTTAAGTGAATAGAATAAATGTATTCTAACTCTGCTGAAATTTCAATTCAGTAATTATATTTCATTTATGATGCTGTTGAAAGGCCTGGTATGGGTGGCCAAAAGAACTAAATCCTGGATTAGTCTGGATGCCAGGTAAATCTGAGAGCATATCTGGAAACAAATACTGCTGCCTTCTAAAAGACTTCTCTGCCAATATTTTGCCAATTCTTGACCTAATTTTTGGGTGATGATACCTCCATTTTAATAATGAAATGTGCCTTTTACTTCCTCTGAGTATCAACATTAGGCACCACAGTAAAAGAAAGCTTTTAAAAGAAAATTTCACACCACTTTTGTGTTTCTTGTATGTCTTTAGAGAAAGAGAAACTAGGTTTAAAAAACAATAGAAAAGGAAACCAGATTCTTAAGACAGCAGCAGACTTGAATGTCTTCTTGGCCGCTCCCACAGCCTTTAGCATTCAGTGATTTTTTGCCTATGATTCTTATCATTATAGATTTGGAACTGATATAAAATCAGTTTCTGCCACCCCACAGATGTAGGAATCAATGAAAATAAGCACCTTCAATTTAGAAATAAACACATTATCCAGGCAAAAGAAAGCACCATAGCATTATGAAGACCGTACATGGAAGAAGACAGAGACATACAAGGCAAAACTGATTCAACTGGAAATGTGTCAAAAAGAAGGATATTGTTTGCCCAGTAAATTCTAATATAAACATAAAAATTACTAAAGAAATACACATTTTCAAATCATGCAAACAGTTTAAATGTTCTCATTACTTCCTGTTCTATTAACTAAAATGCACATTCTACATTTGTTGCAATAGTAAAGTAGTTGTATGTTCTGAATGCTTTCCAAATAAAGGTGTCTTAAGTAATTCACATGTATTGTTTTCATGCTTTCCTTGGATAGAAATAGATATGAATTAGGACTGTGCAAAGCTTGCCTATTTGAGAGTTTTAAATGAATTTAACTGCTTTTCTGAATGGAGGATTTCATTTTCAGATTTTTTTTATGTGACATTTTGTTTAGCTTTGTGATTTCCCATTAAAATCTATAATTTTCAAACCTAAAAACCTACAGACAAAAAATTTCACTGGAACAGTTTTTAAAGTGTCTGGTTCATGTTCTAAATAATAAACATCTCTCGCCATGAAACCCCTCAGCAACATCATTTCCCTTCTCTCTGTGCTGCAGTTCTGCAAACAAAGCAGTAAAGAGAAAATGTCCCACAGGGCCAATGGTTCTGCCTGTCCAAACTGGACCAAATTCAAATCTTCCCCTAGACCATCACTACTGTATTTTTTTCCACAGTGAAATTGCTAAAGGATCATAAGAGGACCATTGAAGTCTCTGAAGAAGTTGTGAATTGGTCCCACCATGAATAGGCAAAACCATTTCCCTGGAGGAAAAAAGAATTCAATACGGAAATTTGTAATGGAGACAAAAAAAGTGGTGAATAAACCCCCTCTTAGGGAAAGGAGAGCTTATTTAGCCTTTCCTTCTTAGAGGACAATGACAGTATCTTCTTCCTTGTTCTCATTCCTCTTTTAAGCATCCACATCCTCTTCTTTAAGTAAGACCACACTCTCAAAATCAAACATCTGTCAGATCTCCTGTTCCCTGTAGAGTTCAGTAACTGTACTATTCCAGGTTTCCCTCTGAATTTGTATTTTAATATGCAAATCCATAGAATTCTTATGTCTTCTATCATTATAAGCTCAAGGGTGTGATGAAAGCCAACAAAGATTCTTTTTTTGTTTTGTTTTGTTTAAATTTTGCATTTCTGGTTCAATTAATTTTTCTGTGGATTTATAATCTTATTTGAATAATACTCTTCCACTGAGAAGATATACTCAATACAGAATTCTTACTCTAGGGAGTGTTGCAAATGATAATTAATTCAGTTGTAAGAATAGCTATCTAAGGTCAGCTAGGTACCTGTGATGTATTCATTAGAATAAGTTCAAATAAATGAAGGAGAGTCCTCTTGAGATTTCATAAAATAACAAATAACATGATATATAAATGCAAGGAAAAGATCAAAGTTTAAGAGGAAAGAAAAATACAGAAGGAATCAATGAACAAGAATTATAGGAAGATCAGCCCAAGGCTTCAGGTTGCCTGATAGATGGGTCTCTAAAAAGCTTTTTCCTTGATATTATTCTTGCCAACCCCTGGGAATGATATTATGCAAATGATTACATTAATTCCATGAGGTTTCAATTCTTCAGTTATGTTGCCTTTAGATATGATATCCATTTCTTTGCTTTGTGTGCTTTAAAAATAATCTCCTCTAGAAATTTGATCAGGGAACTGTACAATGTGGAAGTGAAATGGGCATCATAATCTGAATTTGGAAGGCCAAAACTAGCTGCCCCATTTTCCATCACCCCCACTCTTATGTGTTCACACACCATCCCAATCTAGGTAATCAAAATCAGGATGAAGGCAACTTGAAATAGAAAAGGCAACATCCTTTGCTCAATAAACAGGCATGTTCCACTGTTATCTATTAATTAAAAGTAGAAGAGACATTAGGTAGAACATTATCTCATCTGATCCACTTTGTTACGTCAGCAAAAAGAGTCTGCCTAAATTAAGGTAAAGGTACTTCTAAGATCTATTGACTATTTCAGGTCAGACTATTATCTACTACCAGTGCAATCTCCTAAAAATATAAAAAACCTTCAGGGCCCCACTACAGTAGAGAAAATTAATAACAAATTTATTAGCCTAGCATTCAAGGCTCTCCACAGTCTTCCACTTCAAACATGTCTCTTATTACTTCCCTTCATATATTTTACATTCTGAATGAAATAGAATATTCATTGCTCTTCATTTAATATTATCCTGTGGGCCTGCTCTCCTTCCCCTATATCTTCACCAAATGAAACTTACTTTCATTCAAGGTATTATGGAAGCAACATCTTTATCAAGCCTTCACAAGTATCCTGGATACTTTTTGTCATGCCTCCTTTCACAATTTTCTCATAAAACTGTTTACATTTCTATGCATTTAGATTTTTTAAAAAATTAACGTTCTTTAAAATAATTGACAGTACAATCCCTACCCATTGAAAAGACAAGAAATATGATATAGACTATATATGTGTAGTCTCATAAAAACATACTTCATATTATCCATGCTACAAAGAAAAAAATTACAAGAATAAACACGAAATAGACAAACAAAAAAGTTTGTGCTTCAATCTACACTTAGAGATAACCAGTTTTCTCCCTGGAAGTAGATAGCTTTCTCATCATCGGTCCCTTAGAATTGTCTTGGATCATTGTTTTGATTAGAGTTTCTAATTCTTTCACAATTATCTTAATAACATTGCTGTTACTGTTTATAATGTTCTTTTGGTTCTGCTTACTTTACTTTGTATCAGTTCTTATAAGACTTCCCAGGGTATTTTCTGATAAAACCCTGCTCATTTTTTCCTATAGCAAAATAATTTTCCATCACAATCACATGCCACAATTTTTTCAGCTGTTTCTCAATTGATGGGCATTCACTTAATTTCCAATTTTATGCCACCAAAAAGCTATTATAAATATTTTTTGTATAAATAAGTCTCTTGCCATTTTCTTTGTTCTAATTGGGATACAGACCTAATAATGTCATTGCAGGGTAAATGGATGTGTATAATTCCAAATTCTTTCAATATAGTCCCAAATTGGTCTCCAGAATGGTTAGACCAGTACACAACCCCAACAACAGTGCATTAGTGAACCTATTTCTCCACATCTCCTCTAGCTTTAGTTATTTTTCTTTTCTGACATGCTAGTCAATCTGATATATGTGATGAGCTATCTCAGAAGTATTTTAAATTGTATCTCTCTAAGGTGACTTGGAGAATTTTTATGTGATTTTTGATAGCTTTGATTTCTTCTAAAAATTTACTATTCCTATCCTTTAACAATTTATCAACTGGGAAATGGCTTAAATTTTTAAAAAATTTGGCTAAGTTCCCCATATAATTAAGAAATGGGGCTTTTACCAGAGAAACTTGTTATAAATTCCACCCCTCTACTTTTCCTGTTTTCCTTCTAACTTTTTCTGCATTATTTTTATTTATGCAAAAGCTTTTTTAATTTTATGACATCAAAACTACCCATTTTACTTCCCATAATCTCCTCTAGTTTGGTTGTAACATTTTCCCTTATGCATAGCTCTGATAGATACATTTTTCCATGTTCACGTAATTTAATTATGATATCACATTTTATGTAAAATCATTTCTCCTTTTGACCTTATGCTGTTATGTGGTGTGCTATGTTGGTCTATACCTAGTTTCTTCAAAAATGCTTTTCAATTTTCTAAGAAATTCTTATCATATGGTGAGTTTCTCTTCCAAAAGCTTAGATCTTTGGGTTTATCAAACACTAGATCACCATGGTCATTTAATGTGGAGCATTATGTAACTAATCTATTCTACTGATCTACTTAGCCAATACTAGATTGTTTTCACTATTATCACTTAAATTCAGGTTTACCAGGCTTGAATTGTGGTTGTAATTCTTACTCTCTTGCCTTCTATAATATCACTTTTCAAGCTCTCCATTCTTTTAATGGGATTGCTGCTACATCATATGTTATCCTGACCGTGGTTCCATAACCGAATGGTTTATTTCTGGCTGCTTGAAGTATTTGCTCTTTGAGCTGGTAGCTCTGGAATTTGGTTATAATATTTCTGAGAGTTTTCATTTTGGAATACCAACAGTAGGCAATTGGCAGATTCTTTCAATTTCTATTTCTTCCTCTGGATCTAAGAAATTGGGTCAGTGTTCCTTGATAAATTCTTCCAATATGATGTCTAAGTTATTTTTTTATATTGACTTTCAGGCATATAATTCCAAAATTTTAAAATATATAATTCTAAAGTGATCTCTCATTGATTTATTTTCTAGGTCAGTTGTTTTCTGATGAAATATCTTGATTTTGTATTTGTTTTCATATCTTTGACTTTGTTTTATTGTTTCTTAATGTCTCATGGAGTCATTAACAATCACTTGCCACATTTTAATTTTTAAGAAATTTTTTTCGGTAGTGAGCTTTTGTTTTTCTTTTATTGTTTGGTCAATTCTCTTTTCAAAGGTATTATTTTTTCAACATTTTTTCCATTTCATTTACCAAGCTTTTAATTTTTGTAATCTCTTTAATCACTCAATATTTTTTCCTGATTTTTCTTCTACCTCTCAAGTATAATGTACAACATAAGTCCTCTAATATATAATGTACTCTTAAAGGGAAGGATTTGAATGTATATCTAAACCATTTACTAAGAGCATTGTAAAGCTTGCTTTTTTTCCTTTCTCCCAGTGTCTGAATACAATCAAGGTAAAGAATAAAACACTCTGGCTTTAGCATTTGGATTACACAGTACTTTAATAGCATTAGATAATCAGAAATTCTATAGTGAAAAGTTGACTTTTCAAACACGTTAAACGTTTTAATGCTAAATTTGAAGGAGGAATATATAAGATACAATAATATATATATTAAATACTAATTGTTCAAATAAGTAAACAAGAGTCCAATAAATAATCCATAATATTTATATAAGAATAATGGTTAGAGGATGGAAGTTCACAGTCCTACTGTGCTATCTTTTTGTAAGACTGCAATTGAAGTGTTGCATTCAGTTCTGAATATCAAAAGCTCCTCTCTTCTCTATACCAATTTGAGGCACCACAGTCTTTCTAGTAAGTGAGTTTGACAGCTTCAAACTAGCCTCTAATCATTCTCCCTCATCCACAATATTTGAGCTGTTACCAAGTTTTTAGGTTTTTACCACTATTTCACTTATCTTGAATCAGATCCTAAAACTCCATTAACAATGTTACCACCTCAGGGTATCACCTATTGCTTATTGAAATAACCTATTAATTGGCATTCCTGTAAATCTTTCCTCTATTTAATCAAACTTCAATATAACTTCACATTCATAAAGCACAAATCTGTTCATTTACTCCCCTACTCAAAAAGTTGCACTGTCTCCTAGTTGCTTCTTCAATAAAATAGAAACTCCTCTTTTTGGCATTTAAATCCTTTCATAATCAAGGAACAGCTATTTTTTCATGCTTAGACTAAACCTAGCAGCTTAAAACTGCTGGAATTCCTAGCATCCTTCAAGGCTCAGGACAAGTGACAAATGTTATAAAATAACTATAGATATTGGATTGGTAATTAACATAAGTAAGTATGAAATAGTGGTAGGCGTGCTTGGTTGTTTCAGTACTCACACAGAAAGACCACAATTGGCAGCAGGAAATCAGGTGGTAATCACATTTTAATTTATGCTTTGTCCATTGTTACCAAAAAGGACCATGACATCAGCAAGGTGATGTTATGACAGGCAAGTGAATTGAATTTGAGTGAGAGATGGCCATGCAAAATCACCAGCCTCATTTTCACCTCTGAGTTCAATGGCTGGTTATAGATCAGAATAATAGGAGATGGCCCAGGATGTGATGGGGAAACTTGGCCTTTTCAAGCTGAGATTTTTAACAGATCTCAGTTTGACTGAGTCAAAGCCTATTCACTGAATGAGAGCAAAAAGCCCATAAAAGCAGAGAAAAGTAGTTAGCAGTGGTACAGAGGTAGATGGCAGCATACAGATATGCAATGGGATGGCAAAGGAAGATAGGCAGCATGGGGAAAAGTATAGGGAGGAGAGGCAGAAAATTTTATTCACATAACTTTGGATTAAAGTTGGGAGTGCTTGGAAGCATGGACCTGAAGATGATGAAAGAATGCTTGGGTGGAACTGAGTCAAAATTTACAAGAATACAAGTCATTCCCCAATTGATAAGTGGTCAAAGGACATGAACAGGCAGTTTTCAAAGGAAGAAATTAAAGCTATCTATATACATGACAAAAATGCTCTAAATCACTATTGATTAGAGAGATGCAAATCAAAACAACTCTGAGCTACCACATCACCCTTATCACAGTGGCTAACATGACAAAACAGGAAGATGATAAATATTAGAGAAGATGTGGGAAAATTGGAACATTAATTCATTGTTGATGGAGCTGTAAGTTGATCCAGTCATTCTGGAGAGCAATTTTGAATTATGACCAAAGGACTATGAAAATATACATACACTTTGACCCAACAATATAACTTCTGGGACTGTATCCCAAAAAGAACATAAAAATAGGAAAAGGTCCCACATGTACAAAAATATTTATAGCAGCTCCTTTTGTGGTGGCCAAGAACTGGAAATTGAGGGAATGCCCATCAATTGGGAAATGACTGAACAAGTTGTGGTATATGAATGTAACAGAATCCTATGTGCTATAAGAAATGACGAACAGGTAGACTTCATAAAAACCTGTAAAGATATATGAACTGATGCTTAGTGAAATGTACAGAACCAGGAGAGCATTATACGCAGTGACAATCACAGTATTTGTTTCTGATAGACTTAGCACTTCACAGCCATGCAAGGACCTAAAACATTCCCAAAAGACTCTTTATGCAAAATACCATCCACATTCAGAGAAAGAACTATAGAATCAGAACACAGAATGAAGTAAACTATTTTCTCTTGTGCTATGTTTTGTTTTGGTTTGCTTTTATCTCTTGGTTTCTCCCATTCATTTTAATTCTCCTATGCAACATGACTAATGTGAAAATGTGTTTAATAAGAATGTATGTGTAGAACCCATATAAGATTGCATGACATCTCAGGGAGGGAAAGTGGAGGGAGGGAGGAGAAAATTTAAAACTTATGAGAGTGATTGTTGAAAACTGAAAACAAATAAATTAATTTAAAAAAGAATGCTTGGAGAAGGGCAGGACTTTCAGGTCCCATTTTTATAGAGTTTTTTGGGAAATAGGACAACTGTTATCTGTGTCATCTTGAGGATAGTTCATTACCTATTCAATTTATCTCAAAGTTATTGGTAAAATTCAAAGTCATCATCTCAAAGTTATCAGCACCTTTCATGATCTGGAGCTATGGACATCTGAATTTTGTTTGGAATTTGTCTGTCATAGGACTAGAAACACTGAAAATCAACATCTAGATGGCTTCCCTTGATTCAGTACATATTACTAGGATGTGAATTTTGATTAATATATAATCTAATTTATAAATTTTAATCCTTTGATGTTTGGGATAGTTTGTACCTTACTTTCAGGTTTCCCTTTGCAATCTAATGTTTTGTTGTATCACCTTATAAATTTCCTGTTCAGATTAAAAGTGGAAAGGTTCAAGGTGATCAGAACACGAAACAATAGTAATGCACATTTGCTCTCTTCTACTGTCCCCAGTCAGTTGCCAAATGCTTGCCCCTTCATCTCACCCAAAACTTATTTTGTATTTTTTTCTCTATATGTATTGCATTTAAAAGACCCTGTTTTAGTAGAAGATAGAGATACAGCATCAGAGTCAGGTGGCTCTGGATTCAGTCCAAAGTCTGGATTAAAATTCAGTTTCTTGTACATACTGATTGTTTGTTTGGACAAATAACACAAATTCTTGGTGTTCCAAACAACTCTCTGAGACTGTAACAAAAAATAAAAACTATGGTATTATGCCTTCGTTTGAGGAGTGTCTTCTCTGGAAGCTGTAACCATGTTGATCAGAAAGACCCAATCAAAATTGATAATCATACAGAGGGAGAGAGAGAGAGAAAGAGAGAGAGAGAGAGAGAGAGAGAGAGAGATTTATGTGTAATGGAAAAATAAAATGTCTTTCAAGAAATGATTAAAAAAGTAATATGTTGAAATATGTAATTTTTAAAAACTCTACATAATGGATATTTGTAACTTCATACATACTGCCTTTTCTCTTCTAGTTTTACATATATATTTTTATGTTTGTTATATTTAGAATAAGAAAAGAAAAAGGAAAGAATGACTTAAGTAAAGAAGAAATAGATAAATGATCATCATTCTTACAGTTCTTTTAAGAGTTCAATAAACTGAAACATTGTAATGTCGTGTGTCGTAACTCTTTGTAAAATGTTTTGTTGATTTAACTGTTATTTATAATTTAATAGAAAAAATAATTTTATTTTGAATCAACAATCTTACTATGTGACTTTTGATGTTTTCTATTTACTGTACTTGATACTTCATAATGTTTATTCTTCCATCTGCCTGTAGGGATGCCATCCTTTAGAGGGAAAAAATATTTAAATTCATTTTAATTTAATTACTTTTTTTTCCTTTAAAACTATGCTGACAATTGCTCCTGGGTTATATCTCAGGAATCATATGTTGTTACTTGAGACTGTTACTATGACTGGCAAAAAGAAAACATCTTTCACTCCATTTGATTATGTGTGTATGTATATATGTATGTATGCATATAGATAGATAGATAGATAGATAGATAGATAGATAGATAGATAGATAGATAGATAGATAGATAGAGAGAGAGAGAGAGAGAGAGAGAGAGAGAGAGATAGATAGAGAGATAGATTGATAATGGCAGAACAGTCACACCACAACATTAGTATTCTTTGAAATTGTGAAAATGGCTTCCCCTAAATCACAATGAATTAGAGATTGCATGTAATCTGCAGAAGACAGCAGAATAGTAACACTTGACATTTGCATAATTTTTAAATATTACAAAACATATTACATACAGTTATCTCCTTTGTATTATTATTTGCACCTGAGCTAGGTGCAAACTTTTCAGGAAAACTAAAATATAAGACACTGCAGCATAGAGGATAGGGGATTTCTTCACTGTATGAGAGGGGTCTGGGAGAAACACTTAGAGGATTCTGAATTCTGCAGGCTTGCAGACTCTAGCATATTATGCTGTGAACAAACTTTGATTTTTGGAGAACTTACAAAATTAGGAACAAATAGGGAGAAAGATCCAACATGAAGTACCTTCTACGATCACATTTTCTTTTGCTCATATTTCCAACCTATTGTATAGCTTTTAATTTTACATAAAATTGGGCTCTATTCCTGGGGTTGAGGGAGCATTGTCTCAAGTTTCTTGTACAGGTGGCATGGAATACTTAGCCACTGACCTGCATTGTGGTATTGACTTGCTGTTCTGGGAAGGAATGGGATCTCTCCTCTGGTTTGTTTGATGGAGGAGAGGGGTGCTCTAACCACTGACCTACATCTGGGCCTCCTGCTGCTGGTTTGCCTAGAAGACATCTGCACTGGACTACATTCCTCTTTTTACCAGAGTGATATACCTTTCCTCTCAACCTCCTAAGTTGTGTTGGGATAGAAATTTGTTTCACCCCATTCTATTGCTTGTTCTGCCATTCCAAAAATCATTTTGAGACATTTTTAATAGTTCTTTGGAGGTGAATTCGGAAGAGTACTCCCTCATCTTGCTTCCATCTCTAACACATTACTTTAAAGCTGGGCTTTTTAGTTATCTCAATGAATTTTCTCCTTTCACCATAGTGCACATTAAAAATGATTCTTTTCTTCATTGTTAATAACTCTAGGTAATATAGCTAAATCTGTAGCTCTTGTTTCCCCTACCAAATTAAACAAAACACAATACTACAACATTCAATAGGCCATTCAAGCAAAAAATAAGAATTTGCTATGTCCAATAAAAAGCATAGTTCTCATTTTATCTTTAGATTGCATCACCTCTCCCCCTCCTCCCCCTCCCTCCCTCCCTCCTTTCCTCTCTCTCTCTCTCTCTCTCTCTCTCTCTCTCTCTCTCTCTCTCTCTCTCTCTCTCTCTCTCTCTCTCTCTCTCTTCCCCCCTCCTCTGTCTCTGTATCATTCTTATATATTATTTCTCCATTGGTCCTCTTGTCTGAACAGTGATAACATTTCATTGTAGCTTTTCCTTACAGTATCACTTCTAATGCTTTTCTTATGTATCAGTTCATACAAATCTTCTGAGCTTTCTCTGAAATCAATCCCTTTTGTCATTTTATGGTGCTATATTATTCTATTGTATTTGAATACCATAATATTAGCTATTACTTTAATTAAAGAGTACCTCACTCTTCCAAAACGTCAAAACAAAAATGCTATTTTTTTTAATATATTGTCCCTTTTCCTCATTCTTTATTCTTTTTACTGAATTGGTCGAGTAGTGATGTTGTTTGCTCAAAGGTTATGTTTGCAACTTACTAACTTTTAAAGTGTAATTCCAAATTGGAATGACGAATTCGTGGTTTAGCAAATCATTGACAAACTGACTGGCAATTAAATTGGAGCTAAGAAGTAACTTTTTATGGCTTCTGTTAGGTTGAATTTTTTTTTCCTTGGAGAGTTTCCTTTTCGTATTCTTTAACAATTTATCTATAGGAAAATATCTGTTATTTTTAAATATGTTCTCTGTTGTTCAGTCATTCAATCATGTCTGAATCTTCATGAGTTTGTAGGGGTTTTATCGATAAAGGAACTGGAGCGGTTTGTCATTTCCTTCTCCAGTGGATAAAGGCAAACAGAGATTACATGACTTTTCCAGGGTCACACAGCTAGTGAATGTCTGGGGTTGGATTTGAACTAGGTCTTCCTGATGCCAGTCCCATCTTTTATCAACTAGGTCACGTAGTTGCCTCCAAATCAAAAAGAGATTAGATGACTTGCCCAGGATCCTATATCTAGTAAGTATCTAAGTTTGGGTTTGAACTCAGGTCTTCCTGATTTATTTTTATATAAAGTGTACCAAAATCTTGCTGTAATTTTAATCTTATTACAATTTGAAGTAAGCAGAAAAAGGAGAACATTATATACAGTAATAACAATGTTGTAAAGATATTCAACTGCAAAAGACTTAACTAGTCTGATCAAGATTCAAGGCAATGATCCAAAACAATTCCAAAGGACCTCTGATGAAAAATGCTATCCATCTGCAGAGACAGAAAAGATGGACTCTGAGTACAGATTGAAGCAATATCTTTATCTTTCTTGATTTTTTGTGTTTTGTTTTGCAGCAAGGATAATATGAAAATATTTTGCGAAACTTCAAATGTAAAACTAATATAATATTGATTGCCTTGTAGTAAGGCAGAAACAGAATTAGGAACTCAAACTTTAAAAAAATGAATGTTACTTTTTTAAAAGTACAGTTGTGAAATATTTAATGTCTTCGGTAGTCTAAAGGAAGGCAAAGAATAATGACCAGGAAAGACAGGATAATGAAGGTTATTACTGGAGAAAACAATTTAACTTTCTCTTCAAAATAGCTAAATTTAAAAGTTACTATATTGTGGAAGAAAATCTAAAGTAATAACCATTTAAGTATTTGGAACATATGGTATATAATATATGAAACACCTTAACATTCAATTACCATCTGCAATCTTAACTAAAAGAAATCCCCACACATTGTAAGAGATGTGGCTAATATTTTATAATGACTTACCACTTTAAGGTTGTATTGCAAAACAGGTAATTTTATAAAAACAAAACAAAACAAAAACAAAAGCATAATGTATTGGCCTGCCAAATTAAGGAATAAAATTATTTTCTTTTAAAAAAACTGAAATTAATCACTCTATTTGGTTCTCCTGGACCATTTTATTCAAACCAAGAAGCACTTATATAATATATTGATTTGCATCTAAGATCATAGAATTAGAGCTAAAAAGGATCTTAAAAAAATCAGTCCTCTTATTTTATACATGAAAGAGGTGAAGTAACTTGCATAAGGTCATACAAGTAGGGCATGCATGGTAGACTCAAGATTTAAACCAAAGCTTTCTGACTCTTAGTCTCGCACTTTTTTTCACTGTATTATATGAAGGCAAGTCACTTAATCTTTATGGTTGAGGGGTGATTCCATACAACTTCTTTATTAGTCATAGATGGCTTTTCTTCTGAGACAACAGAGTTTCCACAATGAAAGCTAAATAAATAATGATATCCACAATGCCTTCTTAAATTCACATGTGTGTGTATTAAATACCTACGGTTTGAATATTACTCTTAAAACAGCCTCAAGTATAAGACCTGCCCAAAATGGAGATATAAAATACATAACTCATTCTACATATTTCGTTATAAACACTTCTAAAAGTATAATTGATGTTATGTCATTTGTAATAATCCTAGGTAACAGGAAAAGAGAAGTTATTTAATAAGCTTAGATTTCTATATTTCTCTTAAATTTTCATAAAAAATGATACCAAACTTGTCATGCTGGTGATTTATTTTCAAAGTAATCAAGTATGTCAAGGAATACTTCTTAAATCATAAAGCAAATGTTTATTAAGCACCTAAGCCACATATTCATACTTCAGGGCCAGTATACCATTCAATGGGTAATCCTACCTTTCTCAGGGAGTTTATAAGCAAGGCAAAATGAAGGACAGAAGTTTGGTGTCAGTTGCCTTCAAATGTAGCCTTAGGGAGGAAATTTTCTTTTTAAATACATGATCTCCCTATCTCACCAAGACTGGAAGTGAAGGGAAGGACAATCAGTGGACCTGACAACATTCCTTATTTATGTGGAAACTTTGACTGTTTCTTTTCTGACTTGATCCATAGATTTCTTTCTAGAGAAAGACCTAATTAGTCACCTGATCTTACTACAATTACTTGTCATAAACCTTCTAAACACCCTTTTGTCTCAAGTAAAGGGAATTGGAGAAGAACAAACAAAAGGAAACTATCAAGATCATCCTGTTCTTAAACTGAAGTTGGTCAATTTCCAGCAATAAAGTCACTCAGAATAACCAGCCATTCACTTGCCCTTCACTCTTCTTCTGATCCATCTTCCCATATGCCCTTTCTAACTGTGCTGGCTATACCTCTCAGACAGTTAGTAAACTTTCCTAGCAATTTGGACCAATACAAAGACCACAAATATGGAGACTAGTCTTTAAATGCCTCTACTTTAGGAGAATATAATCAATTGTCCCCATAAAATAAATACAATACAATCTCCATTTGAGTGCAGATTCATGGGAAAATGATACAGACAGACAGAAAAAACAGTATATTCAATTTCTTATTTGCCCTGGTACCTAATCCTAATTAGGTTTATTCTAATTATTCTAGAATGTTCTGCACTTATTTACATGGAAACTTGAAATCATGAGTATATGCTCATTTTTTGAATTCTGGCTGATTTTAATCTTTGATATACCATTCAAGTTAAGAAAACTTTGAAACAAATTATATTAACAAATGACATGACAGTAGTGGAGAAAATATCAATTTGTTTTCAAGTGGAAATCATTTTCATAATTCCTCTTTTAAGTGTTTTAACCATCTAATGCAACCTCCTTACTAATCTCATTAGGTCACTATAGACTTAAAATTATTATTGTAGAGAGGAATCAGGAATAAGCCTGAACAAGTAAGGAAGGACAAAGAATGAGGCAATTGTTGGTAACTTAGATGGGTTTCTGGAATTCAGCTTTCCAAAGGTGTATGGGTGAGGGGATTAGGGGTCAAAGTGCTTGGACAGCATCAGAATCCTAGAAAGAAAAAGCACAAGCATTTGTCCTTAGAGCAAGATTCACTCTAGCACGAGACTAAGCCATTATGTGGGTAGAACAAACCTGGGCCTTCTCTATTATTTGAATTATTTGGAAATGAAGTTCTGATTAGAAAGAAGTTGCCTCTCTAGAAACCAAATTTATTTTGGGAATACCTCGCACCTTTTTTGGAGGTAGTGCTAAAATTTTGGGACTCTATTTATATCCCTATTAATGCTAGAAACTGAAGAATTGGTTTGATCTTCAATGGCTTACTATAAAATTTAATGTTGTTGAATTATATGTCAAGTGAACTAAAAGGTATTTTTTATCACAGATATGATCTTAGTGGTCTACTTGTATAGTCCATGGTCAATAAACATTCATTATGCTCCTACTATGTGGCACTCAACTAAACAAAAGCTGAGGATTCTCCACATCTGTAAGGACCTAGATACCTGCTAAATTATATCATTCATGAATGGAAGACTTTCATAGGAAGCATAATTCAAAGATATAATTTTTGAGTAGCCACCAAAATTAAAAGTAACCTATGTAAACTCCGGGTGCTGAACAAGAGTTAAATAGAGTTAAAGAGAAATATTTTTGTTTGTTCCTTTTTATATAAATAATAATTTTCATTGATATTATTAGCTTTTATATCACTTATATTTTCCCCTTTATCTCTCCCAGAAATTCATTCCACATATGAAAGAATATTTTTGAAAGAAAAAGAGGAGGGGAATCTAGCAATATTGATTAACATAGTGGAAAAAATTTGAAAATATATGAAGTGTCCCACACCCATAGACCTTTTGTATTTGCTGTAGGGTGGAACATGAATATCTTCACATATCTCTTCACTGGGGCTATGCTTTTTCTTTGTAATATTGTGACATGCATGCTTTTTTAAAAATTCAGTCTGTATTTTCTAATAGACTCGATTTTACAGGGCAAATAACTTTAGATTGTATTGAATTCATTTCCTTTTCAGATTATTCAAATTTCTTTTCCTTTATATGCGAACATTTTTTCATGGTTACTGGCAGAATTTTTCATTTGTCACTGGAATTATAAAATGTAATTACCATATATCTTTAAGTTGGAATCACATTATTTTTTGTTTTCTGAAGGTGTTCTATATATTCTTTCAATTTATGTTTTATTTATTGCTTTCAGAAGTTGTGTACTTTTTAATTATTTCTCAAATTATGCTGCCTATTATTTTGACTTGTCACATTCTTCTTCAAGACCTGTAATCTTAAGGTTATTTTTTTACTCATTCTGTCTTTGAGATCAATGTGTATTGCTTGCATAATGATCACATATTTACTAAACATTATTGCATTTTGTTTTTCTGCTTCCAGATTGTCCTTCACTTCAGTGTGTTTCTATTCCCATTGACTTGTCTGTTTTGCTTCTTTAGAGAGATTTATTACTATGGATTCATTGTTTTTATTCTAATTTTTGCTGCTAACTATTTCTACTGTACAGGCCATACATTCTGCCACCTTTTCTGATTTAACACTTTTCAAGATTCTTGCTCCTCTTTTGAGCCATTCAGAAACATTCCTCAATGGATTCTTCACTTTCTAGGGAATTCATAGTATCCTCTATCTCATTAGGTTTGATTTAACTTACCTTACCCTGAAATATTTATTTATGAATATTGGACTTTATTTAGATAACTTGGTAGCCATCTTCCATTGTGTTTTAATATCTTCCTTGTTGACATTCTCCTATCCCTTGCTCTCTTACTCCTTCTCCTTTGATGGCAAATCTCCAAGGACTAGCCCTCAAATCTGTCTCAATCACCTCCAAGACTGAATATTAGCAGTCTCAGACTTTGCCACTAGTCACTTTGTGGGGTGGAGGGGAAGCAGAACTCATCGCAGTTATATTCCATGTTCCCTTTCTTCAGGCCTTGGGCTGCACCTGCTCACTCTGGTGCCCTGTTCCATTTCTTTCTATTCTTTCATTGTCTTCCTGAGCAATGCTGCAGTATGCAGCTCCAATCTACCTTATTCTCCACAGCCTTAGTCTACTTTTCCCTCTTCCAGAAGTGGGTGGATATTGTAGGACACAAGACAAATAAATAAATAAATAAATGTTTCCTGCCATCAATAGTCTTACATTCTATAATATCTGAATAGAAAATAGGAACCAAGAAAATATTCTCAGTCCTACCCAGTAATGGGGAGAAAGTTCAGGGGAAGAAAAATATTTAGGAAAATCAAGTCAATATTAAGTAGTACATAGTAGGGGAATATACATATATATATATGTATATATATATATATATATATATATATATATATATATATATATATACACACACATATGTAGATATAGATACTAAATGGAAAATAATACAACAACAAAAGATATTTTTTGGTTCATAGGAATGTATCATACAAGTTTATTTTTCATAAGCTTCTTGCTTCTTTCAGTTATCTACAGTTGAAGAAAGCTTGCTCATTGAATCGAAGTTACTCATTACTGACCACATCCTTCACACATGTTTGAAAAAAGAAAAAAATTCATCCATGTCCAAATGTCTTCTGGAATTTCTTGGTCTATATTAGTGACTGAAACATTACTAGGATAGTCACTTCATGCTTATGATTTCTCTTTATGAACTTGGGCTATCTAACTACTAAATAAATGAGCTATATGAATTTGCAAGTTTTGCCAAAAATGCTATATTCCAGGGAAACCAGTGAAGAACATAAAGAACCATCGAATGGATGGAGGTAAGTGTTTGCCCTAAATCTGCATCATGGACTTCTGGAATTACTGCAGAGTTTGGAAAACTGGCTTGGGTAGCTGGTGAAATAAACAAATAAACAAAGCTGGTAAATTACAAGCATGAAAGGACAGAGGGAGAGGAGAAACATAAACTACAAGAGGATGATAAATCATATACAAATTCATATGGTTAATGATCTGCATGTATTTGTATGTATGTGTGTATGAATATATATGTGCGTATATGTATGTATGTATATATATACATAATACACATATACATGTGTATATATACACACATGTATGTAGAAGCAGCTACATAGGTGCTAGACCTGGAGTCAGGAAGATCTGAGTTCAAATCTGGTCTCAAACACTTAGTACAATACAATCCTGGGCAAGTCACTTAACCTCTGTTTGCCTTAATCCACTGGAGAAGGAAATGGTGAACCACTAACATTTTACCAAGAAAACCCCACACAGAGTCATGAATATTCAGACATGACTGAATGACTGAACAATATACGTATATGCATATATACATGCATGTATATATGCATGCATGCCTACATACATACAGAAAGAAAATGTCTAGTGGCCAGTCCTAAATCCTGAGCGGATGAGGCTGAATCTTATTTTTCTGAAATAAACAAAAAAAGTTGATATTTCTTTTTTTGTTGTCTGCTGATTTTGCTTGGCCATCAAGTTCCTCAAATAAAGTGAGTAGTACTTTGTGGTATTAGAAAATACTAGTACATTGGGACCTCAGAAACTAGAAACAAATTCCAGGAAAAGAAAGAGGGGGAAAAGAGATAAATTCGTCATAGACCAATTGTGGCAAAGTCAAACATTTTATAGACACTTTGACAAATGAAACAGGAGGCATCCTAGCTAACAAAATATTTCTCATCATCTTAGCTTTTCTTCTGTCCACAGTGGGTCTCCCATTTGTTGCCTCCATATCTTTTTGAAGTTGTGTGGTAATCAAATTTAAGAACAATAAACTTTCAGAGGTCAGGGTTTCTTAGACTTTTTTATGTGACAGACAACTTTGTTAGTTTAGGGAAGCCCAGGGACTCCTTCTTGCAGTGATATTTTTAATTGTATAGAACACAGAGGATCATAAAGGAAACCAATTGAAATACTGTATGTGTGTATATGTATCTGTGTACATGTGTATACACACATATATACATTAAAACCCATGGACTTAATGTCCATAAGTATCTCTGCTATACACTGACCATGATGAAACAGGTTTATCCTCATTAATAAAATGGCTCTAAAACTTCCATTCAATAACTACAACTTAAGCCAATGGAAAGAAATGAAGAATTCCTGTACTGAATATAATCATCCAAGAGATAGACAGACAGACAGATACACACATACATAGATACATGTATATATAGAAACATACATACATACATGGATAGCTGTATGTATGTGTATCAGGATGGATGGATGGATGGATATAGAAGCAAGTACGTATGTATGTGTGTATATATGCATGTATGTGTAATATACTTTTTAACAGAGCATCAAATCAAATATTTTTAAGTACAATGAAAATATTTAAGTTGTACAATATATCATTTTTTAAATTCTGACTTTTGTCACGTGGCTCACCGATAATCTTTACCATTTTTCTGAACTCTATTGTATAAAAATTTGAGTTTTTATTTTTCTTTGGTTGTTTTTTTTTTTTCTGGGAGGTGAGGGCAATGGGTGAGAGAGTTACTCTTTTCATTTCATTTCTTTTTCTTTACTACATATTTAGTCTCTTCTTACAAAAAGAAAGCATCAGTTATTTGTCCTAACCACTGTGGTTCAGTGGAATAAGAACAGGATGAGGTGTCAAGAGGTTAGATTTCTAATCCTATCTACTCCCTACACTGTAGAACAACAATATTAATATTTGTTATCTCCTGAGCTTAGTGGAGGATGTGGATCTGAGAAAATAACTAAAAGGGAATATAAAAAGACACAAACATGAACACTGATTAGATTGGTCAACCAGAAAGGAAAATTTATATTCATTCCTCAATTATTTTATATAATGAACTCCTATTCAGAATATGTACATAGGTTTGTCATTCTTCATATCGGGTAGTATACCATTCTGTATACCAGGTGGCTATGTCAAAACCTATATATTGCATGTAATATATATGTATCTTTCTTATTTGTCTAAGTTACATACTCTTTGACAGAAGAAATTTGGCTTCATATTTTCCCATCTGAAGCATTTTGGTATGATAGAAGACAGCCTTAATATGAAATCAAGAGTAGCTTGTAGTAAATCACGTGAGTACACTGTACCTCAACGCATACAGCTGTAAGCAAAAATGTTCATTAAATTTTATAACACAAGTAAGAGTATCATTAATTGCCTCAGTACTTTAGTAGTTAATGGGTCCAATATCCATCTCTCTCTCTCTCTCTCTCTCTCTCTCTCTCTCTCTCTCTCTCTCTCTCTCTCTCTCTCTCTCTCTCTCTCTCTTTCTATCTCCCTCTCTCTCTCCTTTCCTTCCATTCCCCCTTTTCCCTGCCTCTATCCCCCTCCATCATTTTTGCTTCTCTGTGTCCTCTCCTCCCGATACTCTCTCCTTTCATCATTTCTTTCCTTTTTTTCCTGTCCATCCTAAATTTTTCCTTACCTTTATTTATCTCTTTGTTCTTATTTTTATATGGCCATAACTTTCTCCATAAAATTTCCAATTCATAAAGGCAATCCACCAATCCATCACAACTTCTGGAAGAAATGAAAAAAAAATCAACTAAAGGCAAGCAAGTTATATTTATATGAGTTAGGAATATAATCTCTTTATGTCAAGACAAAATTCCATACCCTGATCCCATCATTTCTTGCACTGTGCTATGCATACTCTTGCTATAAAAATAACTGTGAAAGTATTTGATTATTTTTCCTCTCCTCCATCTGCTTCTATCTCATTTGCATTGTATGCCATGTATTGTTCTTTTACAATAAATTATTGTCTTAAAGTTGCAATGTATCTACAGTCTCTGTGGATCAGGAGTAATAGCTTTAATGCACTTCTTGCTGCCATTTATTTTATATTAGCTTAGAAATAATATAGATGAACATGAGAGGCAATGGCATGTTGATATTGTTAAGATTAATGGACCAATGATTTACAAGCAGAGAGACATTTAAAGTCGAAATCATCATGTTAATTGTTTCACTGAGTACCATGAACTTTCAGTGTACCATTCAGCAATACCCTAGAGATGTGTCATTTCTATTATGTTAGCATTGATAGATTATCTATTAGACATATGCCAGAATTTATAAAGACTGGCTCAAAAATTCAAAAATCCTTTCTTTGCAAAAACTAGTTTTTAGTTTTTATTTAATCATTACTAGTCAATTAAGGAAAGAAAAAAAGAAAACAATTCTTCCTCAAACCTTCCCTCAATATTACTCCACAGCCCCCACTTCTTGCCCCCATCAATCTGGTAGCATCATAAGAAGACCAGTCTCAATATAACTCATAAATTGGTGACAATATGGAAAAATGTTATATTAAATATGAATATTCTTGCAATGTTCCACAAACATAGGGAGCAAAACTACAGTGCTTGGAGACCCAGGAGAGACATCTCTCCCCTACTGCAACTTCAGCCTCAACGCCTATTGCAAGAATGTTTCAAGTTCAGTAGACTGGAAGAGATACTTTTTAAAAAAATCTGCTTGTGTGCTCAGAATCAGAATTTTTGTTTCTGTCAGAATAAGTTAAGCATATCACAGAATAAACACAAACTTGTGAAGGGGGCCTTCAATGCTGCATTACATGCTAATTGTTTGTCTAGAATTTGTTGAGACAGTAAAGAAGGAAATTCCATGACTTGCCCAGGACTATACTTTTCAAAGCTGTTTTTGAAGTGTGAAAATTGAGTTCATAATGTACACATTTCATCACTGTCTTAGTTGGGATAACTTTATATTTATTCTGAAAATAGAGGTACCTAATTTTAGTCTGGTGTGTATGCACACAAGTACATTCTTGCTTAACATTGCAAAAAGTATAAATTATAGAGATGAGACGCATGAGAAATAAGCTTTATCTACAGGACCCCACAGAATATAGGAAAATCAAAACTTAAGCTACCATTTCATTCCCAAGAGAAAATGAGTATTTGGGGTTCTATTTTAGGAAAGAAAAGAAGAAAAAGCCCCACAATAGATGGTGATGTTACAGATGCTGTATATTCACAATGACCAAACTGTGGACTCAGTCTGAACAGACACATTCAAATAAAGCTGAAGTTTTCCAAAGTCACAGAATGTATCAGTAACCTAAGTCACTGACATGACTTCCCAGAGATATGTTCTAAAATATTGCATCGATCAAGTACTATGGTCATCATTAAATAAATGTGAATTTCAGACCACAAAAGCATGATAATTATTGGCTGTAGAGATCAGCCCAGATCGTAATTTCATTGACATGGAGAACTCCCTGGTGTAGCAATTTTGCTAACAATACAGGCTGTCATAATTTATATGATGGACAACCTTAGAGCACCGCACAGAGGACTGAGTGGCTAAGTGACTTGCCCAGTGATCCACAGTCAGACATATGCATTAAAATGACTCCAACTATCCTGGCCTACATGTTGCTCCTCACATACACTCTTCCATGTTCTATCACTCAGTCATTACACTGGCTTTCTCCCATGCCTAGAGTGTTGTCCCTTCTCCCCTTCTCTCTTGGAATCCTCTACTACCTTCAAAATCTGAATATCTCAAGCACCAACTTGTACAGGATTCCCTTCCTGGTTCTCTCAATCACTCATGCCTTCCCACTAAAGTTAACATATCTACTTTGTATGTATCTTGAATATATCTCTTTCTCTACATGTTGTCTGACCCATTAGAAAGTAATCCCTTTAAGGGCATAGATGGTTCTTGCTTTTATTTTTTCATTTTATCCACAGCACTTAGCATAGTGCTGGACTCATAATGTTATAGTCATTGATTGACTGATTGATGGATGGATGGATTCAGTACACCATGCTTCAATTTTAGGAGTAAACCTACCCTTACAGATATAAAAACATGTCTGAATAAGGCAGGTGAAGAGAGGATGCACTGATTGTTGATTAATATCTGTCCTTAACACAATGACATACCTGTACCAAAGAAAAACCAAGGGAGAAAATCAAAGAACTCCCAGCTGCTACTGTATCCTAAGAGTAGAGTAACAGAGTCTGCTGATCTATCTGTCAGGAATGAAACAAATAGAGGAGAGACTATAAGAGACATACAGATCAGAGTGGAAGAGAAAAAGAGAAAGAAAGAAACAGAGATATTGAAAGGGAGAGAGAGAGCTCAGAAGACATTTACAAAGTCAAGCATTTCCCGGTACCTTTAGTATAATTGGATCACATACAATTATTTCCTTCTGGCTAGAGTCTTAAGGTCAAAGATGAAACTGCATCTTTTGCATTTCAAGCTCTATGCTAGATCAGAGGGCCAATAGTGATTCTGCCCCATTTTAAGTGTGTAATGTTAATGAGATTTGTATTAATGTTAGTTAAAGATCTTCCTCATCCATTCATATGCCTCACTTGGAGCCCATTAATTATAATTTTTTTTAAATTTCTATTGAGGCACTGGGTAAAGAGGGTCATGATGCTCTCTGGCTCTGAAAAAAATGTATATATATATATATGTATATATATATATATACATATATATATATGTATATATATATATATACATATATATATATATATTCTGAGGTGAGGTTTTGCTTTGGGGGCTTACTCTTTGGAAGAAGGTTCATATGCCAAATGAAACTCTGGGCAGCTGTTAAGAAAGCCCCCCCCAACCCTCTCCCTTTGCTTTGAAAACCCAAATGTTGGTGTTTCTCCCTCTGGTAATTATGTATGTATATAATGGTCAGACAATTGGATCTGTCTGTTGATCTGTGATGTATGTATTACTTATGGTTAGACAGTTAGAAGCCTGTCTCTTGGTCTTTATTTCTCTGCTTGTATTTTCTCTGTTGGCATATGTGATCAAAGAAAATTGTTGACCCCTCAAAAGTTGTTTTCCTTTTAGAAAAGTAGATCTAAGAACCTGTGCTAGCAGGTCATCCTGGATGTGTCAGGGTGCTTGCTGCTACAAAGGGGCAGGTGAATTTAGAGTAAAGACCTTCCAAAACCCCATTATAATAGCAAGCCACCTCATCAATTCCACCTTGTGGTTCTTTTGTTACTACTTTCTTAAGAACTAATCTTCTAGATAGAGTTTGGAAGTAAATAGTTAAATAGGTAAATAGGTAAATAGGTAAGTTCTTTAATTCTAGCTCTTGGTTACCAGGGGGTTAATTGATAATTAAAATATTAATTACCAAGGGGTAAATTTGAGGTATCATTAAAGAAAACTAAATAGGCAGGCTTCTAAGAATGTAACAAAACTATAGAATGTTTTAGAAGTATCAAGATTACAGGTGACCCAAAGAGAATGGAAAGACTCAATATGGATAGAAATAATCTACATCATATTACCAAAGGTGGTTTGCATGCATGGAATGGTAGAAAGGCCTTATTAAGGACATATATGATTAGAAAAAGAGTAGCAAGAGTGAGACATACCAAATTCACAGTCAGATTGCTGTTCTGGTATTCATAAAATATTTAAAAATCAATTCAAAACTGAGGAAGCATATTGTATCCACAGTACTTAGCACAGGGACTGGCACATAGTAAACCCTTATTAAGTGCTTGCTAACCAGTTGATTGATTGATTAGATTCTCTATGGAGGATATAAGAGAACATGAATAACTATTATGAAGGATGATAAAGGATTATGATTTCCTCGTTGAAGATTTATATAACGGAATTATAGACTCATCAAAGTTTTCAAGTAATCGGTATCAGTGTTGAAAGGATTAAAGATAGAATAATAATTTTTTCAATCATATTGAAGTACATGAGCAAATTTTGTTGCAGTAATTAGTCAAAATATACTGAACAACTATTGTGGAGAGAAAATTTTATTAGGACTTATAATTTCCAAATGGCGATTAGAGGAGATTTTGTCTATATAAACTACAATATACACTTCTTTTGCAGGAAAAACGTTCATTATGAATCGGGGTAATATTTGGTCATCAAATAATAATGCATCTGAGAGAATCTATATGACTACAAAGTTATGTTTATCCACATATTATATATTTATTTATACACATATATCATACCTCATGTAGTAAACCCTTAGCTATTGCTAGTGTTAGTTTTGACCTAAGTAATGTACTGATATAATACTAGTCTCCGTGTTTTGATTTCCAGAAACATTACGTAATGCCTGCACTGTATTTATGTGTTTTATGAAATAGTTATATATAGACAGGTGAAATGAATTGCCCAGAAACATAAAATTGTAAAATGACAGTGCCAAGGCTTGAATCTAGGTGTCCTCTATTTTCCAGTCCAATATTCTTTACATCACATCTTACTAATTGTTTGTTTTTGGCAATCCTTCTCCAAATCATAGAACGAGACCTAAAAGTTACCCCTAAAGAGCACCTAAAATAGCCAGTTAACAAGCATTTCTTAAGAGCTTACTATATCCCAGGCTTTGTGCTAAGCACTGGGGATATGAAGAGAAGGAAAAAAATGTATACAAACATTTCTAGATAGATGGATGCTTAATGTGATCCCTTAATACTCAACTTTCCAAGATGATTTTTAAAATACACCTTTACTGTATCACCACCTTCACAAGTCATGGTCTGAATAAAACTGATAACATCATATGGAAACCTTGAAAACTTAAATATATTAATAGTCACTGTCATGCAGGTAGAAAATAAGTAAGCTGTTAAGTATGGGTAAATTTTTAGTTATATCTATAATGGCAAGAAAACACATTGTTTGCAATTTAGAATAAGAGGTTTGATTCTATACAGAAATTACAAGCTAATAAAGGGAGAAGCATTAGTTAGCATAAAGAAAAGGGAAGATTTTATGGGCGAGTGGTACAATCCATTTTCCACAGGTATTACAGTACACACACACACACACACACACACACACACACACACACACACACACACACACAAAGATTCAGCTAGATTCACAATCAGTAAGACACTAGCTTCAGAAGTTTGCTGGTTTTAAGGGAGGGGAAAGGGCCCAAGCTTTATTATTTGGACTTGGAATCAGGTGTCTGAGATAAAGAAGACTATATTTCTCCCTTTGGTAATATTCCATGTTAAGTGGCATAAAAGAAGACAATTTAAACATTTAACATTTAACTCTGAAATTACTTATGTGAAAAAAGAGAAGATGGAGCATACCCTCCCCATGTAACCACATATCATATTGAATAAATATCATAACTGCAGTTGTAAAATTTGATTTGTAGCACAACTTCTTATATTTCTTTTCTAAGGATTTGGGGAATATCTCTTCAAAAGAATCTTGTTTTTAGAATTGTCTCTCCTTTGTTGAAATTTATATTTTTGAATTTCCTCTCTTTTTTTGCTGAAGCTATCACTTCTAGAATTATATCAAAGAGTAATGGGAAGAGGAGTACCCCTCCTTTTTACCTTTATATTTGCTGGAAAGCTTTCCATGTTTTCCTTTACTTTAGATGGATACTTTTGATCATTTTTAAGAATTGTCCTTCAAGGCCTGTGCTTTTTAGAAATATTAATATGAATAAGTGCTGCATTTTATAAGTGCTGCATTTTCTTTGTTTATATTATCTTTTGATTCATAAAAGATTAACTCAAATGATCATTTTCCTAATGTTAAACATTCCATTTATAAGTATAGCTTGATCATAGTGAATATTTTTGGATGTATTTCTATAGTCACTTTGCTAAGATTTTGTTTTAAAATCTGATGACAATATTCTTTCATGAGAAAAAACATTTTTGCAAAGTGATTAGAGTACCTTCAAGTCAGGCCTGTTTACAAGTATTTGCTCTGACACCTACTACCTATGCGACCTTGGGAAAGTCATTTAGCCCTTCAATTCTTTAAAATTATAAATTGTAGTCAAGAACCTTTTTTGTACTGGTAGAAGTAGTTTTCCATAATTAAGAAATTATATCCCTGAATTTTAAAAAATAAATTCTTGCTAAGCATTATCTGTAGTCCATTTTTTTTTTCCTATTTTATCCTTTAAGAGTTTGAGTATTGGGACAACATTTGTCACATAAAGGGAATTTGTTAAGATGTTTTCATTATAAAGATGTTTTTATAATATAGGTAGTAAATGTTCTATTTCAGCAATTTCAACAGAGTTCTTTTTCATATAAGAGCATTAATTGAGTGAAAAAGCAATTTGATCAATTAAGTTCATCTGTAGCAAGCCAGGCTATTTAGATCATAGAAGAAAAGAATGAATGTTAGATTGAAAAGTGATCTAAGATATACCATGAATTTTTATAATAAATGAGATAATTTTGGAGTCATCCCAGAAAACAACTCGTTCAAGCCATTCTCATTGCCCAAATGGTGGTAGAATCATGATAAGAAACCTGATATTCCAATGAATAGCATACCTTGCCAAAGCTTCGTTGACTGCGGGCTAAGTGTTCTTTTATATTATGTAGTTTCTACAGAAATATCCTCAAAACTCAAATCCATAAAATGATAGCATGTCATAACAAGAGGCATCATGCATCTCAAAAGAAATGGTCAGTCTTCTACTTGTTTTCAGAACTTTATGTGCTTCTTTTAGCCTCTAGGGTTGTAGCTACAGTGCCAGAAGGGCCTTTGCACTTTATTTTATAGATGAAGAAACTGAGAACTACAATGGTTAAGTGACTCACCCAGGGTTATATACAGCATGTCTTCAACTAAGTTCTTGTGACCATAATTACCCCCATGGAAACCTTCCCTACCCTGATTCCTGTTTCCAGGTAACTTGGAGTTATACAATGAATGAATTAAAAAAGTAGTTAAATAAAAGAATAGGATGTCAGATTCCTCTTTCTTACCTCTAAAGTCTGAAATACCACTTTTTTACTGATGTCAGAATTGGAAAAGATCAGAAAAAAAAAAGAGAAAATCTTAAACTATAAAAAATGATTATAACAAGAAAATCAAGGAAAGTGAAAAAGGAATCATGTGAAGGGGACAGGAGAAAAGGAAGAAATTTCTTTTTTTTACAAAATCTGTTCATTGGCATGAGTATACCTATGTCAATGGCAATAGGCCCAGGAATATGCACTGGTATTGACAATAACTACTGAAACCACTTCCTGCTCAGGGGAGGCAGAAAGATTACTGTGGAGGATTTTCCCACCACCTCCCTCTAGCTGTTTCCTATGCCTAAAAGGCCTCAATGATCCAGGGAGAGAGAAGGAACAGTCGTTGTGGCCTCTGCTTTCATAGTTAGTCTACGCTAAGCATTTTGGAAAGGAGCTATTTCTTATTCCCTATAGCCACACCCTTTTCTGTCTGGTTGTCTTGTTTTGTGGGCAGACAGCACTGCCATTAGTTGCTGCTACCCAACTGATTCCTGAATCATTGAATCTTTCTATTGATAATATTTTCATTTTAAATATAACCATGAAGCATCTATTAATATATAAACATCTATAAATCAACTTTTAAGATTTTTGAAAATCAAATCCTCCTTTACTTGCACTAGTGGAGCTAACAACTATTTTAACAATGATATGCATACTTTTATAAAGGGATAGAACTTTTTTTTTTTAAATATCAAGAAAACACAAAATTTAAAATTAAGCTTTTCCCACATTGGTAGTGTTTTAAGTGATACCCTTTTCTACCATGATCTGAGTTGCTACTTTAAAAATAATTTTATTTTTCATTGTTTCTCTAAAGAAATTCAAAATAAATTTCAATTTAAAAAACCAACTGTTCCTAAACTTATATTCTATACCTCAGTGTCATATAACAGAACTATTAAAAAGTTAGGCTTCTCTTCTTAATGTATTTTTACTCTCTTTCTTCTTTGGAGTGACTCTTTAGTAATATGCTTCATTCTGCTCCCCCTCCCCGCCCCAGCATTTGCCTCTCTGTTGCCCTCTGTGAAATGATTGTACAATAATGGAAAAGTAGACTACTACTTAGAAGAAATTACAAAATGTCTCTAATGACTCCAAGCTTCCTTTGAAAACAAAGACCAATCTTTTTTTAACAACATATTCAAGTTTTGCAAACCAATAAATAAATTCTAAAAAGACAATAATTTCCATTGACAATATCTCTCTTTTTGTTTCAAAACTTTTTAAAATTATAGTTGTCTACACTGGCTGTTTCTCCTTCCTTACCTTAAGGCCATTCTCCTATTCCATGAAACATAACTTCCTCTTATATCACTAAAATTAAATAACCTTCTTGAAGGGCACTAATAATGTCCCAATATTCAAATCAAACTCTATTTATCAGTTTTTACCATCTTCAACATTTCTGTCACATTTCATACTTTAAATTTTTTTTCCAGCTTTAAGTCCTGTGATTAGATAGAACCTATAATGTCTACTTCTTGAAAGTCTTTCCTCCCTTGGCAAACACAACAAGGTGCTATGGATTTTCTCTGATTGCTTTTTCTTTGTATCCTTTTCATTTTTCATTTGAACAAATTGCAAATGCAGGTGTCGACTCCAAGGTGCTATTCTTGTACTCTTTCCCTTAGAAATCTGAGTCATTCTCATTTAGCTTCATGCACTTGACTCCTAAGTTCTTTCTGTAACTGGGACCTTTTGTTTTATATTTTAAAAAAGTCTGATAGAAACATTGATCTGGCCGTTCTGGCAGTAAGTTCAAATTCAATGCATGCAAATTGGACTCAAAATAACTTCTTTTAAGCCACACAATCTTTTTTAAACTTCTTTGATACTTCTTGTTTTCATATCACAGTTTTTGTATATATCACTGCTTCTAAACCCCAGAGAATGTTGTCTTCTGACAAAGAAAGAACAGTCAAGCAAAACCAGCATTAGAGTTGTGTTTGACAATATATGAAACATTTCATTCATATATATATATATATATATATATATATATATATATATATATATATATATATATATATATATATATATATATATATATATATATATATATATATGCAGAGGGAGAGAGTTTTCCACCTCTCAGATAAAAGAAAGATACATTCTCCTGTTTCTTCCCTGAGAAAAAGATCAGTCTTTATAATTTCACAGAATCATTTTATACTTTTTTAAATTCACATTTTTAAATTTAATGAATTTATTTGTTTTTAGTTCTCAACAATCATTTTCATAATTTTTAATTATTCTCCCCCTCCTTCTCCCCTCTCTCCCCTAGATGTCATTCATACTTATATAGATTCTACACATGCATTCTTATTAAATACATTTTCACCTTAGTAATGTCATGTAGAAGAACTAAAATGAATGGGAGAAATCATAAAAAAGCATAACAGAAGAGAAAATGGTCCGCTTAATATATAGAAATGCCTTATGTAGAATTGAAAATGATTTATGTGGGTTTATTATGCAACCTGCAACTTTGCCAAAGTTGTTTGCTATTTCAAGCATTATTTTTTACTTGATTCTCCAGGATTCTCTAAGTATATCATCATATTGTCTGCAAAAAGTGATAATTTAGTTTTTTCTTTGCCTATTCTTATTGATTCAATTTCTTTTCCTTTCCTCGTTGCTAAAGGTAACATTTCTAGTACTTATTGAATAAAAGTGGTGATAATGAACATTCATCATACTGGAAACGCAGCTAACTTATCACAATTACATATAATACTTATTTATGGCTTTAGGTGATAGATGCTACTTGTTATTTTAAGGAAGGCTCCATTTATTCCTATGCTCTCCAGGATTTTCAATAGGAATGAGTGCTGTATTTTGTCAAAAGCTTTTTCTACATCTAGTAAGATAATCACATGCTTTCTGTTAGTTTTGTTGTAGATGTGACAAAAAAAAAATACTGACAGTTTTCCTAATATTGAACCAGCCCTGCATTCCTGATATAAATCCTACCTGATCATAATTTATTATTCTTGTGATAAGTTGCTGTAATCTTTTTGCTATTATCTCATTTAAAATTTTTGCATCTATATTGATTAGAGAAATTGGTCTATAATATTTTTTTCTCTGTTTTGGCTCTTCCCAGTTTAGATATCAGAATCATATTTGTATCATAAAAAGAGTTTGATAGAACCACTTCATTACCAATTTTTCCAAACGGTGTATATAGTATTGGAATTAACTATTCTTTAAATGTTAGATAGAATTCACTTGTAAATACATCTGTCCCTGGAAATTTTTTCATAGGAGTTCATTAATAGTGTGTTCAATTTCTTTATCTGAGATGGGGTTATTTAATTATTTTACTTCCCCTTCTGTTAATACGGACAATTTGTATATTTTTAAAATACTCATCCATTTCACTGAGATTGTCAAATGTATGGGCATACAGTTGAGCAAAGTAATTTCTTATTATTTTTTTAATTTCCTCCTTGTTGAACGGGAGTTTGCCCTTTGCTTTTTTGATGTTGGTAATTTGGTTTTCTTCTTTCTTTTGTTAATCATATTGACCTAAGGTTTACTGATTTTGTTGTGTTTTTTTTTTCACAAAACCAACTCAGTTTTATATATTGGTTCAATAGTTTTCTTAATTTCAATTTTCTTAATGTCTTCTTTGGTTTTCTGTGTTTCTAATTTGGAATTTACTTGGGGATTTTCAATTTACTCTTTTTCTAGCTTTTTCAGTAGCATGCCCAATTCATTGATCTCTAATTTCCCTATTTTATTCATGTAGGCATTCAATGATATAAAACATTCTCTAAGAACTGCTTTCACAGCATGCTATAAGTTTTAGTAGGTTGGCATATTATTGTCATTCTCTTGAATGAAGTTATTGATTGTTTCTATGATTTGTTGTTTAACCCACTCATTCTTTGGGATAATATTATTTAATTTCCAATTAATTTATAATTTATATTTCCATATCCTTGTATTACATTTAATTTATATTGCATTATGATCTGAAAAGGATGCATTGACTATCTCTGACTTTCTGCACTGGATTGTGAGGTTTTTATGCCCTAGTGCATGGTCAATTTTTGGATATGTGCCATGTACCACTGAGAAAAATGTATATTCCTTTCTATCCCCATTCAATTTTCTCCAGAGATCGTATCTACCTTGCTCAGAGTTCTATTCACCTCCTTAACAACTTTCTTGTTTACTTTGAGGTTATATTTATCAAGTTCAGAGAAGGGGAGGTTAAGGTCCCTCACTAGTATAGTTTTGCAGTATATTTCTTACTGTAACTTTTTTATCTTCTCCTCTAAGAAATGGAATGCTATACTTCTTGGTGCATATATGTTTAGTAAATTATTACTTCATTGTCTATGGTAACTTTTAGAAAGATATAGTTTTCTTTCTTATCTCTTTTGATTAGATCTATTTCTGCTTTTGCTTTGTCTGAGATTAGGATTGCTACTTCTGCTTTTTTTTTTTTTTACATCAGCTGAAGCATAATATATTCTACTCCAATGTTTTACCTTTACCCTATGAGTATACTCTTTGTTTCAAATGTGTTTCTTGTTAACAACATATTGTAGGTATATAGGTTTTAATCCATTTTTCTATCCATCTCTGTTTTGTGGATTCACATTCATAGTTCTGATTAGTATCTACATCTTTTTCTCCTTCCTATTTCCCCCATTTATACTTTTATTTCTTCTGTATCCTTTCCCCTCCACAGTAGAATTTTATTTTGACCACTGCCTCCATCAGTCTTCTCTTTTTTCTATCAGCCCCTCTCCTTTTTGTTCAGCTTTCCCTTAATACTTCTTCCTTGCTTTTAACCTCCCTCCCTTTCATTTCCCCTTTCCTCTCCTACTGCCTATAGGGCAAGCCAGATTTCTATACCTAACTGTGTATATAGTTCCTTCTTTGAACCAAATCGGATAAGAGAAAATCTAAAATAATACTCATCCCTCTTCCCTCTTTCTCTCTACTATAATATGTTTTTGTTCCTCTTCCTATGATGTAATTTATCTTTTTGCTTCCTCCTTTTTTTTTCTCTTCTCCCATTACGATCTCTTCACATCCTCTAAACATATTTTTTATCATTGCATCAGTTAATTTATACCCACTCCCTCTATCTATGTATATCCCTTTTAAGTACCATAATAAATATGCAATTCTCAAGATTAACAAGTATCATCCTCCCATATAGGGATGTAAACAGTTTGTCCATATTGAATAACAAGTTTTGTCTTTTTTTCCTCATTTATCCTTTTATGCCTCTCTTGAGTCTCTTGAAGGTCAAATGTTCTACTGAGCTCTGGCATTTTCATCAGGAAGGTCTATAAATTCCTTGAATGTCCATCTCCTTGTTTGAAAGATAATGTTCAATTTTATTGGGTAATTGATCCTTGGTTGTAGACCAAGCTGCTTTGCCTTATGGAATATCATATTCCAGTCCTTTTGATCTTTTAATGTAGAAGCTGCAACATCCTGTGTGATCCTGACTGTAGTTCCTCAATGTCTGATTGTTTTCTTTTTGGCTGCTTGCAATATTTTCTCTTTAACTTGATAGTTCTGGAAGTTTGGAACAATACTCCTCAGCATTTTAAATTTGGAATCTCTATCAGGAGGTGATCCTTGGATTCTTTCCATGATTATTTTGCCCTGTGCATCTAGGACATCAGGGCAGTTTTCCTTGATGATTTCTTGGAAGACATTGTCCAGGCTCTTTTTTCATCATGGCTTTCCTGGTAGACCAATAATTCTTAGATTTTCTCTCCTGGATCTATGTACTAGGCCAGTTGTGTTTCCAATGAGATATTTTACATTTTCTTTTATTTTTCCATTCTTTATATTTCGTTTGATTAATTATTGATATCTCATAGAGTCATTAGTTTCTATTTGCCCAATTCTAATTCTTAATAAACTGTTTTCTTCCGTTAACTTTTACACCTCCTTTTTCGTTTTTCCAATTACTCCTTTTAAGGAGTTATTTTCTCCAGTTAGGTTTTGCATCTCCTTATCCATTTGCCCAATTTTCCTTTTTAACTCTTCAATGAATTCTTTTGCATATTTTTAAAATCATTGGCCAATTTTTCTTCTACTTCTCTAATTTGACTTTTAAAATCTTTCTTGAGCTCTTCCTAGAATGAGCTTTTTAGGCTTGAGACCTGTTCATATTCACTCCTGAAGTTTCAGATGTGAACACATTCTCAGTGCTGTCCTCTTCTGAATTTGAATTTTGATCCTTGTCCCCATTGTAAACTTCTAAGTCTTTGCTTTCCTGGTTTGTATCTTGCTCATGATGATTGCCTTTTTCCTGGCTTTTAAAGTGGATCTCTGCTTCTGGGGCACAGGGAGCTCTGGCACACATTTCTTGTGCTGAGAACTTGAGGCTTTGCATGTTGTGGCCTTTGATTCTTTCAGCTAGAAGCTAGAATGCTGCAGTTTACTTGGTGTTGAGCTGGCTGGTGTGTGTCAAGGCAGAAGCCAGGTGAAGTCTTTCTGAGTTTCCCCAGGGTTATCCTGAAGCTCACTGCTTGGGGTGTGGTGGAGGGATGGTCTGGATGCAGGAGTTCCTCCCCTGAGCTATAGCACAGGCAGGCTCAGTGGCTAGTAAACTCCATTCTGCACTGGCATCTGCCCAATTCCCCTGGTTGTGTTAAGGAATGCCTGGGGACTTAGTGTTGATGCTTAAGTACTCCACTATCCTGGAGCTCAGGATATCCTCCTGGTTCACTGAGGTGGGGCTGTCTGGGACAACTCCAATTCTGCACTGAACCCCTTCAGTCACAGCAAGAGGGGCTCTCCTAGATGATCTCCTTAGACTCTCAAAACTGAGAAACTGTTTACCCTTTCCACTATTCCAGGATATTTCCTGGGTCAGTATTCTCTGATTTTTTTTCAAGGTCAACAAGGAGAGAATGAGAGCACTCACAGTTCACTATGACAACTTGGCTCCTGGAAGTTCAAATAGATGACTTTCAAACATTTAATCTGTAGGTTGATAGTCTCAGGTAAGATTGCTGCTGCTACAGAGGTCCTGCACTTCTCTCTCAGTTCCGCTGAATTCTCTTTCTGTGCCGATATGTTTGATAATCTTCACTGCTACTTCTTATTCAATCCACCTTGCTGTTCCTGTTGTGCTCCACTATGTTGGAGTCTGTGCTGGTGCAGTCTGCATGCTCTGCACTCCTCTAGCTCCATGTAACAGATCCTTTCCATCATCCTTCCCAGCTGTCCTGGGCTGGAAATGTGCCACACACTCTCTCCTAGTGCATTCTGCCACTCTAAAATTTGTTCAGATTCTCTTTTCAGAGGTCAGGTAAGACCACACTCTCACTCTGACATCTTGGCTCTACCCCCTAATTTGCATTTTAGTTTAGTTTAAAGGAATATTAATTGAAGGCTCAAAATCTGATCACATAAAAGAAGTTGAAAACATGCTATTAAACAAACTGTAGATATTTGGTCATAATGAGGGAACTCTATGAGTAAATTAAAAAGATAAAATGAAGAATGATAAGCCATACTACTGAATGACCTTTAAAGAGCCAATTCATTTATTCCTATAGAATGACTTGAAGGGAAGTAAAACTCCTTATTAGGCCCACAATAATATACTCTTAGCTGGAGAAATAGAGGATATACAAATATGTATGTATTTGGGAAAGGAAGAACATGATTAGAAGCCCCAGAAATGAAGGGCTTAGGTCTCTCAGAATGAGACTGCTTGAGAAAACTCACAGGGCCATTTTGGGAAAAAAAGCTATGTTGCCAAAACTATATAGTTCCTAAGGAAGTAATTCTAAAATGCCTTTGTCATCTTGAGTTCCCTTTTAGAAGGCAGAAGTCTTTGCATCTAGAAAAGACAGTTTCTTTTACAGTGTTTTTAAATGTTTACTTTGTCTTTGTAAACAATGCAAAAAACAGACTTCAACTAGTCTAACCAGATTTACCACAAATAACAGTAGAGAAAAAGAGAGAGAGAAGGGAGAGAGTCACAGAGCTAGAAAGAAAAATAGAGGAAGAGAGAAAAGAGAGATAGAGAGGGGGTGGGAGAAGGAGAATAAGGAGAAGTGAGAGAGACAGAGACAGAAAGAGTCAAAGAGAGAGATAGAGAGGCAGAGTCAGAAACAGAGAGAGAGGGAGAGAGAGAGGGGAGAATCTAACACTGTGGTATTTTGCCAGAGACCTATCTTTGACTAAGGCCTCAGAGGTACATGAGATAGTAAGTGCTGCAAGAATTACAGATCCTTTAATACAGCCTGGGGAACTTGTGTCCTTGAGGCCACATGTGACCTTCTATGTCCTCAAGTGCAGTCCTTTGGCTGAATCATCCTCGCAAATTTGTTCTGTGAAGTTTGAATTCAGTCAAAGGGTCTCACTTCTGGACATAGAGGACCACATATGGTCTCTAGGCTGCAGATTCCCCACCACTGCTTTAATACAGCTTTCTAGAGAATAGGAAAGTTATCAAAACAATCTATCATAGTGAAGAAAACAAATCAGTCAAAGAGAGAAGGGAGAAAACAGGAGTGTTTGAATAATCATACTCTTCATACTGTCTCTGCCTATTGTTTTTACTGATTCTACATCCTTCACTCTAACTCAGTTCATACATAGTTTCTGATGCTGCTTTGAATTTCTCATATTCACTGTTCCTTACAACCAATGGTCCATCATATAAGCATGTTTCAGTTTATCCAGATGTTATTAAATCAATGGGCTCCCAATTTTTTTTCTAATTCTTTGTTACCACAACAATCCTAGAATTAATATTTTGATATTATCCTAGAATTAATATTTAATATTCTTCTTTATCTTTTATGTCTTTGAGTCATATTCCGAGGAGTGAGAGTTCTGAGTCAAAGAATATGAAGAGTTTAGCTACATAATCCCAATTATTTTTTTAGGGTGCTTAGATGAATTCATGTCTCCACAGCTCCTATTTGCATGCCTGTCTTCCCACAGCCTCTCCAACCTTAAATATTTCTTTTAGTTTTCTTTGCCTATTTAGCTGGTGTTAAGTTAAAACAATGGAGTTTTTATTTTCATTTCTCTAGTTATTAATGAATTTCTTAGGATTAATTGTCTTTCATTAGTTATGGCAAATAGGGAGACAGAGATAAAGAGTAAATTCCAAAAGCTTTCTAGATAATTAAAATTTAGAGTTACTACTCTATTATGTTTCTGTAATAAATTTGGTTTTCCAAATTTCAAATCTTTTTCCCCTATTCTAGATCAAGGGTTCTTTAATGTTGCTCAAAGGACTCAAATTCAAAATTTGTTTTTCAAAACTGTATTTTCATAACTGTATTTTAATAAAATTGATTTTCTTTGTAGTTCCACATGCTCATTGCACATTTAAAAACATTATTCCACAGAGTTTTTAACCTTTGCTGCACTATGAAAGCAATTTATGACTATAAAAAAGTTAAGAATCCCTTTCTAGACAGTATGTAATTCTCTCACTTCTGCAATATTCCTTGTGCTTGTCCTTTCATTTGTCTTCACCAGAGAACTCTTGTCTATGCTTCTTATTGTGGAATAGTGAATAGCATGCTGGATATGATGTCATACAGACCTAAAATTAAATGCTGACTCTGACACTTGGTTCCTGCATCACCCTGTACAAGTTGTTTAACATCCAAGTTCCTGACTTCCTAAAATACTGAATAGAAAAAACTGTCATCTTCAAAAACCAAACTGGAAATGTGAATAACACTGAAGAGAATCAGTTGGTAACAAAGTAGATTAACAGGCATTTGTTAATTATCTTTTATGTGTCAGGCGCAAAGTGTTTGGGTATAAAAATAGAAAAGAAAAGGTAAAAAACAGTCCCTGCTTTCAAGGAGTGCACAGTCTATTGGGGTAGAAAACCTGCAAGCAATGACATATAAACAATATATATGCAGGATAAATTGGAGATAATCAACAGAGGGAAGACACTGGAATTATGGGATATCAAGCAACTTCTTGCAGAAGTTGAGACATTAGCTGGAATCTGAAGGAATTGAGGAAAGCAAGGAGCCTAAAATGAAGAGAAAGAGAGTTACAGAGATATGAATAGCTAATGACAATACTCAAATCAGGAGAAGAAGTGTCATATTCCAGTAACAGCAAGGAGGCCATCATCATAAAACTGAAGAGTTTGTAGGGGAGAATACAGTACAAAAAGATTGGAAAGATAATTGTGTATGAAGGGCCTTGGACATCAAATAAATAATTTTCTATTGGATTTTGGAAGTAATGGGGAACCATTGGAGTTTATTGAATAGGGGAATGACATGGTCAGAACTTGTGCTTTAAGCAAATCAACTTCACAGTTGAGTGGAGGATAGACTTCAATGATGAGAGAGACACCTGGGTCAAGTAGGCTAACCAAAAGGCTCTTTCAATTGTTCATTCATAAAGTGATGAAGGCCTGAACTAGAGTCATGACAGTGACCCAACAGAGAGGGAAAATGCTTTGTAAAATACAAAACTCATAGAATTTATTCTTGATTTAGAAACTGGTGGGTTGTAGGTACCCAGTAAATATTTTCTAGATTTAATTGCTAGATTCAAAAACAGTTTAGGTACACTTTGAGGTCATGGACCATCTAAAGAATAGCTATCACAAGATTTTACTAAATATAATTTTGAAACTCATTGTATAAATGAGAAGGAGGGGGATATATTATTCCAAGCTATGCATTTATTTTTCTTAGAATAACCAAAGTCTCTTGTGAAATCAAAAGATTTTTGGAGGTGTATAATTGTGGAAACATGTTTTAAATTATAATTTTCATGAGAGTGAGTATAACAATCAAAAATACTTCTGTGAAATTAATCTGGTAGTCTTTCTGAAAGATTAAGCAGAAATACTAACATACTCAATAGCCAAACTGAAAATAGGAAGAGCAGTGAGGAGGATCAGCAAATAATTTCCCAGATAAAACAGAAGCTTAGTGTAGTACTTTTATAGATACCTATTGTCTTGTTGAAGAGCTGCTCAAATCTAGCCTAGAGTTGTGCAGAAATGCGGCCACCTTTGGAGGCTAACACACTGATTAATTGTTTCCCTGAGTATTTCTGAAGTATCAAGGAGGAACTTAAATATTGAATTTGCTTTGCTTTGCTTTATTTCTTGTCAGAATTTGTGATTTCATCAGTTTGGGGTATTTTCTATATGAAAATTTCTCCTTTGGTGTAGATTGATACTTTTCTACCTACTTATAAACCGATAAAATTTCTAAGGCTAATTGACATGTTATGTGGATTGGCTCAGTTATTAACCCATTACATGGTAAGGGACAAGATTTTTACTTAAGTATCTAAGACGTTTTAGCCAGATTTGTAGCCATTACCATATTGTACAAAATTGTCTGTGGTGACACTTGAAAGTAAATGCTATGATTCTGTCATTAAACCATTTGTCTTTGGTAGTCTAGAGAAGGTTATGGATGCCTTCACAAAATAATCCTTTTAAATGCATAAAAGAAAATACATAAGACTACAAAAGAAAGCAATTATATTTAGATATAGTTATGAATAATTATATCTACATTTACATATAGTGTGTGTGTGGAGAGTCTGGAGAGAGAGAGAGAGAGAGAGAGAGAGAGAGAGAGAGAGAGAGAGAGAGAGAGAGAGAGAGAGGAGAGAAAGAGAGAGAGAGAGAGACAGAGAGAGAGAGAGAGAGAGAGATAAATAGGTAGATAGATTCTTTCCTGACCTGAGGTTAAGAATCCTTTTCTTAGAGCAATAAATACGTAAGGAGAAAAGAACAGAAGGTATTGTAGTACTTTTTACTAAATTGCAAATAAAAGTAATTTCCAAGGGAATTCAACCAGATATCTTTGCAGCCTTTAGGTGACATTTTTCTGAGAGACTTTCAGTAAAAGGCAATGTTGCCTGCCAGCTACATTTCTTCTCCTTTCCCCCAAACATTCAAATTTGTTTCTATTTGTTTCACATGCAACATGAAAATTCAGTTTACAGAGGACCATGTTGACCCATTAAGATTATCAATCTCTAGAAAACAGAACCAAACAAATCTCTGCTATCTTAATTTAATAGGACACTGGAACTAAAGGGAGGAAGTGAGCTATGTCCCTGAGGTAGTCGTACTTCTGGGCTTTATAGATGCTGTCTGAGCCAGCTGTCCCTTCCACTTCAGTATCAATGTCATCAAAACATACAATATTCCTGGAAGTTTATTGGTAAGACAACATCATTACCCATTCCTTTCAAAGTGATTTACTCCTGGAAATATCCTTAAGGAAGATGGGGCTAAAAATAAGGTAAAATAAACTGTTCACAAACCTCATCATCTATTAAAAGCTATAGAGGTGAATTTGGATTAATATCTCAGATCTTAAATATTAAGGTTAAGTCACCAGAGATAGTGTAGAGTTTGGGTATGTGAGAAAAACCTAGCTTCACCTTTCATTTTGATAATAATACTAAGAATGTTGAAGAGATTTATGTGTTTTGAATACCAGCAAAATGATGAAGCCTCCGCCTTCTTTCAATCAGACTATTTCTCCAGACCCAAAACCAGGAACCCTTTCCCTGTCTACTTTGCTGTACCCTATGTTTTGACTCTGAATAACTAATTTAGCCCAATAATTTACTTGAAGTATTTGATACCTTAGCCAGGTGTTCTTAAACTTTTTGTGTGTGTTGGGATGAGCCAGATGGTGCAGTGGGTCTAGAATCAGGAGGACAAATTCAGTCTCAGACACTCACTAGCCATGTGATGCTGGGAAAGTCATTTAACTAATTTCTACCTCATTTTTCTTACTGTAAAATGGGAATAATAATAGCACCCAGCTCTCAGGCTATTGAGTGGATGAAATTAAACAATTTGCAAATCATTTGTCACAGTGCCTGGCACATAGGAAATGATAAATGTTTTTTTTTTTCTTCTTCCTTCCTTCCTTGCTTCCTTCCTTCCTTCCATCCTTCTTTCCTTCCACAGTCAGGGGAAGAATATGGACTCTTCAGAATTAAATACATGAAATAAAAAGGGATATAATTCATATCAAAATATATTGAAAAGAGTTATCAAATTTTTTTTAAAAAGTTCACAAATACAAGTTATAATAGGATTTCTCTGTTCTGTTCTTGAAAGACATTTTAGTTTCTCTTAAATCTATTTGAACCTTTCATTTAAATCTGTGGTTCAGACCAAATTTTGAAGAATGAAATGGGTGGAGAAAACCCAGACCATGCTAGGAACAGTCTAGAATAAATTACAAACACTAGCATCCTCATGATTTAAGGGAAAATGTCAGAGACTTATTGGACTCTTCAGGTTTTGGAGAAAGCACATTTCTCCTGGATATCCTTATGACTCCCACATGTATGAAGTCGCCCACAAGGCTGCCTTTTTCAAGTAAGGCCCGGAGTAGGTTACAGCCATGAAAGATGTAAATAGGCTATCCAGCAGTCTTCCCACTGAGTACTTATAGGCCTTCAAGGTATATGTTTCTGGTGATTCTGTTCATAAAAACTAGGTTGAATTGAGTTTGAGATTACAAATCAAAACAAAAGACAGTAACCAGTGTAGGAATTGTGGAACAGGAGTGGACCTGGAATGTGAATTCAGCCCTAGTCTCAGGACAGCAGTATGAGGTCAGAATATGGGCTCAGTCTTTAGGGGTTCCATAGGGTTAAACCAGAAACCAACAATCTCCTAGAAAAAGACTCAGTGAGACATGCAGTCCCTCTGAACCTGCCAATTGTTTAAACTACATGATAAAAGAATTTAACTACTATCTTGTACTGTACAAACCAAGAGCAAGTATACATTTGTTTTGTTTACATAAAACAAGATGGCAACCTAGCAACCCTTATATTCCTTTAAGAGCACAGCAACAATTAACTCAAAAAAGATAGCTTAAAGATCCCAGATAACAGGAAAAATCATAAAAGCCTTCAAGAGTTTCATCAGGAGTTAAAGTCTGGTCTTCACACAAAGATTGAATACTGGCAGTAAGGCTGGATGAATAAGTAAACAAACAAGAGACAGGGAGAGACAAAGACAGAAAGAAACACAAATACAGAGAGAGAGAGAGAGAGAGAGACAGAGAGACAGAGAGACAGAGAGACAGAGAGACAGAGAGAGAGAGAGAGAGAGAGAGAGAGAAAACTGTTGCAAAGTCAAATATTCCTAAGACAGAAAGGAGCAATAATTCCAAACTACAAAACAAAAGCAAAAAAAGTCACATCTTGGCCACAATATCAATTAGGATTCCTAGAAAAAGTGATTGAAGAACTTATTTTTTTAAATGAGTTTACAATTATATTATAGATGGAGTGAGAGCAATAAAGGAAATAATTTGAAAAAGAAATGAGAGCTTTGGAGGAGAAACTTGAAAAGTGATTTAATAGATTTATGAAGTAGACAGAATCCATGAGGCCACAAGAAATATTAAAGCAAAGTTAAAAGACTGAAAATAGAATATAATATATGGTATTTTATATTAAAAACAACTGACCTGGAAAACAAATTTAGGACAGACAATTGAAGAACTGTTGAACTACCTTCAAGACATGACGACAAAAAGGAAGAAGCTGCATAGGGAAGCTGAAGAGATGAGGAAAAAAAATTCTCACACATTTTAGAATAAGAGAGAAAAATGAAAATGAAAGAATCTATTAAAGTCACTTCTTGAAAGACCACCAGAAAATCAGAGCTAGGAGCATCACAGAAAAGAATTTTGCAAGATCTAAGAATTCTGATCAATGCAATGAGCAGACATGATTCCACAAGACAGATGATGAAGTATACTACCCACTTCCTGAGAAAAGAATGGTGAAGTACTGAGGTTGAAGAATAAGATACAAATGAAAATACAAATATCTGTATGTGTATATACTATATGTAGACATAGATATATACATATATATACACACACATATACATGTATATATGCACATATTCATATATGTGTGTAAATGTATATATACATGTGTATTCATAATACACATTTCCATACACACATACACAGGGTTTTCCAAAAATCTTATGCAGTTTTAATCTAGATCTTTGGGCACCCCTATATATTGCTAATTATTAATTAGGAATTTGTTTGGTTGACTCTTCATATTATTTTAAGTGTTTTGTTTTATCTTTTTTCCATGGCGGGAAAAGAAAATTGATTTTGTTAATCAAAATTATTTTTAAAAGTTATTGAACTAACTACATTTAGTTTCCAAATGTAAAAATGAAAATTAGGCTGCTTTTACCAGATGACATTGGTATTATAAGTATTGTTTCCTCTATTCTAGAGAAGAGCTAAATTTCAGAAATTGAAAAGGCACCCATATTTACACAGCTCTGAGAGATCCAATTTAAAACAATGTCTCCCTAACTCCAAATCCAAGGTTGTGTCCATCATATCATGTTGCCTTCCTTTTGCATAAGTAAACCTAAGGGTTATGCATAACTTTGTTCATATCGCTAAGGAGAATAGCTAGGAAATGGTTTTTTAACTGAATTTGAGTCAGTGTAACTGGTCATGTACCTCAGATTATGTAGCTCACTCATAGAACATGAATGGAATTTTTCTGAGACATATTATTTTTTAGGGTTTATGTAAATCACCCTCATATTTCTAAGCATATTGCTTTCTATCTTTGACTTCCTTTCATCTGCTTGGTAGCAGTTTTACAGATCACTTAATGTTCTAATTTCTCAGCCATATGTAACTTATGCTCACCATAACAAGTAAGCTATCTACCCTTGCTTGCATTTATGAAGTATTTATACTTTTCAAAGTCCTTTCAATTCATCATCTTCTTTTTCTCCTTTTATTCCTGTAACAATTCTCTGAGATATAAGGAGCATCTAGTATGCCCATCACACAAATTATGAAGCTTGGTCTCAGAAGGGTTAAACAGATTAAGTATTTCTCTTATTACAATTATTTTTTAATTGTAATATCACTTACCCTACCTCCTACCTTTACAGACAGAACCTTTAATTTTTAACAAATAAGTATTATCAAGCAAAGCAAATCAAAACACTGACCACATCTGAAAATGGCCTCATTCTTTTCCTTTGGTCCAGCAACTCTGACAAATAATGAGGAAGGGAAGGGCACATTCCAACATCAGACTTGTAGAATAGTAACTAGTCATTACACTGATCAGGACAGCTGCTGAAATCTTTCCGTGATATAAAACAAATTTCACAAGACTAAGGCAAGATAATGGCAAAAAATCTTTCTTGTCTCCTGGAGTAATTATGTTCCCCACTTGTGTTAAAAGGCCAAACCATTTCACTATTTTCTTCTACTTTAAAGACTATGATTGGGAAGATATTTTCTCTATTAGAAGTTCCTTGTCTTAATAGAATTATTACTTGTCTTTTTCATGTTGATAGCTTCTGTCACTCTTTTCACAATCTTTCACTGGCAATCACACTTGATTGCTGTTTCCTAAAGACATATACACTGTGACAACTGCCTAGACCTAAAGTAGTGTTGTAGTTAGAAAGAAACTTCACTCAACATCCTCATGAACAACTACACTAATCTTTCAACTGATCTTCACAGGTACAGGGACCATGAAGATCATGAGAGCACAAAAAGAAAGTAAATAAGAAAGTGGAATTTGATAAAAGTATAGGGTAGGGATTGAGTGTTGGAGTTTGGAGTCTAGGTTGGGTGGATTGGAAAGATGATACTTAGAAGGGGAAAAAGGCTAAGCACACTGAAGAATAAATAAATATATTCCTTCTATTAAGAATACTTTCCTAGATACGAAGCAATGTGGTTCACAAAGAAAGAATCTGTAGACTCCAGAAAGCTCATATATATATATATATATATATACATGTACATATATGTATATATATATATATATATATATACATGTACATATATGTATATATATAAAATCCAATTAGTATATATAAAGCGCATTGTAAATCATAATATGTAGTATAAACATGAGCTATCATTATTATTGTTAACTAATATTGAGCACAATAAATGTAATTGAGTATCTAATGACCAAGTGAATAAAACTGTCACAGAATAGTATGTGTGTATATGTCAGAGGTGGGGAACCTGTGACCTTGAGTCCATATGTGGCCTTCTAGGTCCATGGGTGCAGACTTTTGATCAATTCCAAGCTTTATGGAACACATCTTCTTATTAAGGGGATTTGTTCTGTGACGTTTGGTTTCACAATACTTGTTCCCTTCCTTTCCCTTATTAAGTTTTTAAGCATGTGAAAGGTACTATAGTTAGGAATAGAAAAATTAAAAACATCACAGTTTGTGCCCTTAAGGAATTTATAGTCTAAACTGGCAAATATATAGCTTTTAGAAATACTAGCTCATTTGATATTCATAACAGTTCTCTAAGTCAAGTGCCTTACTGATATTGACATAATTTTTGGCAAAAATACTGCTAACTTCATTACTACACATGAGGAAACTGGGGCTGAAAGAGCTAAAATCAGTTGCCTAGGATCACAATGCTACTAAATACCACATGCAGTATTGGAACCTTAATTATAAGTCCATTGCTTAGGTACTTTGCCTTGCTGCCTATCTCAAGTGTGATACAAGGTAAAACATGCTAAGTAGAATGAATCAATTCAGAGAAGGTGCTTTAAGAAAATTTAGGATGGAAGATGACAGTTATGTTCAACTTTCAAACATATAGATACATAAAGTCTTATTTGGATGCTTGTAGCACATTTACTTCATCCACTATCACTCTGTTGATCATTCTTTTCTCCTTGATATTCTCTTCTCTCTAGGTTTTCATGATTCTATTCTCTCCTGGTTCTCTGCCTGCCTATCTGACCACTCCTCAATCTTCTTTGCTGAATGTTCTTCTAGGTCATGCCCATTAATCATAGGTGTACCACAAAGTTCTATCTTGGGCACTACTCTTTTCTCCCTCTGTACTACTTCACTTGGTGATCTTAGCAGCTCCCAAGGACTCAGTTATGATCTCCTTAGATGTAATTTCTAGACTTATTTGTTCAGCCCTGGCCTTGCTTCCGACATGGCCAACATCTTATTGAACATCTTAAAGTGGATGTCTCACAGTTGTCTTAAACACAAATGCCCAAAAGTAAATTCATCTTTTGTTCACCTCTTCCTCACAGCTCCCATAGTACTGTTGAGTGTTTTAACAGAATCTAATAATTACCCAGGCTCACAACTGGAGCCTCATCCTCAACTCCTTACTCCCTCAAACTCTCAATATCCAATGTCTTACCAAGTCCCATCAATTCTAACTTCATAACATCTCTTACACATCTCTTCTCTCCTTTCAAACCATCACTAGTTTAACTACCCTAGTTCAAGCCATTATCACCTCATGCTTAAAACTATTGAAATACTTTTTGGTTGGTCTGCCTGCTTCAAGTCTCTTCCCACTCCAATCCATCATCCACTCAGTTTGCAAAGTGGTCTTCCTCAAGTACAAGACTAATCATGTAATCAACATGCCCATGTCAATAACTCCAGTGGTTCTCTATTGCCTCCAGGATCATATAAGAAATCTTCTGGCTTATAAAGTTATCCATAACTAGCACTCTTCTAACTTGCCCAGTCTTCTTTTGCCTTACTCCCCACCACACACTCTGTCATTCAATGGCACTGACCTCCTTGATGTTACTTGCATAAGACACTTGAATCTCACAATTCTGAAAATTTTCGCTGTTTGGAGGCAGGGAAAAAAGGGGGCCTGGTGCTCTCTCCCTCCTTATCTCTACCACTAGTTACCTTAGCTTCATTTAGTTTTACCTAAAGTCCCCTCTTTTGGAAGTTTTTCTTAATCACCCACATGGTAGTATCTTCCCTCTGTTGATTACTTCCAAATTATCTTGTGTATATTTTCTTTCTTCATTGTTGTTTGCATGTTATTTCCCCTAAGTATATTGAGTTGCTTGAAGGCAGAGACACCTTTTACCGTTTTTGTACCCTTAAGCACTTAATACAGTGTCTGGAACATAGAAGACAATTAATAAATTCTAGTTGACTGATTGACTTGAAGATCTCTTTTTCTTGATCATATTGTACTGTGAGAAACATGACAGATTGTTAGGACATAATATTTTTGGAATACCATCTCAGAGAGTCATAAATACCTTGAAATCACTTTCCTGTAACCAGAAGCATGAAAACTAACCTGCTTTGAACTTCTGACTAACCTGAAATAAATTAATCAGTCAATCCTGTTGTTTCTAAAATGGGAATCTGTCTGAAATCTATATTTCTAGATTGATTAAATATTACTCCCTCTCAAGCACTTAAAAAGACAGTCAGCCTGGTCTACTTATTGTCTCCTTTTCTTGATACATCATTTTCCATCTCTCCCTCTCCATCCCTTTCTCCCTGTCCCCTCTCTTTTTTTTAGAATATCAAGTATTTGAGTATTTAAAGTTCTGACTCCTGTTAGAAGTCTTTCCTGATTTCCCCAGTTGTATCTCCCTCAATTCCTCACACAGTAAAATTATTTTATATTTTTAAAAAGAGATTTTTCATTGACTTATCCTTGTACCTGATATCTTCTTCCAATAAATTGTAAGTACCTTGAGGGAAGAGAAGTGTCTTTTCCTAAAGAGGACCTCAGCCTCACTATGTGATATGCCTTTCAGCAATTAACTCTAAAACCTCTACTATCTAGTACTTCGCCATAGATACCCATACTTCTGGTCATCAAGAAGAATATGGCTTCTTTATTCAAAGGAATGATGACTGGCACCTTTTTTTCCAGCTTATAAAACATCAGATCAGGGGGGTCGAGCCAAGATGGCAGAGTACAAGGACACATATACTATGGCTCTCCCCCCACAACCCATAAAATACCTGTAAAAAATGATTCTCAACAAATTCTAGAGCAGCAGAAACCACAGAAAGACAGAGTGAAAGAGATTTCCAGCCAAAGGTAACCTGGAAGGCCAAGAGGAAAGATTTATCCAATGGGATGCTGAGTAGAGCAGAGCCCAGCCTAGCACCTGGAGGAACAGGACTAGAACAGGTCTCCAGGGCAGAATCCGCAGCAGGGGGCTCTCAGATCCCTCAACCCATAAGTGCCAAAGAAAGCTTCAAAGGTCAGTGAGAGGGCTTTCCCAGCCGGTGAGAGGAGAGTAAGGTCCTGTCTAGCACAGGTCCCAGGAAGCAGAGGCAGCAGCAGCAGGGTGGCAGAGCTGTGTGGCAGTGGCCAAGTCAGGCAGCAACTTCCATTGTGGGAGCAGCTCAGCTTAAAGGAGCTGGGGAAATTGAGCAGCTGATCTGAATCTCAGCCCTGAGCATGGTCCTGGGGTGAGGAGGAGAACTAGGACCCTCCTCTTGACAAAGGATTCAGAAGTCAAGCCACTGGCTGGGAAAATATCCAAAAGAGGGGAAAAAAATAAGGCCACAGAAGGTTACTTTCTTGGTGAACAGATATTTCCTTCCATCCTTTCAGATGAGGAAGAACAATGCATACTCTCAGAAGAAGTCAAGGCTTCTTCATCCAGTACCTCCAAAATGAATATGCAGTGGGCACAGGCCATGGAAGACCTTGAAAAGTGAGTCAACAGCTTGCTAAAAGAGACCCAAAAAATGCTGAAGAAAATAGCACCTTTAAAAATAGGGTAACTCAATTGGGAAAAGAGGTCCAAAAAGCCATTGAGGAGAAGAAGGTTTTAAAAAGCAGAATTAGTCAAATGGAAAAGAAGTTTCAAGAGCTCGCTGAAGAAAATAGTTCTTTAAAAATGAGAGTGGAGCTATGGGAAGCTAATGACTATAAGATAAACCAAGAAATTACAAAACCAAACCAAAAGAATGAAAAAATAGAAGATAATGTGAAATATCTCATTGGAAAAATAACTGACCTGGAAAATAGATGCAGGAGATACAATTTAAAAATTATGGGACTACCTGAAGGCAATGATCAAAAAAAGAACCTAGACATTATTTTTCATGAAATTATCAAGGAAAACTGCCCTGAGATTCTAGAACCAGAGGGCAAAATAAGTATTGAAAGAATCCATATATGTTAAAGAGACCTGAAAAGAGAACTCCTAGGAATATTATGACCAAATTTCAGAGTTCCCAGGTCGAGGAGAAAATATTGCAAGCAGCTAGAAAGAAACAATTCAAGTATTGTGGAAATATAATCAAGATAACACAGGATCTGGTAGCTTCTACATTAAGGGATGGAAGGGCTTGGAATAGGATATTCCAGAAGTCAAAGGAACTGGGATTAAAACCAAGAATCACCTACCTAGCAAAACTGAGTATAATACTTCAAGGGGGAAAATGGTCATTCAATGATATAGAGGATGTTCAAGTATTCTTGAAGAAAAGACCAAAACTGAAGAGAAAATTTGACTTTCAAACACAAGAATCAAGAGAAGCATGAAAAGGTAAACAAGAAAGAGAAATCATAAAGGACTTTCTAAAGCTAACTGTTTACATTCCTACATGGAAAGATAATATTTGTAACTCTTGAGACTTTTCTCAGTATTAGGATAGGTGGAGGGATTGCACACACACACACACACACACACACACACACACACACATATAGACAGAGAGCACAGGTTGAGTTGATTCAGAAGGGATGATATCTATAAAAAAATTAAATTAAATTAAGAAGTGAGAGAGGAAATATTGGGAGGAGAAAGGGAGAAATGGAATGGGGCAGACTATCACTCATAAAAGAGATAAGAAAAATCTTTTTCAATTGAAAAGAAAAGGGAGGAAGTGAGAGGGGAAAAGTGAAACTTATTCTCTTCACATATGGCTTAAGGAGGGAATAACATGCTCACTAAATTTGATACAAAAATCTATCTCACACTACAGGAAAGTAGGGGAGAAGGGGAAAAGTGAGATGAGGGAGATAATAGAAGGGAGGGAAAATGGGGGAAGAGAGTAACTAGAAGTAAACACTTTTGTGAAGGGACAAGTCCAAATGAGAGAATAGACTAAAGGGGGGACAAGGTAGGATGAAGGGAAATATAGTTAGTCTTATACAACATGACTATTATAGAAGTCTTTTGCAAAATGACACATATATAGCCTGTATCGAATTGCTGGCCTTCTCAGTGGGGATAGGTGGGGAGGGAGGAAGGGAGAGAAGTTGGAATAAAAAATATTAGGAATGAATGTTGAGAATAGTTATTGCATATAACTGGGAAATAAGAAATACAGGTAATGGAGTATAGAAACCTATCTTGTCCTACAAGATAAGTGAGAAGATGGGGATAAGGGAAGGGTGGGGTGTGGCAGAAGGGAGGGCACATTGAGGGAAAGGGTAATCAGAATGCAAGGCATTGTGAGGTGTGGGGAGGAGAGAGATAGGGAGAAAATTTGAAACTCAAAATTCTGTGGAAACTAATGTGGCAATCTAAAAATAAATTTGTTAATTAATTTAAAAAAGAATAGGAACCAGTTATTGAAGAAAACTGAAAACAAATAAATTAATAAAAAATAGAAAAAAATAAAATATCAGATCAGACTACTGTTCTTTCTGGCTTATCACTGGATGACATAAAAATTAGGGGATAGCGGTCAATGATAATATGACCTGAAATAGCCCCCTCTGCATAGTGGTTCATCCAAAAAAGGAGTTATAAAAGCCTGGCAATGTGAACATACAAAAATGCTTGCTGACAGTCTTCCCTAGAGTAAAATCAAGCCCTTTTTATGAGATAGATTCACAGCAGAGTTGGGCAGTTTAATCACACCATCCTTATTCACTCATGAGAAAAGCTTCAGGAAATACACCATGAAAACAATATCTTGACCTCGAAATATTATCTCACAATTCCTATGCCCAGTGAGAGGCAATTTTCAATTACAGCTCCCTACAGTTTACATCTTTCCCTTAAGCTATGGAAGCTGCTCTGTTACAGTGATTATAATATAGGTATACTAAGTTAAGAGCATCCACAATATTTCAGATTTTCTCTATTTAATGAATTCAACATTGGATCTGACTTTTTCAGCTATAACTACATAGCTCTAAATTTAAAAAAGCACTTTTTGCATCAGAACATTAAATAAATCACATATATGTATATACTAAAAAGGATAAAGGTCTAAACAAAGTTATTGTCATGAAATCCTAGGCATAAAATTAGAAGTGGCCGTATAGGTCATTGAATACAACTCCTTCATTTTAAAGATGAGGAGAAAGAACCTCAGAGAATAAAAGTGACTTATTCTATGTTACTCTGGTATTAGATGACAGAGCTGGTATTGATACCAGGTTCTCTGACTCCTACTCCAGTTCTCTTTCTACTGCACATCCCTCCTCTATTATTGTTATTTAAAACCTAGTAAACACTTTCAAATTTCCCCACCATGGATATGAGAAATATCTTCTTTCTCCTGAAAAATTTAATATCTTTTGTTGAATCATTGGCAAGGTAGTCTTTTAGGGATGGATTGGTCCACTGGGCTTCCAGTAGCAGTTATCTCTGATACACTTCCACTACTCAGTATTATTTCCTAAATAATGAGTCTTAAAACAATGATATTAATAATATAGTGAAATCTATGCATAGAGCATATGTCACCTGCAACTCTGTTGAACTCAGTAGAGGCACTAATACTTACTTTGGACATACTTCCCAGATGGATTTTTGCATTTCCACTCTGTCTTGGATAAAGACTGGTATTTGTCTTTCTACTCCTCTGGTGAAGCAACTTTCTTGAACAATATTGATAGAAAGAAGCAATAGAAGACCTCTTGGAAGTAATTATTGTTTGCCATCTTAATCCCCCAAAAGGTAAAGGGGAGTTGAGTAGATTGCAACAAATTACCAGTTAATATTTGTATAAGTGTAGCAATATAAAGGTATAGCATCTTAAATAGCATCTTAGTGATAATATAAAGAGGTAAGTAATATTATGCAAAATGTTCCATGGATTTTCAGAAAAAAATGAAACAACACTGAGTACATTAAGCATTTAACATATCCTCTGGGCCTACTCTCCCAGCTTCCATTAGCAACTGGCAGGTTAGGTCACCAGAAAGTAGTTGCAACCTCTTCCCCCAGGTTTCTAGGAGAGCCTAAAAAGAAAAAGGAAGATTTTCTAGTATAATAGTTCATAAGCCACTGTCATTTTGGTTCCTCATTGTTTGTCAGTTGATGTAAGTTTGTCATAAGACAATTAGGTTTTAGAAAAATGTATTTACTAAGATGGTTTAATATGAAAAGTTAGTGTAAAATTGCTTCTTCAAAAGTCTGATACACACTCTTCCACTAGGACATACAGAAACCAGGGGAAAGTGGGCTCCAGCTTAGAATGCACAGGTGATATAGATATATCTCCCAGGTTCTAGTTACAGTTACTAGTTTGTCATTAGTTCTCATTGAAGAGTCTGCCACAGTTGCTGCTGTAGGAATACTGTTAGGAAGCAGATTAAATACCCAAATCAGTCAATCATCCAAAATTCACAGGATCCTGCTGTGATGAAAGTGGTGGGTAGAGGAGGTTAAAGCTCTACTTCACACTCTACCTCTGGTAAGTATTTCCTCTCAAAGTTTTAGCTAGAATTTCTTTCTTTTTCACTGTTAGATATTTTCAAAGTTTTTTAACTAGTCTGCTATTTTAGACAAAACATATAGTGTGATCTAACTTTTTCAGTCAAATCCAACCCATTTTCTGTGTGGCACCCTTTTTCTTCATCTATTCTTCCAAATGCATCAAGGACATTTTCAGACATAGTTAAAATTGTTTTGAGTCATTGATTAATTCAATAGATGCTAGGTCTTGTTCATAAATAGCTCATACTCTGATTTGAAATCTGGGCTATTTTTATTTATTGAGATAAGTATAAGAGACATCTCTCATTGTGGATCTACAAGATTCCTAAGAGAGAATAGAGTGAACTAGTATGAGGCTGAACATTTGAGCTGTGATTTACATTACTAAAGGAAGCACCCACATTGATGAGACCACATAGCCATGGATTTAAAAAAAAGTTCCCTTACAGAAAGAGGTGGCTTACCTTATTCTCTTGATTAATTACTTCTACAAAAACAACAAAACAATAAGCTAATACCCTAATGATTGCCTATATTCCCACAGACTTGTCTCTTTATTCTAAAGTTGGAAACAGTAAGACCTTCTGAAATGTTGGATCTTGAAAAATGCAGCCAACAGCAAAAGTGACACCAGTAGTGAAATAGACTTTGATATTTTTATTACTACTTGACAAAAAAAAAAATTCCCAGGTTAGTATTTCTTATTTGCTTCATAAACTTCTGTATTATCTGCTGTCATCCTGTGGACCAGCTGTTCTGATCATGAAACTTCAAATAGTTACTCTAATCACCACCCTTCCATGACTGTATTTTAAGTTTCAAGAACAAGCTAGGATAATTTTAGAAATGAAGAACAAAGAACATATGAGACTCCAGTTTCAACAGCTTGTGGCTTTTACTGGCATCTGTCATCATTCCTTTGAAAAGCTATTTATCACTGCAATTCCCTTACTGTACAATAAGGAATTTGAGGTCTTTTCATCTCCTTCACCCAAACACTTCCCATAAGCAAGATCAGTAATATGAGAATAGACTGTTGCATTTGACAGAGATCTTAGTTTGCATCTACCTGATGTCATGCATCCAGAAATATCTAGCTGATAAAATTATTTTTATTTTTAGTTTTCTCTTTGGTATCTGGATTGGATATTCACATGGAGTATATGATAGGCATAGTTTCATTTCCCATCTTAATTAAGCAAAGAGGGATAGAGATGAGTAATTATCTGGTGAATTTAGGTTGTGTAAATCCTAGTGATTATTCAACTTACAAACAAAACTCATTCTTTTATTTTAATTATGTGTATTAGGGGTATGGGTGGGAGTCTGGAGAAAGCTAAATTATGTTGAAAACTAATCAAACTTCATCTTCCATTTTGTCTAATCGTGGCTAATAATAACTTATCTTCAAACACAACAAATTGCTAACATGAAAACTGAGTGTTTTTATCTTTCTATTTCACATTTATTCAGTGGATTTTTAAATTATACTAGATGATAGGATGATATATGTAGAGCTATAAAGGATGATAGATATCATGGGATTATTAACTAAAACCTAGAAATGACGTGAGAATTCATGTAAGGTAATCCAATCTCCTTATTTTAAAGGTTAAAAAAAAATAGAGCACCAGATAAACCATATTACTTGTCCAAGATCACAAGGTATTAAGAGGCACAGCCATGATTCTAACCTAAGTTATTGCTTTTTGAACCCAAATAAGCACTATTTCCATTGCAATCTAATCTATCCTCCTTATTTTGCAAATGACAATTAATACATTAATGTTTGTAGATATACATTTGAAAATATCTTGCTTTGATTTACTTTCTTTCAGATCTCTGAGTTTGTTGCCATATGTATTCTCTTTCTCTCTGTATGTATGTCCATCTGTATGTGTGTGTGTGTGTGTGTGTATGTGTGTGTGCGTCTCCATCTGTTTGTACTGTGTGTATCTGTCTCTTTCCCTCTCTCTTTCATGGTTATATGGGTGAAAAGAGCTCCATAAGTTCTATCAAGCATATCATGGTCTACCAATCTAGAGACACTTTAACTCCTGACTAGAGATAGACTGTGTCTGCCTCTAGAGGACTAGTCTAGTTATTAATAAGGAAGAATTGAGACTTCAGGGAGCCAAGATGGCAGAGTAAGCAACAAATTGCCATAAATCTCTCATATTTGCCTCCAAACAACCATAAAATAGTGCCCCCAAACAAATTCTCGAATAGTAGATTCTGTAAAAGGACAGGGTGAAACAAGTTTTTAAAGCAAGAAAATTGAAATAGCAGGAAAAATCTGTCTCACTTGTGTGAAAAGGAAACATAGTTCAGGAAAGGAGGTGTCCCAGAGCAGCAAACTTCAACTTGGCAAACCAGAGGGAGATTCTGAGCCTCAGTATGATGGAGCAGACAAATAACAACAGGACAACCCCTTGTATGCTTAGCATTGTTAAAAGAGATAGACTGCCATTCAGAGAATAGTCACTTATTTCAGGGAAACACCAAGCAAACAGGCCATATGCTTCAGTGTAGACCTGAGGAAACACAGAAACACACCACCAACCTCAGCACATAGGAGACACTAGTACTAGAATCCTGTCTCATCTCCAAGTAATCAGTCATACATCTATGGAAGCCAGTGACACCAGCCACCCCGTACCCTACCCCCTCAGCAAATCATCAGATATGTGGATTTCCCAGGGGCATCAGGGCAACATCAGTGCAGCACCAGCTAAATACTCAGGGCCTGCAGCCCTTGCCACAAGAAGCCTGAGACAGTAGCCCTTCAACACTGTAAGCAGAGCTCAATATATTTTTTTTTTATTTTGTAATGTTTAACAGTCACTGCCATACAATTGTGATTTTATCCCCCCCACCTACCCCCCACTCCCCCCCTCCCTCCCCACAACTGCATACAATTCTGTATAGATTCTACATATACTTTCCTATTGAGTATATTTTCACTATAGTCATGCTATGTAGTCAGACTAAGATAAATGAAAGAAATCGTATAACAAATCAGAACATGATACACAAACACATACACATACACAAACATGATCTGCTACAATATGTGAGTGACTTCCATATTTCTCTCTCTGAGTGTGGCAGGCATTTTGCCTTGAGATCCTCCATTGGGATTTTTTTTTTTTTTTTGGTAAGAAGTTCTTGTGTTATTACAAAAATCTAAGTCTACCAGAAAAAACTCTCACACACTGTGGTTGTTGCTGTGCATAAAGTTCTCCTGGTTCTGCTCCTTTCACTCAGCATCAGGTCATATAAGTCCTTCCAGGCCTCTCTGAAGTCTTCTTGTTCATCATTTCTTATGGCACAATAGTACTCCATTACATTCATATACCATAATTTATTCAGCCATTCCCCAATTGATGGGCATCCCCTTGACTTCCAGTTTTTGGCAACTACATAGAGTGCTGCTATAAATATTTTTGTACATGTGGGACCCTTTCCCATTTTTATGATCTCTTGGGGATATAGTCCTAGTAGCGATATTGCTGGGTCAAAGGGTATGCACATTTTTGTAGCCCTTTGGGCATAGTTCCAAATTGCTCTCCAGAATGGTTGGATGCGCTCGCAGCAGAGCTCAATATTTTTAAAGGAAAATAACCAAAAGGTAAAAAAAGGAAAAATGATTTTTAACATGCCTTTTTGAGCTCTTTCTGGGCTCATGAGTTCTTTCTGGGCTTGAGACATCATATAAGAGAGATAGAAGAGTGATGATGATCAATGAAAGTGATGCAAGAGAATTATGCACAAAAGAGTGAACCACTTGTAAAAAAAGAAAACAACTGCTTACAAAGTAGACTTGACCAAGTGGAAAAATGTATACAAAAATCCAAAACGTCTCTTTAAAAAGTACAATTAGCCAAATGCAAAGAAAGTACAAAAGCTAGCTGAGGCAAAAAATTCCTTAAAAGTTAGAATTAGGCAAGTGGAAGATAATGACTCTGTAAGATGCTAAGAACAAATCAAACAAATTCAAATGAATGAAAAGAAATGGAAGAAAATATAAGTTATCTCATGGGAAAAACAGATAACCTTGAAAATAGATCCAAGACAGACAATGTCAGAATCAGTGAACTGGTGAAAGGCATAACCAAAAGGAGAATAAAGGACAGCATCTATCCAGGAAAACTGCCCTGAAGTCCTGGAAGCATGAAGCAAAATTGACAGTGAAAGAATCCATCAATCACCTCAGGAAAGAGATCCCTGAATAAAATCTCCAAGGAATATTATAACCAAATTTCAGAACTGTCAGGTCAAGGAACAAATACTACATGTGACCAGAAAAAAACAATTCAAATATCAGGATTAAAATCAGGACCACAATCAAGATTACACAGGACTAAGCAAATGCAAAATTAAAAGAACAAGGGTCATGGAACATGATATACTGGAAGGCAAAGGAGCTGGAACTACAGCCAAGAATCACCTACTCAGTGAAATTAAGCATTATTAATACATCAAGGGGGGAAATGGTCATTCAATGAAATAAGCAGAATTTCAAGCTTTCATAAGGAGAAGATTAGAATTGAAGAAAAATTTTGATCTCCAAAATCAAGACCCATGAGAAGCTTAAAAAGGGAAAAGGGGAAAAGAAAATATAGCATTCACTGGAACCGATTTCTTTACATCTCTACATGGAAAGATGACACTTGTAATTCTTAAAAATTGTACCACCAGTGGTATAGCTTGAAGGAATATGCATAGACTGAAGAGATGGGTATAAGGTGAATTTGAGGGAATGACAAAAATAATTAAGGGATGAGAAAGAGGAGTACACTGGGAAGGGAATAGTAGAATGTGGTAAGATATTTTACATGAAATGTACATGATGTGTACCTTTTACACACAAATGAAGTGTGATAAAACCTATTACAGTAGAGGGAAAGAGGGGAAAGTTGGCAATAGGCATCATTTGAAACTTGTTTTCATCAGTATTGGCTCAAACAGGGAATAATATATACAATCAATTGATTGTCAAGCTATTTTACCTGATAGGAAAATAGGAGAGAAAGAAAAAACTAAGTAAAGCGTGAGAGGTACTGCGAGAAAAGAAGGCAGACTGAGGGAAGTGGTAGACAGAAGAAAAACATTGTGAAGGAGGGAAAGGATGAAAGGAAAGAGAAAATTAACAAGATGAAAAAATAGGATTGGAGGGAAATACACAGTGAATAGGAATGGAAATAGGATAAACTTTCTTATAAAATGGAAGAGGATAGCAGAGTGGAGCAAAAATCAGATCCTACAATATGTTGTTTACCAGAAACACACTGAATCAGAGAGACACACACAGAGTAAAGGTCAGGGACTGGAGCTATTATGCTTCAGCTGAAGTAAAAAAAAATAAGAACAAAAAGCAAGAGTAACAATGAGCTCAGACAAAGCAAAAGGAAAAATAGACCTATTAAAAGAGATTAGAAAAAAACTATATCTTTCTAAAAGATACCATAGACAATGAAGTAATTCCAATGACAAATATTTATGCACCAAGTGGTATACCATCCAAGGAGGAAAAGTTAAGTGAGTTACAGGGAGAAGTAGACAGCGCAAAAAATAGTAGCCTAATGTTTGATGAAACCCAAAGAACCCAGTCTTTAGAATAAGAAGTTAAATTTGACAAAAAATGCTAGGAAAACTGGAAAGCAATAAGGCACAAACTTTTCATAGATCAGCATCTAAAACCATATACCAAGATAAGGTCAAAACGAGTACCTGATTTAGATATAAAGGGTGAAACCAAAAGCAAATTAGAAGAGTAAAGCATAGTCTATCTGTCAGATCTATGGAAAAAGGAAGAATTCATTACAAGACAAGAGATACATTACAAAATATAAAATACATAAGTTTGATTAAATTAAGTTAAAAAGTTTTTGCATAAACAAAACCAATGCACACAAGATTAGATGGAAAGAAGAAAGCTGGGGGAAAATCCTTACATAAAGTGTCTCTGATAAAGGTCTCATTTCTCAAATATGTAGAGAATTTACAATAATACAAATCATTCCACAATTGATAAATTTTCAACAGATATGAATAGGCAATTTTCAGATGAAGAAATCAGAGCTATCCATAGTCATATGAAGAAGTACTTTAAATCACTTTTGATTAGATAAATGCAAATTTAAATAACTCTGAGGCACCACCTCACAACTATAAGATTAGCTAATATGATAAAAAAGGAAAATGATAAATGTTGGAGAGCTTGTGGGAAAATTGCGACAAAAATTGGGACATTGTTGGTGGAGTTGTGAACTTATGTAATCATTCCAGATAGCAATTTGAAACTATGCCCAAAAGGCAACCAAACTATGCATACCCTTTGGTCCCCCAATACTATTACTTGATCTGTATCCCAAAGAAATCATAAAAAGGGAAAAGGACCTTCATATGCAAAAATATTTAAAGCAGTCCTTTTTGTGCTGGTAAAATTGGAAACTGAGGGATGCTCATCAACTGGAGAATGACTGAACAAATTGTGGGATATGAATGTAATGGAATACTATTACACAATAAAGAATTATGAATGACCTGGAAAGACTTGTAGGAACTGGTGAAAAGAGAAATGAGCAGAACCAGGAAAACACTGCACACAGTATTTGCAATATTGTGTAATGATCAACTATGAATAACTCAGCTCTTCTCAGCAACACAACCATCCAAGACAAGTAAAGTGCTCATGAAGGAAAATGCTATGCACATCCAGATAAATAACTGATGGATTCTGAATGCAGATTGTAGCATACCTTTTTCCTACTTCCTTCATTCTTTTGCAGGTTTTTTCGCCTTTGATTTGTTTCTTCTTTCACAAATATAGGACTAATACGGAAATATGTTTTACTTGATAACATTATAACTTATATCAAATTGCCTACTATTTTAGAAAGACGTCTGGGAGCAAAGGAGAAAAATTTGGAACTCAATATTTTGTAAGATGTAGATAATAATAAAGAATTCAATCAACTAAACATTTTTGCAACATTAAACTACAGGATCCTTGATCTCAGAGACCATATATTCCAACTCATTAATAAGAAAATTGAGACTCACATTGTGATTTTTCACAAGATCATACGAGTACTAAGTTTTACAAAACAGTAACTTTGGAGAGGGAAATTTCAGTTGAATGATGAGGTTAAAAGACAGACTACAGAGGTTAAATGAGAGAGTTAGATGAAAGGAAGCAGAGGCACTCATTTAGATAGTCTTCTCATGAAGGGAAGGCTAAATAACAAGTATGGCTAGGTTCTCCTCCTAAATGCCTGCCCATTCCTTCACATTCTACTTTGCTGGGTCCAGCCTCCCAGTTACCTAGACTTGGAAACCAGGTGACATCCTCAATTCCATACTCTCTTACCACCCTGCTCAGATCCAATCTATTGCCAAGCTTTACTGATTCTGTTTACTAACTACTCTTGCATATGGCCCCTCCTCTCCTCTGATACTACAACTACCCTGGTTCTGGCCCTCATCACCTGTTGCCATTCCAGTAGCCTTCTGATTGATTTTATTGCCTCAAATCTTTCCCCATGCTAGTCACTGGGTTACTAAATTGAATTTCTTAAACTGCACATCTGACCAAGTTGTTCCCTCCTCCTATCCTTCATTCAGTAAAATCCAATGGTTTCTATTACAAGTAGGATTAAATATAAAATTCTCTGACATTTCAATATCTTTATAATATAGCCCCTTCCTACCTTTCCAGTCTTATTACACCTTACCATCACTCTCCACTCCCCTACTCCTGTACATACACTGTGATCTAGTGACACTGGCCTCCTTGTATGAGAGATTCCATCTTCCAACTCTGCATTTTCACTGGTTTATCCCCACTTTTCCAATTTTCTCCCTATTTATCTCTGGCTCTTGGCTTTTTTGTCTTTCTTCAAGTCTCAGCGAAAAATCCCACCTTCTATAAGAAACCTTTCCTGATTCCCCTTAATAAGCTAATGTTTTCCCTCTCTTAATTATTTCCAATTTGTCCTGTATATGTCTTGGTTGTATATATTTGTTTGCATGTTGTCTATTCCCTTATAATATGAGCTCTTTCAGATCAAGAATTGGTTTTCTTTTTCCTTTCTTTGTAACAAATGAACTCTGTCTTCTGAGTGAGTGGCAGCTTCTCCCTTCCTCTTTCCTCCCTAGTGTTCTGCCCAGGGGAAGGTAAACTCCATGGCCAAAAGTTGCTTTTTTTTTCCTTTGGGTTTACTGGCTACATTTCCTGCTCAAAGATCAAGCCTTAAACCCAATTCACTCTGGAGCTCATAGACTGGACAAGTTCCAAGCCACCTAGCACAGAGTGAAGGTAATAACTAAATAATAATGGTTTCTCTATTATCCAGGAACCCTGAGGGTCTTCCCCTCTCAGTTTGACTCTTTTTTTTTTTTTTTTGATTAAAGGGCCATCCCTTGAGTAACTTCAAGAAACCTAATCATTGAATGCATGTATCTCACTCAAAGTGCGAATGTGATAAGACCTTAGCCTGAAAGGGCCAGGTTCTCACATTGTATCCTGGGCCATCTCCAATCATCCTGATGAATATCTGACCACTGGACTCAGATGGCTCAGGAGAAGAAAGTGAGGCAGGTGACCTTGGACAGTTCTCCCTCACTCAAATTAAAGTCAACTGCAAGTTATGTCATCATCTTGATGTCCTGGTCCTCTTTGAGAATAAAGGAGAAACACAACAATAAAGAAAGAAGCACTATTTGAAAAGTATTCTGCACAGTTCCTGATACATTATAGGTGCTTATTAAATGTTTGTTCTCTTCTACTTAGTCCCAGAACCTAGTCATTAGCATATAGTAGATGTTTAATAAGTATTTTTTGTTTTGCTAACTACTGAGAATATTACACAGTTTTTCCACATATTTTCAAAAATGTGGTACATAGAACTGAACACAATAGTTTTTAAACTACAAGATATGGTCTGACCCAGTATAGGGAGATTAACATCTTCCTTAATCTGGACAGTATCTTTACATTAGCTCATAGCCTTCTTGTCTTCTATATTAGAGTACATTGAAGTAATTTTGCATCACAGATATGCCTCCACTATGATTACACCAGGATACTTGACTCAAGAAGCTTCCGGATATCCTACTCAAACTTTAGGATTTTATCAGACTACTCTCTGGCAAAATAGAAGTACCTGTTAAATAAACAAATATTTATTGAACACATATTTATAATATGTGCAAGGTACCGTCACAATTCTAGGCCAATAAAATATAATCAGTAATCATATTTCAAGTGCTTAATATGTTCCAAGCACTGAGCTAGGCACTTGGAACATGGCAAGAAGAAAGAAACACTATCTCTCCTAAAGGAGTTTATGTTCTCTTAAAGGAGATGACATGTTCATATATGGCTACAAATAAAATTAATACAAGATAATTGAGGGTGGGAGGCATTGCCTGTAGGGCAATCAGGAAAGACTTATGCAATGGTATTATATTTATTGTACATTGTGCTGTATATGCATTTTATTGTACAGGGACTCAACGTGGAAGTGTGGAGACCTGAGGCATTCTAGGCAGGAGAGACAGTCAGAGCAAAGGCATGGTAATTGGAAATAGAGTGTTAGGAGTGAAAAGCAGCAAGAAAGATTGTTTGCTCAGACCAGAAATTATGTGGAGCAGAGGGAGGAAAAAGAGAAAGAAGAGAGAGAAAGAGAGACAGACAGAGACAGAGACAGAGACAGAGAGATGGATTCCTTTGACAATCCAGTGAATCCTAAAGACTGCTTTACAGAAAATTTTTTAATGCATAAAATAAAAAGGACTGCAAAAGAAACCAATTATATTAAAATATTTTTATTTTTTTCTTAAAATTTATGGACCCACAGGCTAAGAACCTCAAGAACAGACTGTGGAGTACATGAAGGGAAGAGTTTGAAGGGAAAAGAAAGAGTTCCACTTTAGAAATGTTAAGTTTGAAATGACTAAAGGATATCTCATTCAAAATGTCCAAAAGGAGATTAGTAATGCCTTTCACAATACCTGGCACTTCAGGCGTGCAGGAAAGACAGACAGGCTAGATAGACAAACTGGGGAATCAACTTCATAGAAATGATAACCAAACACCTGGCAACTAATGAGGTCAAAACAGCAAGCATATAGAGAGAAGAAAAAGGTCCTATTATAGAGCTTTGGTTTCACAGGTAGGAAGTAGAATAAGGAAGATAATCCATCAAAGGAAAATAAGAATGAGCTAAGTCCTATACTAGTTCTTTGGCCTCAAGGGCTCTTAACCTGGGGTCTGTGGATTAAGATAGATAGATGCATGTATATGTATGTTTGCATACACATATACATACATATATACATATGCAGCATATATACTTATATAAAAACACATACACATGAATATAGACACATACATATGATATGTATGACTTATTTTAGGGTAACTGCTTTTTTTGTGTAATCCTCTATATTTTATTTTATGTAATTTAACACATTCTGAGAAAGTAGCCCATAGGCTTCATCAGTTTGTGAAATGGGTCTGTGATAACACAGAAAATTTAAGAACCTCGGTATAGAAAAACTTTACTTTGTTGCTGCTGTAATTCTAGCTAGTTGTCCCTGACATCCCCCCCCCCCCCAAAAAAATGGCCTGTGCATCACTGTTCCCATTCTCACTTAGGGGTTTCTGCTGATGTCTGAAAAGACAGAGGCAACAACGTCTGCATAGTCAGCTTGCCAGTATCCTATAAGATACAATCTCCAGAAATGCATTTTGTCTGAAAGCACAAATGTCCTACAGTGCCAAATCTGATTAAGAGGAACAATTGTCCTCTACTTTAAATAAATACAATGAAATAGAACAAAATCAAGATCAGTTGCTAAAATTAACTCATAGATTTGGTGTGTTTTGAGAGTCATAGACAATAAATCAGAAGACCTGGAACTAAAAACACTCAATAGATGCCAATTTTCTGGTTGATTTAATAGACTGGATTAGAATATAGTTTAATAAAATGTTAAATATTATCTACTCTAGGCTGCTTGTTTTGGAAATGATGAAACTAAAATCCAAAGAGATTCAAAGACTTCCTCTAGGTCACATGATCAAGGTTAGACTTGGAATGAAAATCCAGATCCTTCTAACCTTAACTGACATTCTTTCTCTTACGCTTTATGAGTCAGCTGGTGTTATAGGAATCAGTGGGATGTGAGTACAAATTTGACTGTATATGGTCAAAATGGGTACATAATCAGACACAAAGGGTGAAGAATTAAGGAAGAATGAAAAAATATTTCCTGTAAGATACATGGATAAGGGAAGATCAAACAAGAGACCAAATGGAGCACAGTAAGGATAATGGATAATTTTGATTAAATGAAATGAAAAAGGTTTTGCTCAAGAACAACCAAATGCAGTTAAAGTCAGGAGGAAAGAAGAAAACTGAAAAAGAATTTTTGCAGCAAACTTTTCTGATAAAGGCCTCATTTCTCAGATATATAGATACCTCAGTCACATTTATGAAAAAAAGAACCATTCCCCAAATGATAACTGGTCAGAGAATGAACAGGCAGTTTTTAGAAGAAGAAATCAAAACTATCAATAGTCACATGAAAAAATGCTCTAAATCAATACTGATCAGAAAAGTCCTAATTCAAACAAATCTGAGTTACTACCTCATACCTATCAGACTGGCTAACATGATAGAAAAAGAAAATGACAGAAGTTGGAGGGAATGTGGAAAAGCACGGACACTAATGCACTGTTAGTGGAGTTGTAAACTGGTCCAACCATTCCAGCAAACAATTTGGAACTATGCCAGAAGACTTGTAAAAGTGTGTTTACCCTTTGACCCAGTCACACTACTATTAGGTTTGTAACCTTATGAGATTAAAAAAAAAGAGGGGATAAGGGCCCTTATATATGAAAATATTTATAAGAACTCTTTTTGTGGTGACAAAGAATGGAAAATTAAAAGGATGTCCATCACTTCGGGAAACGACCAAACAAGTTGCAATATGTGATTGTGACTGAAACAGTTGTATTATGAGAAATGAGAAGAAAAGTTTCAGAAAATACACTTGGGAAGACTTACATGAATTAATGTATAGTGAAGCAAGCATAACCAAGATCTATATACTCAATAACAGCAAAAATTGAACAAAGATCAACTATGAAAAACTTAGCTACTCTGATCAATCCAATGATCAAAGACAGTAGCAAGATTCATGATAAAAATAAATGCTAATCACCTCCAGAGAAACAATGATATACATGAGTGCAAATTGAAGTAAATTTTTTTACTTTCACTGTTTTTCTTGCCTTTTTGAAATGCAATATGAAAAAATGTTTTGCATTATTTCACATGTGTGATTGATGTCGTATTTCTTGCTTTCTTTGTGCATGAGGGAGATGAAGGAGGAAGGGGGACAACTTGGAACTCATTTCTTTTTATGTTCAAAAGAAATTATAGACACACATGTGCATGCACATGCTCACACACACACACACACACACACACACACACACACACTCCAAATTCTGACACTTCCATAAAAGCAAGGACTCCAACATACCTGACATACAGAAGGCCTGCTGTACAGGTTCTTGTATCTGCTTTTCTAAAAGGAAAGGCAACTTTTGAAGGGGTCTACAATCACTTTAATCAAGCACGTGTATCATTCACTTAGTTCAAAGGGAAAAGTCAGCACCCTGAACTTCAGAGAAAATACAGAGAAATCAAGATCAACAGATTTCATCTGTATGACATAAGCAATATATATATATACATATATATATATACATATATATACGTATATATATACATATATATATATATATATCAGCAGACAAATGCAACTCTTTGATCATTATATACATACATAGTTACGAGAGAGAGAAGCAATAACATCTGGGTTTTCAAAGGGGAGGGGGGGGCAGAGTGGTGGTGGTGGTGGATGGAAGGATGCTTAGTGGCTCCTCAGAGTCTCATATGACACACAAACCTTCATCCAAAAACTAAGCCCCAAAGTAAAACCTCACCTCAAAGTCTTTATGCACTTTTCAGAGGGAGAGGGCATCACAATCCTTGAGAACTAGAGCCTCATAAACAAAACGTGTGGGCCTTCTTACAAATCTTCCCAGGTCTATTAATGGGTGGGGAAGATCTTCTTTAATCACATTATTCAATCAGAGGCACTTGATTATACTAAAACAAAAAATGTATTATCAATACAACTTCCTAGCTCTGTAATCCTGGACAAATCCCTTAATGTCTATTTGCCTCCATTCCTTCAATTGTTAAGTGTGAAGAGTAAGTAACACCTACTTCAGATATTGTGAGGATCAAATGGAATAATATTCGTGAAGTTCTTAGTATAGTGTCTGAAACATAGTGAACATTTAAAAAATATGGTGCCTTCCTTCTTTCCTTGTACTATATAGGTTCTTTCTTCTACTGGTTGCAAGTGATCATATTTTAAAATGGTTGATTATTTTGAAATATTATGTGCATAAGATTGGCTATGTTTTTATTATTTATTTACTTATATTTCTTTCACACTTGCTCACATAATTTTCTTTTTCTAAAAATGTGGAAAATAATAATGTACATTCTTCATAATTATTCAGCATAGCACATTCTCTATGTACTATAACAGTAAAGAAATTGAACTTAGTGTAATAGACCTTGGTCATATACTTATTTTGTATTAATGTGTTCAAGAATCAATAGTTTAATATAAGGATAAAAAGTTTAGAACTGAAAGTACACTTAAAGTCATTCAACTCAAAACCCTCAGTTTACAGATAAGAAAACAGGTTGACATATATTTTGCCCAATATCAGATGAGTATAAATTAGCAAAGCTAACTGAAGTCTAGTACTCCAAATTCTTTCTTTTCCTAGTTCTAAAATACCTCAGTATTTCAAGAATCTGTAATTTTGTTCATCTGTTTACTCTCAGCACTAACTCAATTAACAACCATATAAATTAGATAATCATCTGAAGTTGCTATTATTTTTTTTAAAAAAATCATTATTAGCTAACTTGGTGATGAGACTCCCTGAATGCAACTAGGCTGTTCATTTGATAACAGAAATATAGTCTGTCAATGGTTCAGCTCTCAAAACCTTCAAGGCTTGGTAGGAATCTAATAAATTTAATCTCTGGCGCTTCCTGAAGAGCAGCCACTCTCTTCTCTTACAAGAATTGTAATGCAGTAGAGAAGCTAACTGAATTAGAAGTCAGGTAATTAAATCCTGACTCTGCTACTTACTACTTGTATAAGCTTGAAAAAAAATCACTAAAATACTTTTAGCCTAAGTTTCCTCAGCTATAAAATGAAAAAGAGGATGATGGTTCTAGCTCTAACTCAATGTTCCTAAGAACCCAGGAATCCAGGCTCCTAAGACTTCAAATACAAGATAGTTTTAACTTAGATAGTAAGGGTACAGAACAGATATATCCAATATCACAGTTAGTCAACAGAATATTCCCCTTCCTAGTGGAACCATTATTCTCTAGCTCCTGTACAGACCATGCAGTTCCTGTGTAGATGCACCTACTTTCCACTTTTAGTAAGGGGAAAGGAACCTCATCTGGTCCCATGAAGAATTGAGAAAGGTAACAAAGAGGTGGTTTTTCTGGTAGGCCAATCATTGCCCCAGAGATATTGAATAATATATACGATTTATAGCAAAAGAAAAGAGCTAGAAAATAAGCTAGAGTTTATTGTTGTTTATTTCTTTCCTGGCAAACACAGTAGGTCCTTCTTCCTCTCCAACGCTACCTTCACAAAAGTTCCACCACTCTGCTAATTCTCTCTTTCCTTCCTGGCAGGTATCATTAGCCCTTCTTGCCACAGTCATTATATTTGGTTTTGTTTTACTTCTCCTCATTATTTATTCTTCTCCTCAAGCAGTATCAGGTATTGAATAGCTAGACCATGGAGAAATTACACTGGAATCCTATTAGTAGTGCCATGCCTCCTAGGATAATTGTTAGGAAACTCTTTGCAAAGTTAAAAGCACTCTATAAACTTGAATTATTCCTACTATTGTTGTCATTATTAATACTTTTCAGCTGAACTCTAATAGAAACAAACTCGGAACATGTTGCTAATCTGTAGCAGTAATAATATTCTTAAGGTTTTCAAAACTTTATGTAGACATTCATATGTACATACATGTATATACTCATTTGATATTATTAACAGCCTTGTGATTATTGCATTTTACAGATAAGGAAACTGAGGCTAAAGGAAGTTAAATTATTTGCCCAGGATCATACCATTAATATGTGTCTGAAGTAGGATTCAAGCCCAGTTCTTTCTGTTCCCATGTACAACACTATATTCAAATTAGATAACGTATGTAAAATATATTGAAAATCTCAAACTAAATGTTATATTTGTAGTAGTAGTATTAGAAGTAATGGCGTAGTGGTGGTGATAATGATAGTGGCTGTGGTAGTAGTATCCACTATTATTCTTTTATGTTTGGTGTTAAGTGAATTTCTTTGCCAGTGGATAAATGATTGATTTTTATAAATTATTAGTATGCAGGCTCATCTTTGATAGACTGACAAAAAAAATCTTTTGGATAATTCCAGTAGCAGACATTATGATCAAATTGATAAATGCTGCTCTTCTTCACAAATAGTAGTGAAATGTTCCAGTTCCAGAATAATTTATTTGTTGAATTCCTAAAGGCATTTCAAGGTTTGTATTTATTATTGCGTTTAGTTCTTTTTCAGCTGGGTCCAACTCTTCATGACCCCTTTGAGGGCTGTTTTTTTCATAGCATTTTTTTCTCAAATATGTTTCAGTATTCCAATATTTTGTCACCACAAAAAGGCCTTCTATAAATATTTTTGAACATGTATGTCCTTTTCCCTTTGTCATGATCCCTTTGGGATACAGATCACTAGTAGTGATATTGTCGTATCAAAGGGTTAAGTGCAGTTAGGTTGCCCTTTGGCCATTGTTCCAAATAACTATCCGGAATGATTGGATCAGTTGACAACTCCAACAACAATACATTAGTGTCTCAATTTCTCCATATCCTCTCCAACATTATCATTTTCCTTTTTTGTCATATTAGTCAACCTGATAAGTGTGAGGTGGTACATCAGCATTGTTTTAATTTGAAGTTTGGCCATTAGAGGTTGCCTGTTGGCTCAGGGCTATACTGAAGTATATGGGGGGATCCTAGTATTGTTATTTACCCACTCTGTCACAACTGGGTTCAAGATCTTCTGAAGGTTTACTGAGCCAGGGCTTGCTGGAATGCTTCCTGTCCTGGATTGTATTCCCCTTTTACCTGAGTGACAGACTTTTTTTTTTTTTTTTTTTTGCCAATCTTCTCAAATTTCTTGGACTAAAAGATTGTTTTACCACATCTTTTTGTTGGTTCTGTTGTTCCAAGATTTCTTCTGGGGCATTATTTTATGATTTGGAGGTAAGCATGGGAGAGTCATGGTAATTTACTACTTACTCCACCATCTTGGCTCCCAGAAGTCACTCTTGAGGTTTTCTTGGCAAAGATACTGAAGTGGTTTGCCATTTTCCTCTTATTTCATTTTATAAATGTTGAAACTGAGGCAAACAGGGTTAAGTGACTTGCCAAGGGTCACATAGCTAATTAGTGTCTGAGACCAAATTTGAACTCAGGGAGATGAGTCTTTCTGACCCTCAGCCAGGCACTCTATCCATTGTGTCACTTAACTGTTCTATTTGTAGTGTGTATTTATAGTATTATATTTGTAGTTTGACTCTTTATTGGTTCCAGTTCTTAAATACCTTCATGAATACCTTCATGAAACTTTCTATCCATTTATACCCACATCCTCACCTTACGTAAAAAGAGACTCATATCAACTGAAAGGAACCAGCCTTTAAACTATGACTGGTCAGAGCTGAACAGAGCAGGGTAGGGACAGGAGAATAAGGGATGAAACAGAAATTTAATTTCAAATTTAGGAAAACAGCTTGCAAGCAAGGAGGGCACAAGATACGAGGAAGCCTAGATGGGTGGACTCACTTTAGTGTAGGCAGATCTCAATACTTCTACCTATGGCTATGCAGTGAGCTGTATCCCTGGCAATGAGAGTCTCAGAAACCGTGAGACAAGTTTGATTCATAGCAGGACTTCATGACCAGAACCTGGGTACTTGTCTGAGCTTGTCCTGTGCTTGTTGGAGCTCAGAGAACACCTGGTACTGGTCAAAGCAATATAAAAGCTATGTGATTTTGCCCAAATAGTGAGATCGTCCAGAGCTTGAGAAAAAAGGATTGTTGTCATGCCAACTCAGAGTACAGCCTGCTTACTGGGTTTAGCTCTGGAAAATAGGGTATTTTATAATATCTTGACATTCCTAAGGTAGATAGGGAAAATGTCCATTCTTGTATCACATTAACAAGTTTTAATTATCCACCAAGGCAGATTATGGTGAATCTGGTCTTTTGCTCCACTCTCTTCCCCTTTCTTCTTCCTCAGTGATACCCAGTAAGTTAGTCTTGCTTATTGTGTCTTCTAGGAATTCGTAAAGAGCTAGAGATAGCCAAGTTATCCCTGTGAAGTTACTTAGAGTTAAGGAAGAAGTTCTTACTACTAGAGAAAACTATTATAGCATCTGACATGGCTCTAAAATAATAAATAAAAAAATTGTTTTAGGGGTGATTTACTCTCATCAAACTAATATTGAGGGAAGAAACAGAACCTCTCCCACTACAAAATGGAAAGATCACTAGGTCTGAAGCCAGAGAACCTAAAGTTCACTTCCTGTGTAACCTTGAACAAGTCAACTTCTTTGACCCCCAGTTTCCTCATCTATGAAAAGGAAAAGGTATGTTTGATAACCTTTGAAGTGCCTTCAGACTCTAACTCTGTGATCCAGTGATCTAAATTAGATTCACTGAGATGTCAATTCCCTGTCTTTCTTCAGAATTAAACCTGATTTGTCTATTTTATTGAAGAACTGATACTTTTTAAAATAATTTTTAGGAACCTATTCCAGTTCTCCTGTCACTGGGTTTAATAGATTTTCACATTATATTTCATAAATATTAATAAATTTGTCTACAATAGGATGCTTGAGAAGACAAAATTTAAACAATCAGATATTCATTTAGTGTTTAATATGTCAAAGAAATATGTAGTGTGCAAAGGCCCAGTAAAAAGGAAAAAGACCCATTAGAATGTAAATCTGTTGAAGGCAAAGACGTATCATATTTGATTTTGTAGTTTCATCATCTAATATAGTGCTTTGACATGGTATGTATTTAATAAATGTGTTTTTGAACTGGTTTTCTATTAAACTCTAAAGAAAGCTAAAGAAATAGAAAGTCCTTAAGTAAATAATACTCAGTAAGGGGAGCAAATGTAGATTGTGCAGTATAGTTAGAAAGGAATTTAACTGAAGACAAAGCCAACAGAAAAAATATCTAGGGTTTTTAGCGGATTTCAAGCTCCATGTGAACTCATGCTGTGCTGTCACAGCCAAATAGAGTGCTTCAGGATACCATAACCTTTAGCATTAAGGATGCGAGGATCTTTTTGTACACTGCAAGGATTAGGACAAATCTGTAGCACTGGTCACTTTTAGGAAGAATACTGATAAAATGAAGTACCACAAAGATAGTATTCAGGATGCAAAGCTCCAAGTTGACACTACTGAAGTTGAAGGAACTGGAGATATATAGTATGAGATTTGAAGACAATGGATGCATCTTGATATCTTCAAATATCTGAAGGTCTTTCACATGAGAGAGGCAAGGTAATGCAACAAACATTTATTAAGTGTTTACTTATGCCAGGCACTATGATAACCACCGTGTATACAAATAAAAGCAAAAAGGCATTCTCTGCCTTCAAGTAGCTTACGATCTAAAAGGCAAGACAGTATCCAAAAGGGAGCAGTAGTGGTGGAAGGTTGTGAAGGTACCTACCTGAGGGCATAGTGAAGAAATCTGGATAGTCAGAAGCACAGAAAAGAAGGGAATGAAGGTTGGCTGGCCTGGGACCCTCCATAAGGTCTCAGACCAAATCACATTGGAGAAGGAAACTGGTACAGAAAAAAATGTTCCAAGGTGAGAAGGCCTGAGGAACTGATAGATATTCCAGGGTGTTGCTGCAGCTGAGGAATGGTATCTAAGGCTACAAAGGTTTAGGCTAATTCTTCCCAGACCTAAAAGATAAGAATTTGAAACAATGAGTGCAATTTGCAAATGTAGGCTTTATGTTAAGGAACATATCCTTATCTAACTCTAACTTATCTTAAGGTGCAATGGGCTGTCTTGGAAGGTAATGAACTGATCCTCATTAGAGGTCTCCAAAGAAAGGCTAGAGAACTATGTGTGTATGTTGTATAGAGGATTTTCATTCAGGTTAGGTTGAATTAGACCCATTCACTAAAGAAAATTTGCCAAGGCAATAAATGATTAATGGCTAAGTAAGTGGCATAGGTGGTGTCATGAATTCAGAGAAGGTAGAGATTAATCTGTGCTACAGAAAAGAAGGTTTCCTGGAGCAAGGAGGAGTTTAAGTTTGACTTCTGTAATGTTAAAGAGATTTATGTTAATGAAAGGTCTTCCCCACCCATTAATGGCATCAAGTGGAACCCATTGGGGGAAGCTTGATTAGGGGAGGATTGTTTTGAAGGAAAGTGCATACTTTTTGTTAATTAATGAGGCACTGAGTCACAAGGGTCTTGCCCTCTAGCTCTGAAAAGTGTATATATACCTCGTGGTGAGGTTTTGCTTTAGGGGCTTACTCTTTGGAAGAATGTTTGTGTGATATGATCAGATGAGATTTTGGGTAGCTGTTAAGGAACCCTCTTCTTCCCCTCCCTCCCACACTTTGAAAACCCAGATGTTGGTGCTTCTCTCTCTGGTAACTGTGTATGTATGTAATAGTCAGACAATTGAGTCTCTCTGTTGATCTGTGATATATGTATTGTTAATGATCAGACAGTTAGAAGTCCTGTCTGTTGGCCTTTATTTCTCTGCTTGTATTTGCTCTATTGGTATATGTGATTAAAAAGATGGTTGACCCCTGAAAAATTGCTTTCCTTTTAGAAAAGCGGATTTAAGAACCTGTGCTAGCAGGCCATCCTGGATGTGTCAGGGTGCTTGCTGCTACAACCTCAAAGAAAAGGAAGGAATTATATGAGTGGGGAGGAGAAGAGCATTTCTGATAGAGGAAAGGGCATGTACAAAAGTAAACAAGTTTGAAACTAACTACAAGGTAAGTTTGTAGAAGAGAGAATAGATAGGTTTGAATGGATTGAAAGCTTTGTATAGGACAATAATTTCAAGTGATAAAGTTGGACAAGTAGTTTGAGATTAAATTGAATAGGTCCTTAAATGCCAAGCTATGTTTTGTATTTATTTTGTAGACCAAATGGAAGCATTAAATATTTTGGAACAGAGGAATGACATGATTGAAGGAATATTAACCTGGAAATGGTATACCAAACTGATTAGAGGGGAAGGCACCAGAAGCAAGATCAGTTAGGTATGTATTAGTGTAACTGAAGCATGAGAATGTATTGGTCTGAACTTACCTGGTGTCAATGAGAATGTAAATGAAAGAATAGATATGAGTGTTATGAAGAAACAGTTGATGATACATGACAACTGATTAATCTGAGAGTTCAGTAAGAGAGAACAGTCCAAAACCAATGTTGACATTTTGAGCCCAAGTAACAGGGAGAATGATGACTACTTAAAAGGAAAGGAAATAGCAGGAAGGAAAAGACCCAATTTCAAGGGAAGATATACCTTTTTATTTAGACATGTTGAATTTGAAGTGATGCTGAGATACAAGCAGGGGTGAAGATTTGGTACAGAAGTTCAGAAAAAAATCCAAGTTGGAGATGTAAATTCACAAGTCTTCTTCATAGCAAAATATTTTTTGAATAAGTTCTTTCAGGGATAGAGTACAAAGAAAATAAAGGGTGGTATCTCATGGATTTCCTGCAATTAGAGGGAATGAGGAAACAACAGGATAGAGAAAAGTAGCTGAAGTTAGGAAGCAAGTTGGGATTGTGGATTGCTAACAACAGCAAATTGCTACTAGCATCTCTCCCTTCATACATTCTGTATAACACTGAAAGATTAATATTCCTAAAATACCCTTTCAACCAAGTTATAAAATAAAGGTAGGAAAAAAGATTGAAGTAAGAGAGTTAAGTATCAAATGATTCAGAAGGGTCAAAGAGACTCAAAACTAAAAAAATAAAGCATTTGGTGATAAGCAATTTATTGGTAACCTTGATGGATGGGTAAGGTCATAACCCCCTTTCAAAATGAAACAATTCCATATCATTTGTCATATGTTCCATGGTTAGCCTATAACATAATGTTCTTATCCTGAGTATAATAATTAACTTTATAGAGAGCAGTAAATTTATTATGGATATTATTTCAGAAAAAAAAATATGGCCTGGAACTTTGCCCATATGATTAACAGTCGTTTGAATTCTTCTCTGCCATTAAGATAGAGGAAGGGAAAGGACTAGTGAAATTCGATTTTTCTACCTTTTTTTTCCCAGTAAAAGAACAGGGCATTTTCCTGTAGAACATAACTGACTCATTACCAGGGACATCTACTTAGCTTAACACATGAATTTTTTTAAAGTTTAAGCATGATGTCAGGCGCTGAGGATACAATGAAAAATAATTAAATAATCTCTTTTGCAAAGGAGTTCACATTCTACTTTGAGGATATAGTATGTGCGCAGAAAAGTAAATAAAATCTATTTACAAAATAATGAATGTATTTTCAAGAAAAAGAACTAACAATGATTGGAACTAAGATGGAGATAAGAGGGAAGAGTAGTAAATCCCTCAAAATCCCAGAGAGGAGAGGGTGATATCTAGTCCCTGTCACCACTTAACACCCAATCTCTTCACTTCTGACCCTAACATATGGAAAAATTAGAAGCATGAATCCAGTTAGAAGGGACCTAAAAGTTCATTGAAAACCACAAAAAAGACCCCATATTCAGCTGTTTTATAGAGGCCTCTAATTCCTTCAAATATCCAGAACTGATATGCAACAAGCTAATCAAAAGTCTAAAATCTAATAATAATGATAGCTAACATTTGTGTAACACACATAATGTATCAGGTACAGTGCTAAAAGCTTTGCTGTTATTATCTTAGCTGACTGAATTAATAAAGCCCTATCTCCTGATTAAGGTCAATACTTTCAGAGTGATGGGGGAATTTTGATTAATTTCATGACCTCACCCCTTATACATACATATATACATACCCATGTACTTCCATGCATTTATATGTAGAGTAATGTACTACATATAATTTTATAATCAATTGACTTTTCACCTTGAGAGGAAAGATGCCTTCAACCAGCCACAAAGGGCATAGCTGCCCCAAAAGATAAATGCAAAGACAAATTTGATATTAAAATGAGACATTCAAAATGGATGAGAGCTAGGATCCTAGATTTAGAACTGGAAGCTACTATAGAAGTCATGTAGTACAACACCCTCATTACAGACAAATAAGAATACAGTATTAGAGAAGTTAAATGACTTTTCCTAAGTCACATAGTAAACAGAAGGGGGGAATCAAAGGTAAGTCCTGTGAGTCCAAATTGCATATTGCAGTGTTTCCCATATTTTGTTGACTTTAAAACTTCTTTAAGAGTTGATTTTTCCTTAATCTTCTGCCTTTGTTTTCTAGAGATTCATCCAGTTTAGTTTTAACGTCTTGAACGATAATGAGGAACTTCAGTAACACAAAATATTAAAAATGATTAGGCACCTACTATCCCCACCTATGGTTAAGAGAATCAAGCCTGGTGTTCATTAAATAAATTAGGCCTCCTATTGCCATAGAATAAAAATAAATTAGATTTCAAGAATCACTTTATTTTTCAACATAACTTGATCTCAAAAGGGTAATCTGAAAGTGAGAGTCATCATGGTTCTTAACAAGGTTCCAATTAATTTACTATGTGTGTCATAGGGGAATGAGTAGGAGTAATAAGATAAAACCAAGGAAGGGAAAATGTAGAATGAATGGTAGGAAAAATTCTGTCAGAGCAAGGAACAATTATATTTAGGAAGATTCTCTTTAAGAAAATGGTGGCACTGCTTTTACCATGTTCATTTAAAATGAGATGAAATGCTGGAGACTATTCCATTAAGATATTTTTATTAATCTAAAGGCTGAAGAAAGTAAAATCAGGAGTACCTTCTCATTAATTGGTATTCTATAAAATGGTCCCTATAGACTTCTGATGGTGCAAAGGATAAAGTAGTAGGCCTTGAGGTAGGAAGACCTGAATTCAAATCTGACCTCAGAACTCTCAGTAGCTGTGACCCTAGGGAAGCCACTTAAACTCTACCTGTCCCAGTTTACTCAACTATTAAATGCAAATAATGCTACCTACCTTCCAGGGTTTTTCTGAAGGTCAAATGGAATAATATTATTTAATACTTAACTCCAATACTTGGAGCATAGTGTGTACTTAGTCATGCATATTTCCTTCCCTCTTCTCCTTTAAAGAAGGTCCATTAGTATCACCAACCAAGGTTTAATAGTAGAATCCCTAAGAACATTACTATAACAAGATGTTTCATGGTATAGTGGGAAAAATTAGAGGTAGTATACTAGAGCAGAATGAACTCTGGATTTGGAATCAGAGGATTTGAATTCAGTAAGTCAAGTCTAAGCATTTATTATCAAATGACTATATATTGCTTGAATTATTCCAAAGTTAACCTATACAAAGAAAGATTAAAAACATGAAATTAGTCCCTGCCCTCAAGTAGCTTATATATGAAACTGGGAGATACAAATTGCAGATGAATACATATATACAAGATAAGATACAGTGTAAAAGGAAGGTTAGCTTAATGGTAAAGGATCAGGTGATTGGAGCTATTAGGAAAGCCACCATTAGAAATTTGAGCTGGTTTTGGAGAGAAGCTAGGTTATAAAAGAGAGAGCATTCAAGGTTTGGGAGAGATTTGTTGCAATGGCAAAGAGATAGGAAATGAAGAGTCATGTGTGTAATCACAAGTAGGTCTATGTCACTGTACTGTGAAGTACTTGAAAGGGAGTAAAGGTGTAAGTAACTTGAAAGGAAGAAAAGTACCAAGTAATGAAAAACCTTAAATATTATATAATTTTACATTTTATCTGGGAGGCAAAAGAGAGCCACTGAAGTTTAATGAGCAGGGAGGATGACATGGTCAGATCTATGTTTGAAGAAAATCACTTTGGCAGCTATATGGAGGATGGATTGAAGTAGGGAAACACCAGTCAATTCAGAAAGCTATTGTGATAGTCCACACAAAAGTACTTAAAGCATTAGCCAGAGTGCTGAGGGTGTTAGTGAAGAAAGTAGATGTATAAGAGACTTTCTTTAAGGGTGGGATAGTAGAAGATGTTTGTAAACCTGGAAGACTGAGAATATGATAGTCTCCTTTAATAGGAAAATGAGTTTTGTTTTGTACACACTACAGGACCTCTAGTTTGTAATGATCATTGGTCAATTGGAAATGTAGAATTGGAATTCAGAAGAAAGATTTGAGCAGAATATGGGAATTGTCTACATGACTAAGTACATAGTCCTGGGAAGGGAAAGACTTTACTGAACTGCCTTTCTAGATCTCCCAAGAAATTGTTTGTTTGTTTGTTGTCATTTATCTTTCCTTCTGAAAGAAGACCATGATAACAAGGAGGTGGTACAAAGATGTGCAAGTGACTTGGATTTAAGTGAGGGAGGGATGTGTAAAGTCACCAGCCTAACTTTCTCCTCCAGAACCATCTGTGTCCAGTGGCAAGATAGATTAGGATGACTGGAGATGACTCTCAAGCATTGGGAGACTTTGGCCTTTTCAAGCCAAGGTCTTTATCAGGTCTCGGTTTGACTAAGGCAACACCCAATCAGTGACTAAGGTTAGGTAAAAAGTCAATCTGGAAGGGGTAGATCCTCAGGGTTTCCGGCCAAAACAGAAACAATAGTTATTTATATTACTTTAAGCCAATCAGGGCCCAAACAATGACCAGGTGTGCCTTGGTCTGGGACCTTTTGCTGACCAATTAAGGAGAGCCAGAGTGATTTGAGTTTAAGGCATGGTCCTTAATAAAATAAAAATGTAGCCCTAAACCCCAAGATATCTTACCAGGTTTCAGAGATCAAAATTTACATTCTTTTGGTCAGAGCACCAGTTGATAAGGGTCTGACTATGTGGACGAAGGGAATGGAAGGGAAGGAAAGAGGAGAGAAGTGGAAGGCAGAAGACTAGAAGTGAGATGTTAGATAAGGGGAGAATAACAAAGTACTAGGTGTGAGGCCTCATGTTTTTTCAATAAACATGGAGAGGTTTCCACAACTGAGAAGGCAGGAGAAAGGTGTAAAATGGACACCAGGGGGAAAGACTAATAATTTGGAATATCTGCTGTGTTGAATGGGATAGAGAAACAATGAGAGAGAAGTTAAGATTGCCTTACTATGCTGGGGGTCCAATCAGCAATGTTCAGGGACTTCTTCCAGCTTCATTCAGCAGGATATGAATAGCTTACAATGTTATATAAATTTGGGCAAATTATTTCACCTTTCTGGATCTGTTTTCTCTTCTGTGTAACATAAAGATTCAAAGAGATGATCTAAGGATGATTTCAAATTGAAATCCTATGAACCATTTTCTCTACCATTCAGTAGGTCTGTGAATTTGGGTGAAGCACTTATCCTTTCCAGGTCATGGTGGGTGATAATGATACCCTACCTCCTAGGATGGTGCTGAAATCAAATAAGAGGATAATAGCTTGAATTTATATAGGATTTTAAAGTCTGTGAAGTACTTTTACTTACATTATCTCATTTGACCCTCACAACCATCCTGGGAGGTAGGCCCTAATAGTATCCACATTTTACAGATGAGGAAGCAGAAGCTCAATCAGGTTAAGTGATTTACCCAAGGGTCACACAGCTATTAAATATCTGAGCTGGAATTTGAACCCAGTTTTCCTGACTTCAAGTGTGGAAACTTCTACTCTAAAATGCCAAAATATTTGAATTATAAGAATCTCAGAGAAGAACATCAATCCCCATCCCTATTGTATAGATGAGGAAATTAAAGACCCACAGAGAAGTGACTTGCTTAGAGGCATGACACTATTAAGCAGCAGAGCTGAAACTCAAACCCAGTTTTTTTAACTCCAACTTTACTGAGTTCCCCACTATATCGTACTTCTTCTCAATGTTCTAATACTGTAGTATTAATGGTAATAGCTCCCATGTAGCTAATTCACTAGAATTTTTTAATGACCTTGAGACTGTCACTTTAAAAAATTTAAATATATATGTGTATATATATATATATATATATATATATACACACAGCATGTGTATATATATAGTGTGTGTATGTATATAGATATCAAAATATGTGTGAATGTATTGATATCTATGTAGATATATACACTTCTATATTGATATAGGTAGGTCTACGTAAGGGTCTCTAGGTATGTATATATAATTTTCCGTTTGCTTCACATATCCTATTAGAAATTAACAATGGGGAATTATAAATTTGTACCAAACCCACCAGATCTAGCTAGGCAGTCTGACTCAGGCTTTGCCACATTTGCCATTGCCAATACAAAAGACTTGTCATTCTGCACTTTTGTCTGTCAGTCTCATTAATCACAGTGACTCCAAGAATGCGTGGGTACAGGTGCACAGTTTATTTCCCAGTTAACATGATCTAAGGCTGTGTTTCCATGACACAAAAACACTTAATTAAGTCAGTTCATAAGCCAAAAGAACCAAATGAATGATTGCTTCAATTTGTCAATCACTTTCTGTTATACTGCACATATAAGAAGATTCATAAGGGCTAGCTATGTTGAATGAAATAATAATAAAAATTTGCAAACCTGGTTTGAGCCATACTGTTTTTTATATGCCTATAGTCACATTTATACAACCATTTCTCTGCATTTCCTTCAGGAGGAAAGGAGACTAAAACTTTTTGGTTAAGAAGGAGACATTACTCAGCCCACCTTCTTTCTCTACATTCTATATGTCTTTTGATCATTTTTTAAGCAAGAATTGTGGGCAGATAGGTGGCAGAGGGGACATTGTACTGGAGTTGAAGTCACAAAGTCCCATATTCAAATACGAACTCAGACACTAGTTGTGTGACCTTGGATGGTTTTTTTTTAACTTCTCTGCCTCAATTTTCTTTTCTGTAAAATGGGAATAATAATACCACCTTCCTCCCTAGGTTGTTATAAGGATAAAATGAAATAGCATTTGTAAAGCATTTTGCAAACCTTGTAGTATAAATGCTATCTATTATTATTGTTTTCATCATCAGGAAAAAAGAACTGGGGTTTAGCTCAGATATAATGAGGGAGTGGTTACTAAATCTTTGCCCTTGAGCAGCAAATTTATAGTTTGCTAAGGATGCCACAAATAACACAATCCAGGATTAAAATTTTCCACCTGGCCACCCCTCTCCCTGATTATGGAAAAAGACCCATCCCAGAACATACTTATCCCACCTTCAGCACCTGTTTCATTCTTCTAGTCTATACTTCCCCACTCCCTGCTCCAAGTATTATATAAGAATGGTTCCTTTCATCTGTGGTTAGTCTCCTCTACAAAATAGCTTATTCTAAGTCTTTCAGTCTTTTGGGGGATTTATCCCTAAAGAGATTTTGGAAAAGCAATCTTCTCTCCAGAAGCTGCAAAACAGAAGACGTAGGTTTCTTCTCTCAAATTCTATCCAACCAACTCACTTCCTAGTGTAGCCTTGAAGCATTGAATGGTCAGCCTCCAACAATGAGAACAGTCTGTCTCATGCAAATGACCTTTAAGCCCCTCTTAAAATTAAGCTAAGTGGCTCAATTGGATCAAAGAAGGTATACTACTAGATATAAGAAATTTTATAAGGTCTTCAGACATTGTTCCAAATGAGGATCTGTCTATAACCAGTTTACTTTGGTTTAGTTTTTGAGTATAAACCTGGTGTTTTATTACTCAATGAGAACATTATTTGAAAATATTTTACTAATTTGGTCCAATTGAAGAAATACAGAAACATTTCTTGTCCTGAAAAAATATTTTTCCTCCGACTGCCTGAAATATTTTACTCCCTTTTATTTTCCTCCTGAAATTTTATTACTATAGCATTCATTTGAGTTAATTTTCATCTTTTTAAAAAAATGCAAATGCCATTTAAAATAGTTTCATAGTTTTCTGACATTTCCTGCTTATCAGTCATTTATTTGACAGTGAACCATTCTTTCAGATTCCTTTCCTGCCAGCATCTGGCTGTGATTAGTTTCAAGGAGGACCTTTCCAATAGCAGTGGAAAGAAGTAGGGAAGTGGTAACACTAAAAGCATTTCCATAATGGGAGGCATGTTGGATATTACAACTTGAGGGCACCAACTTTCAGGGAACTCAGGAGAGGAATAAGTAACAGGAAATCACAGGAATCAGATGTCCAACATTTCTGACCTGGCCTTAGCCACCTGAATCCCCTCCCACATATAACTCAACCCCATTTTATTAGCAAATTTGGCTTTAACACTTGACACTGATCTGTATGCTTGTTGACCCTTCCTGTTTGCTTCACTTGTTTATGGATGCCCTGTCTCTCTCTAGCCTCAGCTGAGTAAATTGATCCTGACTTCTGAGTGCTTCCTGTCCTTACTGCTAGGTGAGAAGTTAAACAATGGTATAGTCAAGCAGCTTGTTTAGTAGTGGAGGAAGATTGGCTGTGCCTTCCTTCAGAGCCTTTGGATGAATAGTTCATATGTTTAAAGGTTCGAAAGAGCCATGTTTCCAGGTATTTACCTTCACCAGCCTGGATATGTATGCTGCAAGTCCTGTTATTTCTCAAAGATGCCACCCTTTATCACCCTAACCTCTTCCCTAGGGAAAGGTGAAATGAAGTGAATAAATGAAAGAGAAAATAGGGTTCCCTTCTTTCTCTCCCTACACCATCCCTAACAGTGTATGTGGAGTTCTTTCTCCATTTTACATACATAATCCCAACTTACCTTGTATATGGATGGGGCTGAAATAGCCAAAATGAATATTCATAGTGTTGTTTTATATATACATCTTTTGGAATAAGTTAGGCACTTTGGAAGTGACATCAACTCTCTAGTAACTGAGGTTTAGTAAGTTCTATTAATGTATCAACTATGTCACCTATAGCACTGGGGGAATTTGGCTCAATATGTTTTTTTAAAACATTCATTGAAGTTTATTGATATAACGTAAAAAGGTAGACCATTCAGGACAATGTCCTAGTCTACTTGGAGACCGGACTCTTACCAGAAGAGACACTGATGAAAAATACCCCTGTTAAATCAAATAGAATCTGAAAGACCCAATTTCCCCCTACCAGGCCAGTGGTGACAGGAAAAAAGAAAAAAAGCTAAACAAAAACCCCTAAATCTTTAGCTAGATTGTTACTTTTCTTACTATTTAAGCATGAATTCCCAGCAGGGTGTTCCAAGTCAGAGGCATCTCTGAAAAACTGTCTGAAGGCATGATCAGCTATTTTTCTGAAAGTATTTAGGATCCTAATGATTCTTTTAAGGTAAATTTCACTTAGTCTGATTTGCATTTTAAGGTAACTGCAAATTGCATTCTTGTTGATGATTCTGCTTTTTCTCTTCTGAATTATTTACCTTTATTGTTTTTTTTCTTCTAATTTGAATCATGGAAAACATCTACTGATGATAAGTTTTCATGTCATTCAAAAAGAGAAGTCAAATGAGTTTCAATTTCTCTTATAATAGTAATATAAAGCTAAAGATGTTTTGAAATATGATTTTGAAAGAAATATCGAAACTTTCAAGGCATAAAAGAAGACCTTCTGGTCTATCAAGACAAACAGTCATTCTGAGCACTTAAGATTTATAAGCTCAGAATATTCGGTGGGAATTTCCTAGACTAGAATGTTTCATTTCAGCACCACTTCAGCATGAAAACCGGGAGGGGGTAGGATGAGATGGTAAGCACTGACCTGCAAGAAACTCTGTTAGCTTATTGGATGCAAGAAATCTAAGTTCAGTCACTGAAAGCTGTTAATGGTCATTACTTTCACAATCTAATCAGCAGTTACTGCTGGTGTTTGGCTGTGATGCAAATGCTTCACTGTGTTTATGCTTGAGTTCACATTTGAGAGCTTATTCTTATGATGCCTACAAAAGTGTTACTAAGTCCACATGCTACAGTCTAAATGGAAGTCTTAATGTTCTTATCAGGAAGGAACAATAAGGAAATTAACTGTGCTTTTTGTGTACAAATTCATTCACATAAGTAATCATTTTATTAGAGTATTATGCCTTGACCAAAGATACTATTGCAAAAAATGTTACATACCTAGTTTATTAGTGAAAGTGCACGACATTTGAAATGCATTGATTTACTAATGCATTTATCAGTGTGGTATGTTTTACTAAGAAAATTTAAAAATTATCTCTGATGTTAAAAACATAAATTTAAGCACAACTAATTATGTGAATCTTTGTGCTTTCCTTCTAGGTTTCCTCTCTCTCCCAAACTAGGAAAATAATTGTTTGTAAAAAAGAAAGATACTTTTGTGGGCATGCGTGTGTGTTTATACATACACATGCAAATATCTGTTAATATTCCTAATACAAGTATATAATATTGATTGTTAAGTAACTTCTTCTTGATCTTAATTTCCTCATCAAAGCGACAACACAGTATAATAGTTACAATATTGGACTTGGAATCAAGAAGACATAATAAATTCAAAACCATCCTCTGACAATTATTAACGTGATACAGGCAAGGCACATAACAGCTCTCAGTCTTAGTTTCCTTCTCTATAAAATAAGGGCAATAATACCTATATTATATTACCACCTAGGGTTATTGTAAAACTCAAATGTAATACTCCAGATAAAGTGCCAGATAAAAGCCAGTTATTACTACTATCTGTAAAATGGGTAATTTTTTTTTTTTTAAACTAAGGAACATTTATTGTCTTCTCTACTAAGACTTTGAGTTTTGAGGATATGAAAAAAATTTGGAAAACCCTCACACAAAAGGGTAGTGCAGTGAATATTATGAAGCAGATATAAACAGCTGGAAGAACTGTAATCAAGTGCTAACTGACCAAAGGGATTTTCAGCTAGTGTTTAGCAAAAAAGAAAAGAAAAGTAGGGAGGGACAGGAACTTCTGAATAAATGAGACAAAATTCTCCTAATACCTTCAACCCTGGCAAAATGGTAACCAAAGTACACACCACTTTTCCAAGCCCTCTCTCCATTCCCCTAAGGCTACCGCTTGGATTCTTTGAGAGCTTTTTGGGCCTGCCCACAGAGAAGCACCAAGATTTTCTATTTGATCCAATCTTTGTTGCAAGGCTAGCATATCTGTATACAAGGCAGCTAAGATCTTCTAGATCATCAAAGATATCAAACAACTGACTGATGTCATATGTGATAGAGGTTGGGTAAGACAAATTTTAAAGTTTCTTCCAGATTTTATGAGTGTACATGTACATATAATATGTATAGATTTATATACAAATGATATAGTATATGTATGTGTGTAATATATATGCACATATGTATTTATACACACACATACTATACACACACACGTGAAATCTGGAAGAGACTTTCATCTTACATCTTACACATATGTGTGTCTGTGCGAGTATATATATATATATATATATATACACATACATATAGACATATATATGTGTGTGTGTGTATCCACATATATCCTTAACTTTTAAATTACAAAGCTGTGTAGAAATCATGATAAAATCAGAACACGGTTCATTTCAGGGGCATACTGCCCTGTTACTGTTCATACTTTTGTCCCATTGATTAACCCTTCTCCCTCAAAGATCACCCACATGAAATTTTTAAGATTGCTTAAAGTCAACAAGATTTTGAAGGCATTCAATAATCAACTGTGGTCAGATCTAGGTATAGGAATTCTTTCCAACAGCAGACACCATTTCATCATATGTTGTCATACACACTGAAAGCTAAGTTCATATATAAAACTTAGCTTTGGAAGCCCAAAGATCCTGTGACTTCAAACAATTGCTCCATAATCAGTTAATACTGAGTAGTTGTGTTCAAAGTTAGACAGATCATTAAAGAAGGAGGATTTTAAAATATAAATGAGACTACCAGTGTAAATATCACTGCTGAGTTTCTTTAGGAATTAGGAACTATGAGAAGAGGCTTTGCAGAATAAACTTTTGTCTAAAGCTTTACTACTAATGGTGAGAAGAAATGCTGTGTGTACCTACAAAGCATAGCTTTAATGCTTTGGAATTAAAATCTCTCACAAAATAGGCTCCTTTAAGAAATTTTTGCCCATCTTCGGTACATAAAGATGTTAAAGTGATGTCAGCTCTAAATAATCCAAGCACTGAGCATATACTCACATGCTCAAAATGAAAATCACTGAACAAATTGCAACAGAAAGTCTAATCTCCCCAAAAGTACATTTTTTGTCACCCTTCGTTAAGAAAACAGAATGTGGCCAAATTAAAAACATTTTTAAAAAATTACTAATTCATTAAATTTGTAATGGTTTGTCATAAGACTTATAATTTTTTCAGTCTCTCAATGCCTGTATTCTTTTTTCTCAAAATAGAGAACAAAGAGAAAACTTACAAGTTATTATTATTTACTATGATTTTTCAAATCTTCTAAAGTATTAGTCTGTTGCACAGTGTTCTATTATTTTGTTTAGAACTAAATAGTCAGTCTGAATGTAATTTTATTCTTTTCCAAAGCAAAAATGTCTAACTGCCTTCAGCTTGTTTTTCATGACTAGAGATGAGAAGAAAACAATGAATTTATAGTATTTTCCTTCAGCCCCTATCTTGAGAATAGATTTATGTCATTCCATTTCTATCTTAATAGCTACTTCAGTCACGAAGATGGACGAATATTTTGTCTTTTTCTGTTCCCATTACAATCTGTGATGAGAATAAGGTACTGAAATGTTGATATTTTATACATTTTGTGACAGAAGTAATGTACAATTTCATCTTGACCTTTCCAATATGATATAGATCAATTACCTGGACATTTTATTTCTTCCAGTGTCTACTACTTTAATAGTCTGTGGAAAAACAGGAGTAGTGATTAGTCAATCAAACTTTCAAACCTATAATATACCAACTACAACAACAAAAAAATACCCTATCTACCATGCATAGACATAATTTTCTCCCAAATCAATGTATATTTCACATACTAAATCTGTGTTTTAAAAAATAACATTTTAAAATATTCCTCTAAATTCTATTCATGTTTAAGATCTGATTATCTCACACAACCTTAGAACCACAAAGTTTAAAAGGCTCTTCGAATTCATCTATTACAAGTGCACACCTGAATCAAAATTGCCTCTATGACCTCTCAGAGAAATGATTATCCAGTTCTTACTTGAAGACCATCCTGTTTTCTTTGTCTAATCTAAAACTGAATTAAAAGAGTTTAACAGATGTCTTCCAAAGGTCCCTAAGCAGATGAGTATGAATAAACTAAGACTCCTTCTCAGGCCTGCCATCTCTTTGTTTCTCACCAGGCTGCAATCCCAACTCCTCCAGAATGCTCCCACACTGGATGCCTTTCTCATACTACCATTTTCAGCCATCTTTTATGCTTTCTTCCTGTATTAGAATAAAAGTACTTTGAAGTCAAATACTATTTTCCTTTGTAGATGTATTTGTATGTACTGAGCTTAGTATGCTTCCTTGAACACAGCTACCACTTAATAAATGTTTCTTGACCAAGTGACTATTTACCTATCAGTATAAAATGAGGAATTAACACAAAAATTCCCCCTCTTCTCCTAGGATACTCTTCTACAAATAAATACACAGTCCAAGAGAAAGTGAATTCACAATAGAAAGCACATATAGCAAAAGGTTAACTCACAGCTCCTGACTAATGCAAATCTTTTCCTCCAATTTGTGGGGTCCTCATGAAATTCCTCTTAGACATGAAGTAGCTTCTTGGTGGCCTTGTAGAGTCCTAAAGCAGCCTTTTCTCATTCTTACTTTTCCTTAGCTTAGGACATTACCATCTATCTTCACTTTCCAAGAGACACTGCTAGAACAATCTTAAGAAATCCAAAATATTCCAAATATTTCAAGTTCTCAAAGTCATCTGGTCAAGGTAGAGTTGGAATGGGGAAGAAAGAAAGGCTCTCTCCTTCAATCCAAGCAATTCCCTCTCCATGTCTCAGGTAAAGATGCTATTGCCAATGTGGTGGCCTGTCAATGGAATGTTGGATGTAAACTGATTTTGTTATTTTTATACAAGTCACACAGAAAATAACTAATTTGTCAGCCAACACCAATATATTCTCTTTGTAGTGCCATTTTTTTTATCTAGTAACCAGAAGCATTGTTTGGATCCCCACCCCCCCGTCACAGCCTCCTCCCAAGAAAAGAACTTAAATTACATCTGGCTTTCCCATTTGATTTCAAAAAGAATATAATTTTTTTGTTCTCTCGAACATTATTTATATGAAACAATCTTTATGGATATCAAGAATTCCAAATTAATAAAGGATTTTTCTGCACTTGTTTCAATGCTTCTGTTTGACTGATTGATTAAATTATGGTATTTTCACAAGATAAATATATAAGGGTGTTGAGCATATTATTAGCTATTTTAAATGCAGTCCATTGATTGATACTATTAATTGTCCTCATTCTTAGAAAGACGTATCCATTTTTCAAAGGAAAGTCAAGTCTCAGAAATTGACTTGTTCATGGTCAACCAACTAAGGGTCTAAAGAGTGATTTGGGCCCAGGTTTCTTGCCTCCAAGACCAGCACCTTTGTCACCTTTATTTTATTATGTATTTTACTTGGAGGGTACAGAAAGAAAGGGAGGGAAGGATAGGGAAAGGAGGGAGAAAGAGAGAGAGTTTAAGATTTAAGTTGTAGCCTCTCAAAATCTTTGATGCTTTGGGGCAGAGCCATGATGGCAGAGTAGAAGCAGGGACCTGCTAGATCTCTTCCACCCAAACCCCTTTTAAAAAGTCTCTAAAAAATGACTCTAAATAAATTTTAGAGCAACAGAAATCACAAAATGATGGACTGAAGCAAATTTCAAGTCCAAGACAGTCTGGAATATCAACAGGAAGGGTGTATCACACTGGTCTCAAAGAGGAGCACAGTTCAGTGAGGACCATGCCTGTGTGGATAGAGCTGTAGCAGGCTTTAGGGGACTGAATAGCTGGTGGCTGCTGTGGTTTCCGGAGTTCTCAACCCACAAACACCAAAGACTGCTTCACAGGTCAGTGGGGAGAATCTCACACTTGGCTGAAAGGGGAGCTTGGTTGGGCCCCAGCCCCAGCACTGGCCCTGACTCAAGCCCAAGGGTGGCAACAGCCACTGATGAAGGTGCAGCTGCTTCTGGAGTACTCCATTTAACAAAAATCTCAAAAGTCAAGTAATTGGCTATGAAAATGAGCAAACAGGGAAAAAGAAACAAACAAAAGATACTTCCTTTCTTGGTGAAGAAGTAGTTTGCTTTTCACATACACCCACACACACACACACACACACACACACACACACACACACACACACACCTTAACTCTTACAAGAGTTGGATAATACATTCATTTGTTACCAAATGTACAAATATTTGCCTTGAAATTAGTTACTTTACCCATCCAGAGGTAACTGTCATTCAAATCAGTAAATGGTGGGAGTGGATTGGAAACTAATAGTTACTCATTTTAAATCCTGATATAATTTGACTGGAGAAAAAAGAAGAAGAGGGGTCCCTGTATTTGCCCTCCTTTCTCAAAGAGGACCATGACATAAAGATGATGATATTACTTGCAGTTGACTTTGATTTGAGTGAGGGATTGCTGTGCAAGGTCACCAATCTCCCTTTCTTCTCCAGAACCATCTGGGTCCAGTAGCCTGATATTCATCAAAATGACTGAAGATGTCCCAGTAGGCAACATAAGACCCTGGCCATTTTAGGCTAAGGTCTTGTCACATACTCACTTTGAGTGAGATATACCCATTCAATGAATAGGCTTCTTGAAGTAGTTACTCAAGGAATGGAACCTTTAATCAAAAAGAAAAAAAAAATCAAACTGAGAAGGGAAAAAGGCCACCAGGGTTCCTGGGTAAAAGAGAAACTGTTACTATTTAGTAATTACATTCACTCTGTGCTAGGAGGGTAGGGACTTATTGTCCAATCTATGAGCTCCAGAGTGAATTGTATTTAAAGCGTTTTATTTGAGCAAGAAATCTACCAGTAAACCCCAAAAAAGAAAGGAAATTTTTGGCCATGGAAATGTACCTTACCTTGGGTAGAACACCAGAAAAGAGGAGGGGACAGAAGTGGTGAGGGGAGGGAAGCAGAGGGGTACCTAGGCTTAATGTAGAAGGATAGCTTGATAGATAACTAGGATGCATTTTTTTCTTTTCCTAGTTTCCTCAGTTATATGACTTTTAGCAACTGACTTAATCTGTTTTTTTTTTTTTCATGAAGCATTACACTCAGTTTCACTGGGTAGGTAATTGTTAGTTTTAATCCCATCTCCTTTGACCTCTGAAATATCATAATCCAAGCTCTTCAATACCATAGTGTAGAAACTGCTAAATCTTATGTTATCCTGATTGCGTTTCCACAATATTTAAATTATTTCTTTCTGGCTGCTTGCAATATCTTCCCCTTGATCTAGAAACTCTGGAATTTGAATACAATAATCCTTGGAGTTTTCTTTTGGGATATCTTTCAGGAGATGATCAATGAATTCTTTCCATTTCTATTTTACCCTCTGGTTCTACAATATCAGGGAAGTTTTCCTTGATAATTTCTTGGAAGATGATGTGTAGGATCTTTTTTTTTAAGCATGGTTTTCAGGTAGACTAATAATTTTTAAATTATCTCCCCTGTATTTATTTTCCAGGTAAGCCACTTTTCCAATAAGATATTTCACATTGTCTTCTATTTTTTTCATTCTTTTGGTTTTGTTTCATAATTTTTTGGTTTCTCGCAAAGTCATTAGCTTCCATCTACTCCACTGTAATTTTTAAAGAACTGTTTTCTTCAGAGAGTTTTTTAACCTCCTTTTCCATTTGGCTAACTCTCTGCTTTTTAAAACCATTATTCTCCTCATTGACTTTTTGGACCTCTTTTGCCATTTGGGTTAGTCTATTTTTAAAGGTATTATTTTCTTCAACAATTTTTTGGGTCTCTTTAGCAAACTGTTGACTCGCTTTTCATGATTTTCTAGCATTGCTCTCATTTCTCTTCCCAATTTTTCCTCCATCTCTCTTACTTGATTTTAAAAATCCTTTTTGAACTTTCCATGGCCTGAGACCACTGCATTTTTTGGAGGCTTTGGATGCAGAAGCCTTTATCTCACTCTTTTCCTCTGAAGGTATGCTTTGCTCTTCTTCATCTGAAAGGATGGGAGAAATAGCTTTTCAAGAAGAAAGTAACCTTATATATAATCTTATTTTTTCCCCTTTTTGGGTATTTTCTCAGTCAACTACTTGACTTTTGAGTCCTTTGTCAAGTAGAGTGTATACTACCCTAGGCTTCAGAGGTTTTGTGCAGCTGTTTGCTGAAATATCTTTAGGGACCTGTAAGTTCTCAGTTCCTCCAAGGTGGTGCAATCAAGGGAGAGGAGCTGACTCCTCTCCTAGTCTGCGTTCTGGTCTATGAATAGCCAAAATCATTCTTTTCTGCCTTGGAACTGCGAGTAGGATTTCCCTCTCCACAGTCATCACCAGCTCTGCAAAACTAGTCCTCTTCCTCACCCCAGGACTGCCATTCAAGACTGAGACCCAGATCAGCTACTTGATTCCCTCAGAGTATTTAGGCCAAGTGCTGTCACCACTCTGGGACCAGGGCTGGGGCCCCACCATGCTCTCCTCTCACCCAAGTGAAAGAGTTTTCTTACTGACTTTTGAAGTTGTCTTTGGTGTTTGTTGATTGAGAAATCTGGGATCTATAGCCACTGTCCATGATTTGGTGCCCTGAAGCCTGCTCCAGTCTTATTGGAGCTGTATGGCCCAGGCAGGGTTGCACTCTGCTCCAAATGTGGTATAATGGACCTTTTCTCTTGGCCTTCCAGATATCTTAGGCTGGAAATCTGTTTCACTTTGTGGTTACTGCTGCTCTTGAAATTTGTTTAGAGTCATTTTTACAGGTATTTTATGGGCCATGGGGGAGAGCTGGAGGAGATTCATTCTTCTTCTGCACCATCTTGGCTCCACCCCAGAAGAGTTATTTTCTTCAGCCATTGGTAACAAGGACAATAAAACCATAAAAACAGAAGAAGAAAACAAAGCCAAAGCTCCTATATCCAAAGCCTAAAAGAGAAATATGAATTGGTCTCAGGCCATAGAAGAACTCAAAAAGAATTTTGAAAAACAAGTAAGAAAAGTAGAGGAAAAATTTGGAAGAGAAATGAGAATGATGCAAAAAAATCATGAAAAACAAGTCAACAGCTTGCTAAAGGAAACTTCCAAATATGCTGAAGAAAATAACACCTTTAAAATTAGACTAATCCAAATAGCAAAAGAGATCCAAAAAAAACGATGAGGAGAAGAATGCTTTAAAAAGCATAATGGGCCAAATGGAAAAAGAGGTTCAAAAGCTCACTGAACCAATTCCGTAAAATTAGAATGGAACAAGTGGAAGTTTATGACTTTTATGAGAAATCAAGAAATTACAAAATAAAACTAAAGGAATGAAAAAAAATAAAAGACAATGTGAAGTATCTCACTGGAAAAACAACTGACCTGGAAAATGGATTCAGGAGAGATAATTTTAAAATTATTGTACTACCTGAAACCCATGATCAAAAAAAAAAGAACCTAGACATTTTCTTTGAAGAAATTATCAAGGAAAATTGCCCTAATATTCCAGAACCAGAGGATAAAGTAGAAATGGAAAGAATCCACAGCTCACCTCCTGGAAGAGATCCCAAAAGGAAAACTCCAAGGAATATTGTAGTCAAATTTCAGAGTTCCTAGATCAAGGGAAAATATTACAAGCAGCCAAAAAGAAACAATTTAAGTATTATGGAAACACAATAAGGACAACACAAGATTTAGCAGCTTCTATACTAACAGAACAAAGGGCTTGTAATATAATATTCCAGAAGTCTATGGAGATAGAATTAAAACCAAGTATCACCTAGCAATTATAATTCAGTATCGTACTTCAGAGGGAAAAATGGAACTTCAACGAAATCGAGGATTTCCAAGTATTCTTGTTGAAAAGAGCAGAGCTGAATAGAACATTTGGATTTCAGATACCAGAATCAAAAGAAGCATGAAAAGATGAATAGGAAAGACTATATGTGTGTGTGTGTGTGTGTGTGTGTGTGTGCATTGCATTTGTGTATGTGTGTATATATATATGTGTGTGTGTGTGTGTGTGTGTGTGTGTATGTGTGTATACATCTGGAGAGAGAGATGGGAGGAGGGCAGGCACAGGGTGAAGTAAATATGAAGGGATGATATTTTAAAAAGAAAAAATATATATATGTACATATATATACATATGTATAATATGTGTGTATGTGTATGTATATGTATGTGTATGTATATATTTATATATATAGACAGAGAGAGACAAAGAGAGAGAGACAGAGAGAAAGAGAGAGACAGACAGACAGACAGACAGACAGAGAGAGAGAGGGCTCAGGGTCAGCTGAATATGAAGTGATGATATCTAAAAAAGAAAATTAATTGTTGAGATAAATGTACTAGATGAAAGAGAAAAGGAGAGGTAGAACGAAGTAAGTCATCTCAAATAAAAGAGGCAAGAAAAAGCTTTTAGAATGGAGGAGTTAAAAATGAAGTTTAGCAGGAATAAATGGGCCTTCTTTACATCAGATTTGTCTTCAGGAGGAAATAACATACACATTCACTTGGGTATGGAAGTTTATCTTACTCTACAGAAAAGCAGTGGGGGAAGGGGATAAGAGAAGGGGGACAGTAGTAGGCATAGGAGATTGGGGAAATGGGTAATTGGAAATAAACATTTTGGTAGAAAGACAGGTCAAAGGAGAGAGTAGAATAAATGGCGGGCAAGACTGGATATAGAGGGAAATATAGTTCATCTTCCACAACATGACTGTTATGGAATTGTTTTGCATGACTGCACATGTAAACCTATATGGAATTACTTGCCTTCACAATGAGGGTAGGTGGGGAGCAGGGGATGGAGAGAATGTGTAACTCACATCTTTAAAAATGAATATTAAAAATTGTTTTTACATGAAGCTAGGAAATGAAATATATAGGCAATGGGCTATAGAAATCTATCTCTTCCCACAGGACAAAAAGAAGAGAAGGGGATGGGGAGGGTAGTGATAGAAGGGAAGGCAGGTTGGAAGAAAGTGTAATCATAATACATGCTATTCTGGGGTGGGGGAGGGGGGAGATGGCAAGAAAATTTGAAATTCAAAATTTTGTGAAAGTGAGTGTTGAAAACTAAAATAAATTTTAAAAATATATTTTTAAAAAGTCTTTGATGTTTTTGGATAATAGATTTACAATCCATTACAAACAGAAGCTGTTTCCATTGACAGTATGACACCATACTGAAGAATCTGGATCTTTCTGCAGACAAGTTGAGATTTAGTGAAATGCAAATAAATTGAGTATTTCATCCTCATTAATCATTTTTTAATGAAAATGCAAACAAGGTGAGAATAAAAGCAGTTAAAATCTTTACTTCTCAAAGTTGGCCTTACTTCAAAATTTCAAATAACTGGTTCCTAGATTTGAAACACAGAAGGAGTTAGGCACATTTAGTAACCAAGTTGTCTATTCCATTACTTTCATCCAGGGAGTGGTGAAAATGTCAGCATTAGGGGACAATTCTCTTGAATGTTGTCCTCAAGATCCCCGGCCGATTAGTATGAAAATCACTTAACAGTAATAGAATGATTAACATAAATAGGGTGGAGTTCCCAGAGTTAATAATCACCATTTTCACCCTGGCAAGAGTGTTCTAACTGGAATGTAATATATTAAGGTTAAAATATTTGCTTTCAGAACTTATTTGACTGTCTTGAAATATTTTGATACCTAGTTGTCTATTGTTGCTCATATATCTTAGTTACCCTTAAATTGGGTTTAAATTAATTAACTAAATGTGGGTTTTCCATCAGGAACATTTTATATAAACCTTGTTGGAACAAAAATATGGTAAGATCCTTTTAAAAATTAAATGAAAATCCATTTGTGATTCAAGTTCTTTTCTGTAGGGCTCCACACAAGGCTTACAGTCCAGGAAGAAGAAGAAACCAGAGTACTTTACTTTCTTATTACAATGCTTGATGTCTGACCTGCTCCCTGCCTATTTTTCCCCCTTCCCATCCCCAAAACCTTTCTGACCATTTGGGCTTTGAGAGAAAAGTGGGAAAGGAAAAGGAAGATGAAGAGGAGAGGAATGAAATTCTAGTGGTTTTTATCCTTGCTGAGAATCAAGAAGACAACTAATGAAGTGTTTTATGCATGATACATCATAGCATCCTAGAATTTAAAGCCAAAAAGAATCTTAGAGAACAATGACTGACTCAAAGGAAAAAAAAAACATCAGTTCTAGGATTAATAGATTTGAGTTCATATTCAGTTTCTGACATATTCTATCTATGAGACCGTGAACAAATTGCTTTACCTATCTAGGTCTCAGTTTCCTGATCAGTGAAAATGAGAGAGTTGAACTGGACTTCCTCTGATGTCCCTTCCAGCTATGGATCTACGAATGTATGATCCTATTAAAAAAAAAAAATAGAAAGGGAATTTTGAGCCCTTATCTTCTTATTCCAAATCTGTTACTTTTTCTGCCATTCTGTGCTGTGATCAAAAATATATTGATAAATGATTAGAGCTTCCAAAAGAATAAGAACACTGGTTTGCATTCTATCACATTCCTTCCAATGCCAAGCAAAGAGAACTTCTTAATGTCCTTTTATTTTCTTAAACAAAATGCAAGTAAAGATATAAGAATCATGTTCTCAAAATAGAATTGTTTTGTAATTATGTTATGAGAATGTTCTGGTACATTTTTACCAAAGTTCCAGAACATTCTCATAACATAATTACAAAACAATTCCATTTTAGAAGAATTTAATTCAACAGCATCTGCTATGTATGAGACACTGTGCCTAGTACAGGCTGCATAAAAAAGAACAAAGACCCTGCCCTCAAGGAGTTTTCAAAATAATGGGGCAATGAGCAATGGTTATAGTTAACAAAAATGCAAACTAGGGTAATTCATTATGTGGGAAATCAGTACAGTGAAAACTCCCCAAAACTGTGATTGTTGTGTGACCCTAGGCAAGCTGCCTGATCTCTCTGAAAATATTTCTACTACCATAAAATAGCAACAATAACATTTGTACTACCTATCTCACAGGGTTGTTGAAAGAAAGCCAATTTTTAAATTGTAAAGTGATATGTGAAAGTCAGTTGTTACAATTTATTGTTTATTTATTATTATTATTATTATTATTATTATGGGAGGGGGGAACCACTTCTGTGGGGGAGCATCGGGGAAAATGTCATGGAAGAGATAGATACTCAAAAATCAGATCTCCACAATGTAAGGTTTATTTCCTGATCCTAAGCTTGGAGTGAGAAACAACATTGCATAGCACTTAGAAGGCTCATCTTAGGTTTAGGATGTGGTTTGAAATACTGCATCTGATCCAGGTCTAGACCAAAAAACTATTAAAAATATTAAACATATTTATAATAAAATATCTTATTCATGCAACTATTTATTACATGTTATACTTCAATCATAGTTTAATAAATGGAATAGGAATATACTCCAAATAGATTAAGTATTGAGAACATACAAATAAATATATTTTATTCCCTTACTCCTATGCCTTCTATGATATTTTTGAAATTTATTATTTCTTATAACATTTAAAATAATTGAGTTGCCAATTCCCTCCCACTTTCCAGGCCTTCCCCCACCCACTGTGAGAAGGTAGGCATTATGACACCCAATATACATGTGAAGTAATGTAAAACCTATTTCCATATTGGTCATATCACAAAAAAGCAAGAAAGGTGAAGACAGTAAGACAATTATACTTCAATTTGCACTCAGAGTTCATCAGTTTTCTCTCTGTGGGTGGATACCAATTTTCATCATGAGTACTTCTGAATTGTCTTGGATCACTGTATTGATCATATTAGCTAAGTCTTTCAGTTGATCACCTTTACAAGATTGCTGTACAATATTATAATATTGTACAATGATCCCTTTATTTTAACTTTTTGTGTGTATGTGTCTTTCTGTCTCTTGTAAATAACATATTCTTGGATTCAAGGCTCCCGCCTAGAGTGTTAATGCTGGGTCAAAAGGTATAATAAGTTTTATAACCTTTTGAGCCTAGTTCCAAACTGCTCTTAAGAATGACTAGATCAGTTCCCAGTTCCACCAAATGTTTTTCCAAATCTCCTCCAACTTTTGTCATTTACTTTTTTGTCATATTAGCCTATCTAATACATCTCAAGTGATACATCAGAGTTGTTTTAATTTTCATTTCTCTAATCAATAGGGATGTAGAGCATTTTTTCATGTGATTGATAGCTTTGATTTCTTCATCTGAAGACTGACTGCTCCTATCTTTTGACTCTTTTGCAAATGAGGAATGACTTTTATCTTTTTAAATATATTTGAGAGATGAAGTCTTTATCAGAGAAACTTTGCTGTACTCTACCCCCAACCACTGTTTCCCCCTTTCATTCTAATCTTGACTACATTGGTTTTGTTTGTGTAAAACCTTTTTAATTTGATGTAATCAAAATTGTTTTTTATATCTTATACTGCTTTCCATCTCTTGTCTTGTTATAAATTCTTCCCATCTCCATAGACCTGACAGGTAAACAATTCTGTGCTTTCCTAATTTGTTCATGGAATCACCTTTTACGTTTAAGTGATGTATTTATTTTTATCTTATCTCTGTATAAAGTGACAGATTTTGGTCTAAGTTTCTGCCAACTTGCTTCTAATGGAATTGGGAGCCAAAATGGCAGAGTGAAAAGTAATTTGGTCTCACTTTCCCTTATTGACCTCTAAAAACTCTGAAAATATCACCATAGGAAAAACCCTGGAACAGCTGAGCCAACAGAAAGACAGGGTGCAGCAGTCTTTTAAACCAGGAAGGTTGGAGGATTAATAGGAAATGTTTTTCTTGTTTTGGTGCAAGGGAAACAGTACAGGACAGGAGAAGTCCTAACAAGTGAGCAGCAAGGCCCATTGCAGCAAACCAGTGGGAGATGCTAAGCCCCAGAGTGGTGGAGCAGGCATATGTCAATACCAGAACCCCCTAGTGCCTTGGCACAGGCAGGGGAACCAGTAGACTCCAGCAGCAAAACCTCCCAGTGCTTCAGCACAACTCCAGGAAGCACAACTCCTGGCAGACAGACAGGCATTCTCAATCAACAAAATTTCCTGTGCTTCAGAGCAGCCCAGGTGAGTGGGCCTCCTCCAGGGGCCAGATTTCACCCCGACTCTGAGAGCTTAAATGTTGCTGACCTCAGCTCAGCACCAAGTAAGCTTCCAGACTCCTATATCCTCCAACTGCCAGCACCTGAGACCCCAGCACACAAAGCCAGTGACTAGGTCCCTAACCTCACAGCACAAGAAGCTTGGGTCAGTGCCCCTTGTGCTCCAGTAGGAGAGCTCTACTATAAAGCCAGGAAATAGGCAAACATTATGAGCAAAAAGCAGAAATAGACAATGAACATAGATTCTTTCTTTGGGGACAGGGAAGATGGAAATGTAAATGCAGAAGAAAACATTATCCATACACTCACATCCAAAACCTCAAAGGAGAATATGAACTTGTCTCCAGTCTAAAAAGGTTTCTTGGAAAGTCTCAAGAAGGATTTCATATGTCAAATAAGAGAGGTAGAAGAAAAATTGGGAAAAGAAATGAGAGGTATGAAAGAGAGAGTCAATAGGAAAAGGAGAGGCAAAAATTGACTGTAGGAAGCAAATTCTTAAAAAGTGGAATTGGCCAAATAACAGGAGGCACAAAAACTCACTGAAGACAAGTAAAATGGACCAAATAGAAAAGGAAGTACAAAATCTAATTGAAGAAAACAATTCATTTTAAAATGAGAACAGGGAAAGTGGAAGCTAATGACTCTCTGAGACATCAAGAATCAGTCAAACAAAATAGAAGAAAAAATGGAATGAAAAAATGGAAGAAAATGTAAAATATCTAAATGGAAAGCAACTGATCTGGCAAACACATTTCAGGAGAGATAATTTAAAAATAATTGATCTACCTTAAAATCTGCCTCCTCTTTTCCTCTTCCCCCATTACAATCCCTTTTCACCATGTAGATTTCCTTTATCAGCACATCAAAGTCATCTTAAATCCACACCCTCTGTCTATGTATACCCTTTCTAAATGCTGCAGTAAAGATACTGTTCTCAAGCATTTTCTTCCCTTCTAGGGATGTGAACCGTTTGCCCTTATTGAATAACATCTTGTTTGTTTGTTTAATTTTCTGTTTACCTTTTTTATGCCTCTCTTGAGTCTTGTATTTGAAGATGTTGTCCTCTTGAGCTCTTGTCCTCTCATCACAAAGTTTTGGAAGTTATCTATTTTGTTGGATATCCATCTCCTCCCCCGAAAGATTATTCTCAGTTTCATTGGACAATTGATCCTTGGTTGTGCTTCAAGTTCCTTTGCCTTATGGAATATCATATTTCAAGCCCTCTGATCTTTTAATGTAGAATATGCAAGATCTTGCATACTCCTGACTGGCTCCATGATATGTAAATTGTTTCTTTCTGGCTTCTTATAGTATTTTCTCTTTGGCCTGATAATTTTGGAATTTGGTTACAATATTCCTTGGCATTTTCAGTTTTGGCTCTCTTTCAGGAGGTAATCCGCAGATTCTTTCAATGACTATTTTAACTTCTTGTTCTAGGACCTCAGGACAGTTTTCCCTGAACTACTGGTTAATTGGACAAATTGGTGACATGCATTTTGTTTATTTTATTTTATTTGAATTCTTGTTGGACAAGTTAAGGAAAAGGATGAATGTTTTATCAGTGTAAGATCTCCCAGTGTAGGACCCTCCTACATTAGTACAAATTGCAGTTCATCCATGGCTTAACAGGTCACGTAGTTTATGAGTGTCAGTAACTGGACTTGAACCAAGGTTCAAGTCCAAAGACTTTAAATCTAAAGTTCCATTTAATTTATACCACAGCAAACTTTAAAGCCTTTCAAAACTAGTTTGGTAAAAAGCATTTCATAGGAAGCATAATGCAGATATTTGTTTAGTAACATTAGGTTTTCCACTCAGTTCCCAAAAATGTTGTTCTTTAATATCTTAAGTGATATATAATAACCCTTATCTACTATGACTTTATTTCTGGGAATATTTCTTTGTTGTGCTTTTTAAATTTCAGGATCAACTTATAATACCATTTGCAACTTGAATATAACCAGGAAAAGTATCATGTCCCAAGTTTAACACTTCACATGACCTTGAAGTCATACTATGATTCACACATATTTGAATTCATGATGATGCACCATGCATCAGCATAATCAGGTGCCAGGACTTAGACTTTGGGAACATCCACAGTGTTTTCTTTTTTGCTGTTGATCTATATACTTTGATTGGTGATTACCAGCTGCTGTTTTGCACATTTGCAGATAACGAGAGATTGTTAGTGTTCTGTTTTCCAGTTCTGAACCCTCCATGTTAATCAGCTTATCTGCATTTGGTTGACTTGATAAGATTACAAAAAAAAAAAAAAGACAGAAAAAAACTACTGCAAGATTCATCTTTCCTTCAGGGATTTGAGTATGAAAAGCACAATTGTGTATCTGTGTGCAAATGCATAACAAATATATGTTACACATATATTTAATCAATGTAATGCATATGTGTGTATTACATTGGTGGTAGCTAGAGAAATGGCAAGGGGAGACTGAGATCTGAATTAGTCATCAAAAAAAAAAGAGTGTGCACTATATCAAGGAGTGCTTCAATACTTAGACAGTTTGATAATTCCAACACCCAATGTACATTTCATTTTTTTTCCTTTTCATCATTGTCTTGGATTCTGAGTATAATGAATAACTCCTTTCTAGTTGTTCTGGGGAGGAGACACAGCAGTTACTCAGATGGCTCAAAATATTTATTAAGCTGCAATAGGTTTCACAGCTAGGGCCACATCACTCAGTTATATTGTGAACTGTTGGGTTTCAGCTTCAAGAGAATTGGCTGGTCTGTAAGGTTTTCATATCACTGGTTAAATCATATCTGAGATGTGGTGTGACTCCTGGGGCTCAGCAAATTCTTTCCTCTCTATGAGGATGATACAGTCCCAGAACAGAATTCTTTCTAGGATATTTGCACAGGATTTACCACCTGTCTCCTTGCTTCAAAACTCAGCTCAGCTTCTTCATTATGCTAGTACAGAAGAGGCTTTGGTAGCATGGAGGAGAGATATCTAATCACAATCAGGAGTCTGATTTTGAAAGAATTGCATCTTTTATCTGGATTAATCTAGCTCAAATAGTGTATGCTCAATTTGATTGAAGATGCCAGCACATATGATTGGCTTCAAATAGAATCATGATATATCAGGTCATTTGTAATACTTTTGCACCTCAACAGAAATAATGGAAAACTAATCTTCATCACAAATACCCCAAGAAACTGAGTATCAATTTTGACTGCCTAAAACATGGATATTTTTTCCCTGAATATATTACACAGTAATGACTGTCTCTCTTGTTTTATTTTTTTTTTATCAATACTACAAGCCTCACCATGACTGTTAAACTAACCATTTTCTGCCCACCTGTGACTTGTTTTTTCTTTTGTTCCCTACAAGTTCCAGTTTCTTTCTATCTTGTCATTTGAATTTTTTTCCACTTTTCCCAGCCCCAAATATATCCCATAAAATCATTCCCAATCTCTTCCTTCTAGCATTAACTCATCCCTTTAACATGAGGCTGTTTCACACAGACACAAACATATACATGTTCACAAATCATAGCTCCCACTAGTCCTTTTCCTGACTTTAAATGTTTTTAGTGGCACGGGTCAATTTCATTGTTACAAAACTTTCTGTTCTCTGGGGCCACTTTTTTTTTCAAAATCTTACTTGGATTTTTGATAAACTCTACAAGTTCATCCATCTGGATACTCCTTTCCCTATTAAAGAAGATAACCCATTAATCATTAAGTAAATGTATCATTAGTTGTTATGGGCAATAAAATTTCCTGAACTGGTAGAATGATTTCAAATGATGATCCAGTTTATCTAGTCTGGTCCTAGATACCAAGGTGACAATCATCCACTGATTTATACTCAAAACCTTTCCAGCATAAGACAACCAACTAGCCCTTACAACTCACTAGCATAATCTTTGAGAACCCAAGGTTACCTAAATACCACAGTGGTGAGTTTTAGTAAGAACTGGAAGAAATTGCTCATAGTCAACTGATATTTTAGTATTGAAATATTTAACATTCTACTGTCAATAATTCAATACCTGAAATTAAGAAGTGAACGAAGAAAATTAAATTCTTAACTTTATTTTAAATCAATGGAAGTAGGTAAAGTCTGCACTATATATATATATATGTGCGTGCATGCGTGTGTGTGTGTGTGTGTGTGTGTGTGTGTGTGGTGGGCAGCAAAGAACAGAAGGAATTTTTCACTCCTGCTTCACTGGAGTTATCTCTAGTAAACTAATTCTTACAATATAAGGATTAGATTGCCCATGCTGCTGACCATTTTTTCTCATACTCCTGAAATCTTCTTTTTCTGAATTAAAAGAAATTTAATTTTTTTTAAAAAAAGGTAAAGGCACCCAAGAAATTCTGCTCTTGACTTTAGCCAGCCTTGGCTCACCAGAAATATGATAAAGTCATTATTGACAAAATTAGATTTCACTAACAATGGCCCGGATGGGTTTTTGACAGGTTATACCAAAGAAAAACTCACTGAATTGAGAAGCAAACAGTGAAATTTACTTTGTATAAATCCCTATTTCTGTTTTTTTATTCCATTTCAAGCCAAATGATGCAGAAACTACTTTAGTGAAGGGTCCTTTTTGATAGAATGGGCCCCTGAGGCTCTGCATTTTGGTCATGACTATGTCAGGGAAGATTTTGTTTCCCCAACCTTGCTATAGTATTTGGTTTCAAGTGCTGTAATTTGGGGTTTGAGTTGGATTTTTTTGTTGTTTTTTTTGTCTCCCATCAGCAATTATTTTTTCTTGACTACAGGAAATGGGTTAGGAAACAATTTGGTCCAAATACTGTGGGAAACCCATAGGAGTCTGTTCATAGTGGCTCCCTAGGGCACACAGAGCATATGGCTGCTGGGCACTCTGACCTTGGGTGACAAATAGCACAATATGTACAGTTTTTAGAAGACAGTGTTACTCAAAAGAATATTAGAAAAAAATGTATTAATTTTGGAATCAGAACCAGTATTAATAGTCTTCCAACTAAGTACAAAGATGTTTTAATAATATACAGCACTGTGCCTTTTTAATAGGTTTTACATTTTTAAGTTGCAAAAATTTTGTGTGAAAAACTTTTATAATTATGCCTCAAAAAAAAGCACTCATGGGGCAGCAGCATCCTTATATAGAATGAAATGAGCTCTAAAAGAGAAGATTTCAGGTCAAAATTAGAATATTGTCATTTAGAGTCATTATTTTAAGTATTATACAGAGAAATTATAAGAGCTTGAGTTCACATATTTGAAATATCTAACTTAGAGAACTGTCATACTTCAACAGTTAAATAGTACATCATCCAAATTACACTACATAGGGAATACTAGTATTTTTTTCTAGGAAAGCACAACTATTATCAACATTTTTTAAAGGTAATTCCCCTTCAGAACACACTCAGGTGATATTCTAGGCAAGATCACAAAAGTTTGAGGTAAGCCTGATTCAGTGCATGTATTGTAGAGGGGCTTTTCCCATCACCCTTACTTCAGAGTAGGTAAGGAAATCTGACTGACCTCTGAGTTCATATTATATGGCAATGAAAATTCTTTTACTAGGCTACGGAAATTAAGCTCTGTAGGTAAGCTATAGAGGTAATTCTCACCTCTAAATCTTTTTTCTTTAAGCTGACTTTTAAGTTCTAGGACAAGTCTCTGAGATATTGGGACAGATCATGATATCATGCATATGTACTTGACAGAGGCAGAAACAAATTATCTCTTGGCCTCCTGGACAAACCTGTGCCTCCAATTTGTGTCTTCTTTCCTTTGTGACCTCTTTGTGATCTCTCAATTGACCATATGCATGCCTGTCCCTCCACTTTTCAGTCAAGGTAGAGAATAATACACATAGGAGTAGCTGTGGGGGCAGCAGTCAAAAAATTAGGCAGATCAAATGGAGACTTCGATATGATTGAGTGGTGGATAGTAGAAGCAAAATATAAGATAATAATTAGAAGTAGTTACAAAGAAACTGAATATATCTGAAGGAGATTTTAATAATAACCTCCCAACTGACTATAAAAGTAAGGGTGAGTTACTAGGTTTTGTTCTAATCATTTTATGACTCTTTACTATTTCAGTGCAAGAATACAACTACTTATCCTATAGTGGATTCATGTTTGTATTTAAGACACGGTTTTTTTTTTTTTTTTTTACTTCCCTCCCTCTTCCTCTGCTTTGTTGGGGAAAATCTTTATACTAAGGCCCAAAATAGAATTGTCCCCAAAATAACCAAGGGAGGGAAATGATACCATAAATGTTGCAATCCAGCGTCTACCTCTCCTACTGAGAGCTCAGGCTGCCTGGACCAAACATGGGTAAATCACAAGGGCAGATCAAGGTACTACAGGTACAGGATGCCAGCGTCTAGCATGTCAGACAGGTGGTGGCTAACTAATTAAGCTAGCATTTTATATTTACCGACAGCGAAGTGTCTTTATAATACTGCTTGCCGCAACCAGAATTCATTAGTAGGTCTATTTTGCTCTCTATTTGAGTGTTCAGTTCATGAAGTATCCAAGAAAACACATTATACAATGGGTTTTTACAACAAAGTATTATCACATTTAGACCTTCAAAGAAAACATTAGAAAATCTCATGATATATGTTAGAGCTACTTTGTAATGTTGTCTTTTGAAGGTCCATAATATGTCATAAGATTTACAAATCTTTACCTGAACTAATGAGCATACAGTGTCAGTTTTAGAGACCTCCTTTAGTGTCTAATTGAGTTCTAAAGCATGTTTTCAATGTTTGGATATATTTTCAGTCTTTTATAGTTAAAAGTCAATAATCTGTCAAGGCAGGACTTATTAGCCACTTAAATGTCTAACAGTATTTAGAATACAATGAGAACTTAATTACTAAAAGATCCAAAATTTTAGCATCCTCAAGTTTAAAAATGATTCCATAAGCAGCTATAAGACACAAACTATATAAAAATCAGCCCCAGAGCACTTCAGAATAAAGACAAACTCAAGAAGAGTTAGATCAGATATGTTGTAAATAGTTTGTAGACAAAAAATAGGGGGCAACTTGGTGGCACAGTAGATAGAGTGCCAGTCGTGGAGTCAGGAAGACTCATTTTCTTGAGTTCAAATTTAGCTTCAGACACTTACTAGCTGTGTGACACTAGAAAAGTCACTTAACCCCATTTGCCTCAGTTTCATTTTCTATAAAGGAAGCTGGAGAAAAAAATGGCAAACCACTTCAGTATCTTTGCCAAGAAAACTCCAAATGGATCAAAAAGAGTCATTTACAACTGAAAAACAAATAGCAACAGACCAGAAATAAAGAATTTCCTCTCTGACTAGTGGGTGAGCTTTTTCTACTGAAAGCAAACAATAACAGTACAAGAAATAAAGGACAAAAAAGACAATACATAAGACATTTAGAAAGTATAGGGAAAGGTATGGGGGGGGGGGGTAGTTCAGCAGAAGTAGAAGAGCTTCCAAAAGAACACTGAAGTAAGACTTCCTAAGAGCATCAGTCTGCCAAATGGAAGGTAGAGCATCCAATTAATTCATTGGTCTATTTGATAAGCTTTCTATAAGTGATATTGCAGTGATATGCTAAACCATTCAGCCAGTTATGAACTTACATCTCACACCATCTCCCTCTATATCTATATCTACTGTTACCTCTCTTTAAAGTGCAATCATCAATACTCATAATGCTTATAATATACATCTATGTACACATACATACACATCATATTTATATTTGTAACTATTGTTTTCTTTTACTTGCTTTCTTAATGGGTGCTAGGGAGGGAAGTGGGAGGAAAAAAGTCACATTTTCCTTGATTGATTAAAAAAAAAACATTGCTGTTTAGTCATACTTCTGTCATGTCAGACTCTTCATGATCCCATTTGGCTTTGTTTGAATTTTCTTGCAATAATATTATAGTACTTTTCCATTTCCTGCTCCATCTCAGAAACTGAGGCAAGTGGGGGTTAAGTGATTTGCCTAGGGTCACACAGCTAGTAAGTGTCTGAATTCATGAAGAATAACCTTTGTGACTTAGGCCCAGCACTATATTCACTGCACCACCTATCTTCCATGCTGAATCCTAGAAAAATGAATGATGGAGATTGATATAGATGGCATATTACGAGCGTACTACTTGTATTTTTTCAAGTACCCCCTCTTGAATGGAAATGATATTAATGAATGTTGTATATATTCGATGGTAGTTTTGTATTGGTTATAATCAAATTTCACATAAATTTTTATATGTTGTCAAAGGACATTCTGACTACATTAGTCTGCTTTCCAAGTGGTTTGTACTTTTCCCAAATTTGAATTCTTCCTGCCCATTCTATTTGAAGCAAACTTGAAGATGCAGGGCATGACCTGCAACATTTTCCGGAGGACTGAATTGAAGAAAATATCACACATGTGAAGATCTTAGGAAAAGATCAATGTTATATGAAAAATGTGTCATTTTTTCAAAATTGGGTCAATTTTGGACACAAAATCACAAAAGAAAAGTTTTGCTGTGAGTTAAATTACTCATATATTTCCTTTTTTCAGATAGAGAAAAAACATAACAACATTACATCATTTTTTTCCAAATGGCAACACACACACACACACACACACACACACAAATCTTGTCTCTATATTTATATTTAAGTGGTATAAACAGTCTTCTTTCTTCCTCCATAAGGGGAAATATCATAGACTGAGAAAAAGTTTCTGTAAAAAGAGGGAAAAGCTCAGGAGAAAGCAATCAAAACAACTGTAAAACTGTATCTTTCTTTTAAATGAATGACATGATCAACACATAGAAACTCATTTAAACACCCATTTACCTCACAGTGTAATGGCCAATCTCACCTTCATCTTGTGTTTCTCAAATACTTGTATAAAAAGGATGAAAGTGAGCCACTATTAAATGGTCTTTATATAAATATTGTTTCCTCCCAATTTATAGAAGTTCAAAGAAATGAAAACAAAATAGAAAGTCTAGGGTAAATTATAAGTCTCTGAAATCTGATTCCCAGTTCATTTGATTATATTTAAAAGAAACAGAGCAGTTTTTCTTTTGTTTTAAGCCCAGTGAATATATTAAATATATATTGAATATATTAAATAGACATTCATTAAATAAATTTGCACTATATGCAAAGCATTATGTCAAATGCCAGAGATACAAAGACAAAAACTAAATCCTGCTCTCAAGGGTCTTCTTTTCTAATATGGAGAAAGAAACGTATACATATATGTAAATACCAAGTATTTTGCTAGAAACAGCAATACGACATTAGGATATATAAAGATGACTTTGTTGTTTAGTCGTGTCCAGCTCCTTGTGACCCTATTTGGGGCTTTATTGGCAAAGATATTGGAGTGCTTTGTCATTTCCTTCCCCAACTCATTTTATAATTGAGGAAAATGAGGTGGAGTAAATTGACTTGCCCAGGATTACATAACTGCTAAATATCTGAGATTGGATTTGAACTCACCTCTTCTTAACTCCTAGCCCAGAACTCTATTCACTATGCCACGTAACTGCCTGTGAAGAGAATAGAGAAAGAATTTATTAGGCATTTAGTATATTCCAGGAACTCTGCTAAATGCTAGGGTTACAAAAACAAGAAGATAAAGATTGTCTCTACTCTCAAGAAGGAATCAAATAGAGAGTGAGACGAAGTTTAAAGCCTTCTTAGGACATGGAGTCTCAGACAAAGACTCACCAACTACTAAGTCTCAGGATGGCGTCATTCCCACGAAAAACAGCAGTTGAAGGAGTTTTAGAGGGCTATGGTTATGGAGAAGGCTGGAAAGTGAGTCTTCGTGTCATGACAGTTCTAGGTAAGAAAGCACAAATTATCAAGTTGGTCCCAGACGGCCACACAACCAGTATGAAGGTGGAAGAGATCATTGCGGGAATGGAGCAGACCGTAGTGTAAGCCAAAGAAACATTACTGGCCTTCTCAGGATATAGCAGTTCTAAGCAGCAACTCACCAGTTTTTGAGTCAGACCCAGTGATGTCATCCCCAGGGACAAGGCAACTAACGTGAGAGTGGAGCAGTCTTAAGAATGAGCCAGAGGATGAAAAAAGTGCTCACAACTAGGGTAGTAGAAAAATCCTTGGATCAGAGAAGGCACATGATCTGTGCTTTAATGGACGCTAGGGAGAGCATAGAGTGCATTCTAGATGAGGGATGCAATCTGTGCAAAGGCACAGTATAAGTTGATAGAAATATAGATGGTGGCCCTGTTTGACTGGGATAGAAAAAGTAAGAAGAAAAATATCACCATTTCTGCCATAATGTTTGCTCTGAAAAGAAATCTACTACAATGTGATTAATGTATTTGGTCTGAGAAAAGCAGGACATAGCACAGAAAACTGCAGCCAACAGAACCATATCTGTAGGAACACACAAAATGCATATGTGCACACACCTCAAACATCTAACAATTACCTCGATTAAGTATAGATTATTCTATAAGTTTGGGTTCTGCTATTGTTTCATATATTTGTGAACTTTTTATATAAAAGCCACTTATTCAACACCCCCAAATAAATGACACCCCCACCCCTTGCTCACTCATCCATAAAAGGTGATAATTCCAGTCCCACACTGAAAGACTCAAGCCAAGCAGCAGCTGAGACTGGAGAGGCTGCCACAATTCATTGCAAAATTTATGCATTTCTTAACCATTTAGCATGTATAAAATGGTGATACCATTTTTTATTACATTTCTATGCTTTTATGTGTAACCAATAAACTTTTTGAGTGTTTCGCCTCAACTCCATTTTCCACACAAATCCTGTGGTTATTACACAATTTTACATAGATTGGTGACTTTTAGGAATAGGTATTTCATGTTTTAGTAGAATGGACTGTAAGATAAAATAAGATCAGAAAGATAGATGGGAAACATTGTAGGAGACTAAATGTCAGGCTGAAGATTTTTATTTTATCCAAGAACTAACAGACAACCATTGAAGATTTCTAAGTACAGGAGTGCCATGGTCAGAGTTTTACTTTAGGGATATCAATGTGAGAACTCTGTGGAGGATGAATTTTGAAGGAGGGAATGAAGATGCAGAGAGAAGTTAGGAGGCTATAGGAAAGTTAAAGAAAGTATGGACCAGATTAGAGGTTATTTGAGTGGAAATAAAAGAAAAATGCAAAATACTGTCGTAAATGAAATATGGGGAAATTATTATTTATATTGAACAAGAAAAGTAAAGTATAACTAAATGTTTTGTTAAATGAACTGACTTAATGAAAGAGTTCCAGATTTGGAGTTCGATGACACGGATTGGAATTCCAGATCTACTCCTTACTATATCTAAAACCTTGGAAAATTAATTATAGGATCACAGATTTAGAGTTAAAAGGAACCATAGAGGCCACTGAGTCTAACCTCCTTGTTTTACAGATGAAGAAAGAGACTGAGAAAAGTTAAGTGATTTGCCCACGATTACACAGTTGTAGTATCTATTCCCAGATCTAAACTCAGGAATTCCTGATCAATTCACTGTGCCACTTGTTTTTCCCTCTATTTCTCAGTTTGTTATCTATAAAGTTAGAATTTTAACGTAAAGCTTGATAAACTCTAGGGTTTCTCCCAGATCTAAATAAATAATCCTAAAACAAATCTTCTGACCTACCTAGTCACTTGGTATGTCATTTAAAATCTAATCAACATGTTCTGAGAATTTTAATATTTCACAGATGGGGCAAAGTTATGTATTACCACTGAGATATGAAGAGGCAAGAGTGGGTATAGAAAATGAAATCAAAATGCATCTTACCTTTATGTTACCATCCATAACCTTGTCTGTTTCTATTGTAGCAATAAGAACTTAGTTTCTATTAATTTTAAAGTAAACTTCTTTGCTAATAAAAATATAAATTCTGCTAGAATATGATGATAGTGTTTCACAGAAATGAAGTAAGCACTGCACACCTAACTAGGTGAACATGGGTTTTGAATTGCTTTTAGAAGTGGTAATTAGTTTTTTATTCATTCATTCTTAGTCTCTTTTCCTGTTTTCTCTATTACCTACTGCAACTATTGCTGAGGCGACTGATGGCCTGGGACGCAGCCTGTAGTAATAGAAAACAGGAATACTTAAAAGGACAAATTGAGAATTTAAGAACCATTTAGGCCTCATTAAAACCAAGTCTGAAAGAACTGAGATAAATTAAGCATACTTATTCTTCAAGGGCAAGGCAAGAAAGTTTGACTCACCTTTAGTTTATGGGTTCTTTTATTTAAGTTTTTTCTTATTTCTTAAGTCTTTATCTCTCTTCCTGAATAACCATTGTGAATCAAAAGTGTTAAAGTCTTCTTAAAGAGCCCAACTGGGATACATATTAGTAGTTTCTCTATTCTACAATTCTTTCTGTTTCAAAAATGAGATAATGATGTTTTGTCTTTCAAGGCTTTTGTATTTCTTAATTAATGTTTGCTAAATACTTGGAGATCCTTGGCTGGAGGAAGACACACTAATGGCAAGTGCATTATAATTTGATTAAAATTAATGCTGAGATAAAACATAATGTAGAAGGTGATGGCCTGGAAACTGTTTTCTATTATAGGTTGTAATGAATGTATTTGTTTGGCAGCTTTAAAAATAAAATGTAAGCCAGGTATTCCCTGGCAAAGCAGTATACCCAACTAGGAAATTTTATCCAAGATTATTTAAGCTTTCTACTGAATTCTTTGGATAATTACATCAATTCCAAATTTCTATGAACTAATGAATACTGACAGCAAATGTGTGTAAAAAATTAATAATAGAGTTTAAGACAATAAGGGTGCTGAAAGTTTAGTCTTACTGCTCACTTTAGTAATTGAAGAGTTCTTTGGTATTGACCCTTGTCACAAAAAGAGCAAATTAACCAAAGAGAAGAAAGTAATAAAGGTCCCATAAATGAAAAAATATTTCACAACATTTTTTGATCTTGCAAATAAAACTGGAAGCAGAAGGTATATCCATCAATGGGTTAATGACTACACCTATTAAGATCTATGAATGTAATGACTATTGTGTACTATAAGAACAGGATGAATTAGGAGAAACCTGAGAAATATATGACACTAAATAACAAAACCCATAATTTGCAATCACAAAAGATTTGATCATTTTAAAGTGAATTGTATAGGTGATGAGTGTTGGTGCAACTGATGGAGGGACCTTGATGTTATTTTATTAATTACTAAAACTAAATCAGAAACATTTTAGCTTGGTTTGGGAAAAAGAATTTCAGCGCAATCAGTTTTCTTAATGGGATGTAATTTTGGAATAAAAGTCAATTTCATTATAGATGTGTTTTATTATGAACAACTTATTAATTTGCACTGCTTTGGAAATAATTACTTAAGTATCCTCCCAAATCTTTTATCATAATTGGAGTAAAGTCAGCCTCTTATAAGCAAATTCATTTGTATAACTATTGAACCTAGGGCTGTAAAGCTTCTATCAGTAAGAGTATTGCTACATATATTTTCGTATATAAAGTTGGATCCTCAGTAGCAGATGATCCTCCTAAAAGAATTGGAAATCAGTGGAAACTTTTAAGAAAGTAACAAATCAGATAACCCTGAATGCCAAATGTAAATGATTTTAATGCGGCACTTGGTTTCTTTCTTTGTTTTCCCCTATTCTGATATTATTTCTAACTATTTTGCTGCTCTTTATATTTGGACCCTGCATATTGAAGCTGTTTCTCAGATTTGTGTTTTCCAGACTACAGGCCATTCACCTACAGTTGGTAGTGAATAGTAGCTACCAGCCCCATACCCAACCATGATCCCCTGGATGTGTCCTATACTCTGTTTCAGTCAACCTCACCTTCGGGACCCACTGAGGCAGGGACAGCTCTATCCTTCTTTTCAGCTCAAAGAAGTTGGATACAGAAGGTGAGACCTTCATCCCTTTCCCAAATGAATTTGGGCCCCAATTTTGAGGGGGAAATGATGGGGTCTGGCCATTGCCCCAAGCCCCAACATCCCAAATTCCTTATATTCCTCGCTAGAACAGCAGATGTGTCCATAACCCCAACCACAACCCTCTAGTTTTAGACACGGTCAGCCAATAAGAAAGTATCAACAGGATGCTGAGAAGGATATTGACCACAAAACATAGGACTTTTCCTAAGTAGGTACCTGCACAGTAGTAACAAAACCTGCCCTTTAGGTAAACTTTTGGTGAAGAAAGGTTTATTATAATATCATTATCATACATTAATACCCTCAGTGGGGTTTTCTGTATTTATTCTGTATAGCCACATGTGAGGTTCCACCAAGGCTAGGACCCCTCTCCAAATTAGCAAATTCCTCATATTTTAATACTCATGTATTCTAATAGCTTCATTTGCTCTATAAAAATTCCTGTCTTTGCTAAACTACTGGCTCTGCTAAGGAGCCTAGCCCACCATTGACAGCATAATTCTCAATAAATGCCTTTGCTTCATTTGGAGATGGTCTGAGTCTGAAATCTTTCTAGGCAACCCTGCAACACAGCTTGGAAGCACAATATAGGTGTCCTTTTTTGTTGTTGTTTTTGGTATATTTTCCTAATTACTCTTATGTCTTCCAATGAGAATTATGAATTTTCTTGGATCTTCTAAAGGTCTTCCAAGTCTTTCATTTTCACAATAAAATGGGCAGAAAAAAGACAAATTGAAATGATAAAAAATAGCTTGGAACCCTTGGAAAGTAGTGGAAATTGCCCAGTTTCATGTAAAACAGTGTTGTTTTTTTAACCAATATCTGTGTAACCATGATATTTGAGGAAAGTCTCAAAGGATCATTTTCTTCTATCAAACCAAAGACATTTTTATGAAAAATTGGGGTTTTTTGCTTATATTCCATCAGTTGTATGGCTAAAATTGTGGTCTGTTATGTTCACTATTTGTGAAAGGCAGCAAATACTTTATTTTCCTCAAGTTAGTCCTCAATGCATATGAAATAAATTTCATAACATTTTCATAAAGATGGGAAAGTAGGCTTATGTTTCAGTACTGACATTTTCTCATATGGAGTTCAATGGTGCATTTTAAAAATAACATCAGAATTTTTTTTATAATTTTTATTGTATTTCATATGCTTTGCAACTTGCTCTCTCTCTGCCCTCACAATTTTGTTGCCTGCAGCACATACTTTCACTGTATATAGTTGATTTAGTGCATGTAGTTTTTCTGTCATCTTGTTTTCCTTAACTTATTTTCTATCTCCTCATGAAACATAGCGAAAACTAGATCTGAGTCCAAATATGATGACTCTAGTATTGATGATGGTGAAAAGAAATTTGTTGTAGAAATCTTGACAGAACTTTCCCATTTTTATCTCTGTTACCCTCCTTGTGAGTTCATCCTTAAATACGCTCACTTTGATTTTGCTTTGTTGGGTGTCTCAGCAAGATTTCTGTGAAGATTTTGTTTTTTCCCTCTTTCTACTGATTTTTCTTCTAAAACTGTTTTGCTTTTATATCAGTTGCTTAAAAATGTAACCTCTCCCTCACTGGCTCCACACACCTCAACCACCACATCCTTCATGCTTCACTAATACTAAAGAAAACTAGTTAACAAAATCAACCAACATAGTGACTATGCTTGACAACGTATGAAATTCCGGAATACCCTAATCCCCCTCCTCAACAAAAGAAACAGTTCAACTCTTTGTCTCTTTTCCGAGAACCAGATATGTTCTATATGTATATAGTGTTGAGTTTTATATTAGTGATATTTTCACTTCCATTATTGTAGCCATTTATATATGTACATATTTATATTATTTTGTGAATCTGTTCCCCTATATTCCATAAATCTTCTTCTATCTTTCTCTATATTCCTCATATTCATCATTTCTCAATGTAGAAAAATATTTACTTAAAATTGTATGTTGCAAGTGTTTAGCCATTCCCCAATAAATGAGTACCTACTCTATTTCTTTGTTAACACAAAAAATGCTGCTATGAATATTTTCATATGTATTGACTGACATTTCCTTTGGAAATATATGTCCAGCAGTGGGATCAATTTATTAAGTATTATAAATTGTTTAGTCACTTTTAAAAAATATAATTCTTATTTGCTTTTCAGAATGGTTCAACCAGTTCAGAGTTCTACCAAAAGTCTTTCTGTGTACCTGTCCTCCTATAACTCCATCAATATTGTCTATTTTCATCTGTTACCATCTTTGTCAATCTTTAGGGTATTTGGTGAAACTTCAGAGTTATTTGAATGTGCATTTATTTTATTATGAGTTATTTGTGTCATTCTTTCATTCTACTATATATTCTGGAAAATATCTGTTCACCACTGACTGCATTTCTATTGAAGGATGACTAGGGGTCTTATACATGTGTATTAATTCCTGATATATCAGAGTTATTTACTGCAAAATTTTCTCCCTCTCCAAAAAATATAATTACTTAAAATTTATCTTTTTTTATCCAGCATGCATTAGTTTTTTAGAAAAGATTAATTTTATGGAATTGAAATTATCTATTTCATTTTTGATCCCATGTTTGGTGGAGTATTCTTCGCCTAGTCATACTTAGTCAAGGTGTTTTCTATTTATATCAATTTTTAAAAATACATACATAATAATTTTAAGTAGGTCACATAAGTATTTTGGACTTGTAATATATATAATAAAATACATATTGTATAAATTTTTTTTCTAACCTGCTTGAGCTTAACTGCTTTCCAGTTTTCCCAAAACTTCTTGTCAAATAGGGATGATTTTTTTTTAATTGACTTTATTCCATTAATTGACTTTTCTTTTAACCACTGCAAAATTGTTTTGATTAAGTATTTTTAAACAAAATTTACTGAAATTTTCCATTTTTCACACTATTTAATTTTTCCTAATATCCCTCTCCTTTCAGGGAGTCATACCATAAAACAAAAAATATTTTTAAAGACACAGAAGAGAAAGTATCAGAAAAACTAATTAATACACAACAATTTCTAAAATACATGAAATGTTCCAAAACTGTGGAGAGATCCCACCTCTGCAAGGGAGCAGGGTGTAGATGTATGATTACTGAGTTTTAATATATTTTGAGCTTTTTAAGTGTGTTCACCCCTTTATTCCTAATTTTTAATATAGTTTCCCCTCAGATATGATACATTCTATTCCTGCATATGATGTTTGTTGTTATTTTAATTAATTCTACTGCAGGGGCAGAAAGGTATTAGGAATGTGTATACATACACGTACATAAATAAACGTATATACAAATATGCGTGTGCATATATAAATTTACTATGTGTCAGGCACTGTGCTAAGCACTTTATAAATATTATATATGTGTGTGCAGGTATATACATATATGTACATATGTACACATATATAAATGTGTATGTATTTCCATATAACCCCTTGATAGTTGATATAATAATAGCTAACATTTTATACAAAATAGATGTTAGAATTATACAGCACTTTTAATATGCTATCTCATTTGAATTGTAACAACCTTGTGAGGTAACGACTATGGCTTTCCTCATTATGTTGATCAGAAACCTGAGGCTAAGATAAAGTGACTGTTTCCAGAAAAAAATACAGCTAGTGAACATCTGGAGCATTAAAATCCCACATCTTTCTAATTTCAATACTTCATTTTTCTAACATTCTATCCATTGTGCCTTCTAGAATCCTAGTTATATGACAATATTCATTAATTTAGGTAGTATTATATTGGCATAACCCAATGAATATCATTTCACTTAGGAAAGTCTTTATTTTTGTAAAGAATATTTGCAACTATACTTATGTGTCTTGAGAATTTCTTAATTGGTTCTTTCCTAGATCTTCAACTTCTGGCTATTTTATTTGATGAATTTTCTCATAATTTCCTACCATTCTTCTCCATAGGATATTGCAAATTTGACCCTCAGATCTCTAATTGACAAGGACCCTTGTTTTTGCTGACTCAAAGTATTCTAAGTTATTTTGTTCTTTTCATTATAGCAATGAATTTGCATAGGTTACACTTCTTCGGAGATGGTGGTACTCTGTGATAATATATATTCTCTCATCCATTTTTCATTTTTTTCAGAATCATTAGATTGCTCAAATGTCAGGAACAGATCCCTCAAATTCACACAATATCAATTTTTTTCTTCTAATTTAATATTGATTTTAATCTTTGTTCTAACAAGTACATTGCAAGACTATAATATAGATTGTTATCTCAGAAATATTTCCTATATTAGGAACTTCTTTTTTCATTCTGTTAAAATAGAATCATTTTTTTTCAAGATGGTATATGGCACTTGCCATTTACTTGCTTAATTAAAAGCAGATCAAAGAACCTCTGACAGCAGACCCTGACTCCCCGCACCCCCACCCCATGTATGTCAGGGTGCTTACTACTGGGTACTACTAGGTACAGCGGATGAGAGGGAGGAAGAGAGAGAGAGAGAGAGAGAGAGAGAGAGAGAGAGAGAGACAGAGACAGAGACAGAGACAGAGACAGAGACAGAGACAGAGAGAGACAGAGTTTGGACAATGAATTCCATGGAGCCAAATACCAAATTTTACATAATTAAATTTTTGAATACATACCTGTAATTCAAATAATGTGTGTATGTAGATATATTAATACTTCTCCAATAAGTCCTCTTTTGATTTAGATGCAACTTCCTTTTGTCTTCTGACTACACTTAGAGAAAGAATGCCTATTGTTATGATTTCAGTTCCCATAGTTGGCCAATGGACAACTAACTCATGTTACAAGGGCGAACAGGTAGGGTAATTTTTAATTAAAAAAAAACCAACACATTTCTTACCAGTCATAAAAATAAGAGTGAGAGATAATCAATAGACAAATCAGCTCTTATGTTGGTATCCATGAAAGATCAAGAGCTTTAGAAAAAAGTCCCCATCACAATGACTCCATGTGAAATATTAAGACCAGGACAAGCATTGCATAGGTTGAGTATCGCCAGTGGGTTATGATCTCTACCACTGGGGGGAATAACTACATTCTTGAATCATGTATAAACTGAAGGATCCAAGTCTTGTGCAACAAAAAATTCCAAAAGCAATGAACAATAATAAACACTATGAAAAAATGGCTATAGCCTCAAGTTAAAGAAAAATATTTGCATATATAGTATAGATGAGACTGCCTGTTAGACATCAATCTTTTTTGATGCCCCCCTCTCAAATGTGCAAAGAAAGTTTTTCTTCATACTGACATAATTATCCCTAAATCTGAGGAAAACACAGTGATGATCAATCAGGAAATGGTGCTGTCATATATCCTCAAGTGTGTGGCAAGAGGAAGTCATTCTGGTTAAGCATTTCCCTGCTAATAGCTCTTATTTCAGTTTCATTCTTAGATATAATAGGAAGAAATTTATAACTGCACATGAAAAACACAAAATATAAGTAGCAAAAACTGAAGACCACAGTATGTTTTTCTTCACTAGATTTTCATAGATGGTAAGATATTTTAAGATTAACTATTCTAATTCCCTGATTTTACAATTAAATAAATCTAAAGCCCAGAGATGTTGTGACTTAAACAACTTTACATAGTTCTGTGGATGTATAACTGGGATTAGAGCCTAGGCCTTTTTTATATTCCTCCATGTTCTCCCTCTACAATGAATATCGTCTATGCTTTATTTTTTTTAAATGGTCATTTCTTGATGCAGGATTCTGGAATACAGGGGTAAATGTGTTAACAGAAGTGGCAAGTCTCTTTGCCCAGTATTCAGAGGATTTCACCTATTAATTCAGATACTGTGGTGGGGAAACAAGATCAGAATTATTCACTTCTAGGCCCAACCTCTTACTGGGCTTTGAGAAGATGAGTTGCTCAATAATTTATTTAGAAAAGAGGAGCAAGGAGAAGAGAACAGAAGGGGATAAATTAACAAAAAGAGAAGGAAAAAGAAACAAAGAAATGACTGGGTCATGCAGGAGAGGATGGAGAAAAAATTAATCTTGGGTGTTCACAAACAAGAAATCAAATACAAAACAGAGACTACTTCTTGCTTTCATTCCCTCATTGTCAAGAACCAACCATAGCTCTTGATTATGTAAACTTTTTACACAAATTTAGTTCTTCCTTTATTAGCACTCTTCTCCATGCATGTATGTAAATCTTTTCTTCCCAAATGGATTGCAAGTTCCCAGAGGGCAGGGACCATGAATTGAATCTCTTTACATAGATCTTTCCATCAATCACAGTGACTTGCTCATGATACTTAGCAAAAACTCAGTAAATCTGAATTCAGCCCAACCAAAATCCTGTCAAGGTTTGGACTACAGCAATATTTATTGATTATCTCTATCCAAATCCGACTTCATTCTCTTTACGTGTGTAAATGGACCTTGGGTTATTTATAATTCTACTTGAACTGAATATAACATGTCTCAAAAATCTTAGTGCATTAACAATGTTCTCTTTCTTATTTCCAAACTACTCAGATTTAGTTTTCCTATCTTTTTCTATTTGATCCATTCATTATTAGCTATTAAATCTATTAAAGTTCAAAAATGTACAGCACTATTTGGGACACCCTATATATTAAGACTTTATTTTGTTTTATAGAATACTTCCATGATTGGAAATGTACATAAGAAACAAAAGCCTTTTTATAATTAGTTGGGATTAGTCCATTTTCCAAATGTGCTTTTCCTATCTGTTGCTACATCTATGAAAAAAATGAACCAAGATTACATAATATAAAACTAATCATTTTGGGGACATAACTTGAGTCTTTACTCTGAACCTTTATTTTAGGAATTTGGGGGGATGAGAATTTTATCACAAGATAAGCTATTCTTAGAGCCTTGTCTTTAAAAACAAATCTAAACTATTCAGCAAAAGGCATTTTAAACTTACCAGTGAAATGCTGCCAGCATCAACAACCTAAGTGTTAGTGTAAATTAAGAAAATAAAGATAATTGCCGATTAGCCATTACTTCCCTAGGATAATTTATAATAATGCTCACGCATAGATAAGGCTTAGAGACAGGGATATCAAAATTGTATGCAAATTGAAAAATCCAGAATGGCAAGAGAGTTTTGCAAAATGATACAGCTTGTCTAATAGAAACTATCTCTTGAAAGTAGCTGTGATTTTCCTAGGTAGAGCTATACTAGCAATGGCCTGGATGACGTGTTTGTTTTAAACTTTCTGGCATAATCGTGTAATTTTGATGTTACAGTCTAAATAATTTATTTGAAAATACCGAAATTATGTTGGCTTTAGTTTCCCTTTCATCAGCAAGTGCAACATAGAACTAGGGCTACAATGTCCTGTAATTTGACAATCTAGTGAATTGATATGGAAGGACTGCAGCTTTAGTGCTGCACTATTAGGTACCTTATGGGAGTTTTACAATGTTACTCAGAAGCAATCAGTATTATATCTTGCTTAGTAGAAGATTCCAGATAAGAAAAGCCAGTTTGACCCTCAGGGTTCTATTACTTTATTAAAGATGTGTCTGGGGCACGGGAAAAGGGGAACAAAACCTTTGCACATTGAATACTCTCAAATGCCTTGCCAATATAGATGTAACTCTTCAATATTATCACCTGCATTAAAAATGAATAAAGTAAAACAAAACTCCCCTCAACAAGTAAGTGTAAAGAAAACTAATTTTTCATTGCCACAAAAATTCTTCACGCTGATATACAAAAGGTAAGATTTTCTTCAAAGCATTTCAGAAATTAAAGATTTTAATGTTCTTATAATCACAGATCAGTCACTTATTTAATATTAGAATTAAAATCTTGCTATTTTATACCTTAATTGGGTATAAATACACATATGTGATATACGTATTTGTATATTCATAAACATATGTGTATATGTATGCACATATAAAAATTACTTTAAAATGACCAAGACAGCTGTAGAAATCTAGGTCTCTTATAGGTAAGGTGCTAAGATGCATTTGGAGAACGTATTTTCTATAGGCATCTTCATCATTATAATAGCTAGAATTTATGTCGCACTTATTATGTGACCAGTATTTTGCTAAGCATTTTACAATTATTATTTCATTCAGCCCTTACAACAATCCTGAGAGTTAGGTATTGTTGTCATTTCCATTTCCCAGATGAGCTATAGAAGCAAATAATGGTTAAGTGACTTGCTTAGGTCTTTCTGACTCCAGGAAGTCCACTGCACCACTTAGTTGCCTATCAAAGGTAAGTATGTACACATAAATACATATGCGTATCTTCATACCTGGATATGTAATTTAAATGATAGGAAGACCTTCCAGAACCTGAACTGAGTTCTGAGATATTAAATTACTTACCCATGGTCACACACAACTAGTAGGGGGGATTGGAGTGACCGAGGCTATCTGGCTCTCTATACACTATTTCTATACTTCCTTCCATCCCTCAATAATTCCAATGACATCACATAGAGCAAGCATGGCATATTAGAGTACTACACCTTACTCCTTATGCTTGCTAGCTGTTTGACCAAAGGGAGTTTCACTGAATTTCGAGCAACAGTCTGAAATTAAATACTGCATTTTGGAAGTCTTGGAAACTGTATTACTGAAGGGAGTTTCTAAAGAAAAGCATAAATCCTTGAAGTATTGGTATTGCATAACCATTTAATAAGAGTAATTACAAACATATTTGCCCATATTTTTAGATATTTAAAGGTATAAGAAATCAAATTTCTATTTTATAATAATTTGAAAATTCTCTTCTTAGCCAAGACAAAAAATAATACCTCTATCCCGGGCTATGCCATTCAGACTTTATTGTTATAACAGTTATGTAATTTTTGCTACATAATCATGGCATAATAATGCAATTTTTTAAATAATTAAATCATCTTTTAATACTAAAACAATATAAAGCCCCCAAATCTAAAATGAGTCAAAGAAGGTCAAGATAAAGACAAGCCATCACCATTCATGGTTCTCAAAACATTTTCTTTGAGTGAAAGCAGATAAATATAAAGTTAAAAAAATTTAGACTCATAAGATAGAAAGGGACTTTAATCTCACAAATAATTCAGGAACCCATTCAAGAGTATCTCTGAAAGTAGGCTCTTCAGTCTTTATGTTCAATGATGAGGAGCTGCCTACTTTCCAAAGCTTATGTACTTGGCCAATCTGCTTATTATATGTTAAAAAAAAAAGTCTGTTGAACACAAAACTGTTTCCCTGTGCTTCTTCACACATGTGCCAGATACTCTGTGGAACGTTTGAGATACATCTTCTTTTTTTAACTTAAAAAATATTTCCACATTAAAAAAACAATTTTAAGAGAGGATTGAAGCTTTTCTCCTTTTGGATTTTTGTTTCATTACTGATATCCTCCCATCTGAATTATCCTAATAATTGAAATATCTTCATTAATGAAAAAAATTACATGTCCTTTGATATTTCCTGAGATATTGGAGTTAGAAGAAAACAGTGTCAAATTAATATATGTGATAAGGGATTTCATTTTAAAAACAATTTAATCTTTTTGGTCAACAAATCATCCTTAAGAATAATACTGTCAACTCATTTAAGTGAAAAATGAAATAATATGTGCTTTCAAATAAAACAAAGAACTTTGTTCTCCATACATGCCTGATCAGAGTCTTTCTCAAGTAGTTATAATAAAGCTTAACTATCTACAAACTCACTCATATGTGTACATGTACAGAGATATAGAAACACACAAAATATATACTCTTTATGCAATTCTAGTAAAGCTCAGTCTCCTTAGAAGGAGTGTGGCTACGTGCTCTCCTGGGCCTACAATAGAGAACAGAACCTGTTATCTTTAACAGTGTACCCAAACTTTCACACTTAGCCTGCTTCTGCTATTAATACACTGAAGTATTAGGGTTTAAATATTGATTCTATTTGTAGTAAATGGCTATGTTCCCTAATTATGAGACAAAGAGTTCCCAGAAGAAAATGCAGATGTCTTAGGAAGAAAAATCCTTTCAGATTTGGAATACAATACTTCCAAACATTTTCAAACATCATTTATTCTCTAGTGCATTAATAACTATTTTCCATTTTGTAGCCATCTGTTCAGAGCAAGCAATTTTGATGATGTTTGAAATTAATTATATTAAAACTTTAAAAATTTAGTGTGGAATGTTCAAACTGATTTGATTGCTTTATGTATCTCCTACTACTGGTGTTCCTTAGTTGATTAAAACATAAGAAGTATAATTTTTTTTAATTTGGTCATAAAAGGATGAAGGTTTTGTTTGTTTTTTTCCTGTTGAGAAGGGCCCAGAACCAATCTGAACAATCTGAACTTGTTGATCACAGTAGGTGTACTTAGAAGAAAAGAGGAGGAAAATTGCCGGGAACATTATCTTATCTTCAAACATATGAACAGAGCTGTGAGTCTAAATGCTTCTCTCAGTGAGTATTATCTGCTAAATGTGAAATAATTTGCTCCCTTGCCCATAGTCAGAGCAGGAAATGTTATTCGACTTTCTATCTCATTCAGCCAAAGTGCAGGTTGTACAGTGGGTGCTAAGGGTCAACATGTCTGTTGCATAGTGGACAACACATCATTAGATAAATATCTATACGAAGTAATATAGCTTTATAATTTATAGAATATTTTCACAAAAGTTGCCTCAGAGAGCCTTACTATGACCCTATCAATTAAGAAGAGAAAATGCCATCTCAATTTTCCAGAAGAATCAAACCATCAATCAATTAATGTCTTTGGATTGCCTATCATGCCTGAACTGTGCTAGTAGGCAGTGGTGATACCAAGAGCAATAATGGAACAATCTCTTCTCTCAGGGAGATTAAATTTATGGGGGGTGGGAAAGACAAAATGTATATATTTGGAGAAGCGCAGGCTATTTGGAGATTAGGACATCTCGGAGGAAGTGGCATTTGAGCTAAACTTTGAAGAAAAATGGAGACTCGGACAGGAATATGTGAATGTTCAAGGAAAGTGTTCCAGGAAAGGGATGGTAAGGAGGTTAGGGGCAAACAGCCTGTGCAAAAGCAGATAACAAATCTAGTGGTCTTTATTATTTTTTTTTTTGTGAGGAACAACATGAAAATCATTTTTAATGCTTCAATCTATATTCAGACCCCATCAGTTCTTCCTCAGGGGATGGGTAGAATTTTTCATTATAAGTTCTTCGGAGTTGTCTTGAGTTGTTGTATTGTTCAGAATAACTAAGTCATTCATGGCTGATCATCTTACAATACTGCTGTTACTTTATACACAGTACATTTCACTTAGCCTTAGTTCATACAAGTCTTTCCAAGTTTTTCTGAGAACATCCTACTAATCATTTCTTATAGTACAATATTATTCTATCATATTTACATACATAATTTGTTCAGCCATTCTCCAATTTATGAGCATCCCTTCCATTTCTAATTCTTTACCAACAGAAGAGAGCTGCTGCAAATATTTTTGTACATACAGGTACTTTTCCTTTTTTTAATCTCTTTTGGGATACATACCAAGTAGTGGTATGTATTGTTAGGTCAAAGGTTATATATGGTTTTATAACCCATTGGGCATAGTTTCACTTTGCTGTACGGAATGGTTGAACCGATTCATAACTCCACCAACAATGCATTTGTCTCATTTTACCCATGTTCCCTCCAGCATTTATCATTTACCTTTTCTGTCCTATTAGTCAATCTAATAGATATTAGGCAGTATCTCAAAATTGTTTAAATTTGCATTTCTCCAGTCAATAGTGAGTTAGAGTATTTTTTTACATATACCTATATATAATTTTGATTACTTCATATGAAAACTGATCATATCTTTTGATCATTTATCAGTTGAGGAATGACTCTTCTTTTTATCAATTTAATTGATAAATCTTTGAGATACATCTTTGAGATATATATATCTATATCTTTGAGAAATGAGGCCTTTATCAGAGAAATTTGCTTCAATTTTTTCATAGTTACTATTGTTAACTGTATTTCCCTCCATCCTATTCCCCCTTTCATTTGTTCTATTTTTTCCCCCTTCACACTGTTCCTTGTCAAAAGAGTTTTGCTTCTTACTACTCCTTACCCCAACCTGCCCTCCTTTCTATCACCTCCCCCACTCTTCCATCCACCCCCTATTTTCCTACAGGGTAAGATAGATTTCTATACCCAATTGTGTGTGTATTTTATTTTCTCTTTGAGCTAATTCTGATAAGGTTCACTCACTCCCCCTCACCTCTACCCCCTTTTCCTCCCCTGAAAAAGCTTTTCTTGTCTCTTATGTGAGATAATTTACCTCCATTCTACTTCTCCCTTACTCTTTCTCCCAGTATATTCCTCTATTATCCTTTAATTTTATTTTTTAGATATGATATATTCATATTCAACTCATACTTTTGCCCTCTGTCTATAGGTGCTCCTTCTAACAACCCTAACAATGAGAAAGGCCTTATGAATTACGGATATCATCTTCCCATGTAAAAATGTAAAAGTTTAAACTTATGAAGTCCTTTATGATCTCCTTTTACTCCTTAACTTATCATATTTCTCTTGAGTCTTGTATTTGAATGTCAAAATTTATATTGAGCTCTAGCCTTTTCATCAAGAATGATTGAAAGTCCTCTATCTCACTGAATGTGTATTTCCCCCCTGAAGAATTATACTCAGTTTTGCCAGGTAGGTGATTCTTGATTGTAATCTTAGCTCCTTTGCCCTCAAAAATATTATACTCCAAGCCTTCTGATCCCTTAATGTAGGAGCTACTAACTTTTGTTATCTTGACTGTGGCTCCATGACACTTGAATTATTTCTTTCTAACTACTTGAAATATTTTCTCCTTCACCTGGATATTCTGGGATTTGATTATAATATATTCCTGGCAGTTTTCATTTTGCGGATCTCTTTCAGGAGGTGATTGGTGGATTTATTCTATTTCTATTTTGCCTTCTGGTTCTAGAATATCAAGACAGTTTTCATTAATAATTTCTTGAAAGATGATGTCTATGTTCTTTTTTAACATGACTTCCAGGAGTGCAATGATTCTTAAATTTTCTCTCCTGGATTTTTTTCCAGGTCAGTTGCTTTTTCCATGAGATATTTCACATTATTCTCTATTTTTTCATTCTTTTGATTTCATTTTATTGTTTTTTTTTAATTTCTCATCAAATTATTAGTTTCCAATTGCTTCATTTTCATTTTCAAGAAATGATTTTCTGCAGTGAACTTTTGACCTCTTTTTCCATTTGGCTGATTCTACTTTATAAGGCATTTTTTGCCTCAATGATTCTTTGGACCTCTTTTACTATTTGGTCTGGTCTATTTTTTAAAATGCTGTTTTCTTCAGTTTTTTTGTGTCTCCTTTATCAAGCTGTTGAGTCATTTTTAAATATTTTCTTGCATCACTCTTATTCTACTTCCCAAACTTTTTTTCTACCTCTTTTACTTTTCAAAATCTTTTTTGAACATTTCCTTGACCTGAGACCAATTCATATTTCTTGGAGGCTTTGGATGTAGGAGCTTTGACTTTTTCTGTATGTTTTGATCTTCCTTGTCTCCATAATATCTCAATAGTCAGAGTTTTTCTGTTGTTTGCTCATTTTCCCAGTTTATTAGTTGCTTTTTAAGATTTTGCACACTGTCACAAGTTGGGGGAGTGGCATTGTGCACTTATTTTCAGAGATACTTCTAGGGACCTATAAGTTTTCAGTCCTTCCAAGGTGGTATCATCTAAGGAGAGGCATTTGCAACACTCCGAGCCTGTGCTCTTGTCTATGAGAGATCATAAGCACTCTTTCCTGTCCTGAAATTGTGGTGAGCATTCCCCCTCCACTGTGGCTGCAAGATCTGCTGCTCTAGTGCACCTTCTCACCCTGGGATTACCACCCAGGACTGTGACCTGGATCTGAGTATGGATAAAACAACAGAATTCAGCCTCGATGGTAGTAAAAAGACACTTGTAATCTCCTTCTGATCATTTGTTTGACCCCCTTACTGTCTGTGGGCTGAAAGACCCAGAAGCAGCTGCTGCCCCTGCCACTACTGATTCAGTCATTCCCAAAGTCACCACCTGGTTTGCTGGGGTCAGGGCTGTGCTGGCATGGCCTGCACTGGATTCTACTCCACTCTTACTCTGGTGCAACAGACCTGCTGATATTCTGAGCTTTCTGGCATCTATAGGCTGAGAGTTATGGAAACCACCACTGCTGCCAATGATTCAGTTGTCCCAAGAGGCCTTGTTTGTTTCATGTTTGCTGGGACTGCATCTGCACTGGCTTGGCATGTACAGGACTATACTTCACTGTTACCCTAGCTCAACAGTTCTATCCTACCAACCTTCAGAGTTGTCTTAGGCTGAAAGTTTGTTTCACTCCATCTTTTTTTCTGGGAGGGGGAGGTGTTCTGTTGCGCTAGAATTTATTTAGAATCATTTGTAAAGGTATTAGGAGATGTTTGGGGTGGAGTTCAGGAGAATCCCTGCCATTCCTCTGCTATCCTGGCTTCATCCCCTATGAAAGCAAATTTGACTAGATGACCGAGTATGAAGGGGAGTCATATGTATTAAAATTTGGGAAAGCAGGTGAGACCCAGATTGCAAAACATTACAATAATAAATAATACCAGGAGTTTTTGTTTTATTTATTTTGTTTTGTTTTTCAGAAAGGAAGTAGTCAAAATTATCTAAATAGTCCAGGTAGGAGATGGTGAGAGCCTGAATTAGGATAGTGGCTCTGAGTAGAAAGAAAATGAAGTCAGAAAGGTTAAGTGACTTAAGTGCCCCAGGATGTCTTGTTAGGAAGTAACCAAACTATTCATAAACTCAGGTCTTCACTTCCAATGATAAGCTTTAAATCAATCCATAGATAGAACATAAAGTGTATGCAAATGTTTAGAAAACCTTTTTAGATATCAGATGATCAACAACCTTATATACAATCAACAAATATGTGTGTGTGTGACAACCTTAAAAAGTAGGTAGAGCAGAATTTTTTTTCATTTGGTTGGTTGATAATTTTATTTTTTAATCAGTATTTTATAGAAAACAGTGGTCCAGGGAACTGAACTGATTTCAAGGACCTAAGGTGGTTTTTTTAGTGTTTTTAATAGGAATGTGTGCTGTATGCTGTCAAAAGATCTTTCTGCATTCATTAATCATATGATTTCTCTTAGTTTTGTTATTTATATGATCACTTGTACTGATAGGTTTTCTATTATTGAACCAGCCCTGCATTACTGGTACAAATTTTACCTGGTCATAGTGTATTATTCTTCTGATAAGTTGCTGTAATTTCTTTGCTAATATTTTATTTAAAATATTCACATCTATATTCATTAAATATAATTTATTTAATTGTAATTTTGTAAGATTGTAATTTTCTTTCTCTGTTTTGACTCAGTTGGTTTAGGTATCAGCACCATATTTTTGTCATAAAAGGAGTTTAGTAGGACTCTTTCCTCATCTATTTTTCTATATAGTTTATTTAGATGATATTGAAATTGATTCTTCTTTAAATGTTTGATAGAATTCACTTGTAAATCCATCTGACTCTGGTAAATTTTTTCTTAGTTCATTGATTGCTTCTTCAATTTTTTTCTAAAATGGATTGATATCTTTTATTTCCTCTTCCATTAATTGTAAATATTCATCCATTTCACTAAGATTGTCAAATTTATTGGTAAATGTAGATAAAATACCTCCTAGTTACTAATTTGATTTCCTCTTCATTTTTTTTTTGAATTTTTGAGACTGGAATTTAGCTTTCCTCCTTTTTTTGGAAAACTCAATTTAACCAGAGCTTCATCTATCCTATTGTTTCTTTTTATACAGTGAGCTTAGTTTAATTTATTAGTTCAATAGTTTTTACATTTTCAATAATATTAATCTCTCCTTTGATTTTTAAGAATTTCTGATTTGTTGTTTAATTGGGGATTTTTGATTAGTTCCTTTTCTAGCTTTTTAAGTTGTATGCCCAATTAAATGATCTGTTCTTTTTCCTTTTTTATTTATGTAGTCATTTAGAGATATCCAATTTCATCTAAGCATTACTTTGGCTGCATCCCCTAAATTTTGATATGTTGTCTTATTATTTTCATCCTCTTTGATGAAATTATTATTGTTTCCATCATTTCTTGTTTGACTCACTCATTCTTTAGGATTATATTGTCCGGTTTCCAATTAATTTTAAATCTATCTTTTTATGACCCTTTATTACATGTAATTTTATTGCATCATGATCTGAAAAGAATTTGTTTAATATTTCTGCCTTTTTTACATTTGGTTGTGAGGGTTTTATGCCATAATACAGTCAATTTTTGTGTAAGTGCCATGTGCCACTGAGAAAAAGATATGTTCCTTTCTATCCCTATTCAGTTTTCTCCAGAAGTCTATCATATCTAACTTTTCTAAAATTCTATTCACCTCCTTAAATTCTTTCTTGTTTGTTTTTTGTTAGATTTATCTAGTTCTCAGAGAAGTGGTTGAGTTCCCCCACTAGTTTGCTTTTGTTGTCTGTTTCTCCTGTGACTAACTTAACTTCTCCTCTAAGAATCTGTATGCCATACTGCTTGGTACATATATCTTTAGTATTGATATTTCTTTATTGTCAATGGTACCCTTCAGAAAGATCTAGTTTCCTTCCTTTTCTCTTTTAATTATATCTACCTATACTTTTGTGTTATCTGGTATCAGAATTGATACCCCTGGCTTTTTTCTTTTTACTTCAGCAGAAGCATAATGTATTTTGCTCCCACTTTTTTCCTTTACTCTGTGTATATTTCTCTTCTTCAACTGTGTTTCTTTTGAACAACATATTGTAAGATTCTGGTTTTTAATTCACTCTGCTTTCCACTTTCATTTTATGGGAGAGTTCATCCCATTCTCATTCACTGTTATGATTATTAACTGTCTATTTCCCTCCAACCTATTTTTCCTCCTGTTTATATTTTTCTCTCTCCTTTCATCCTATCCCTCCTCACCAATTTTCTTTTTGCTTCTTATCACTGCCTGCCTCAATCTGTCCTCCCTTCTATCAGCCATCTCTCCACTCTCACTTCTACCTTCCTTTCTATCACTCCCTTTCCTTTCCCATTTCCCTTTCTACTTCCCTTTAGTGTAAGATAAATTTCTATACCAAGCTGTGTATGTATGTTATTCTCTCTTTGAACCAAATCTGATGAGAGTAAAGTTCAATGTGCACCCCCCTCCCTTCTTTCCCTTTACTGTACTATGTCTTTGTGTCTTTTCATATGGTTTAATTTATCCCATTATGTCTTCGTCTTTCCTCTTCTTCCAGTGCAGTGTTCTTATTTATCTCTTAATTTTTTTTGTCATAGCATCAGTCAATTTTTACTCATGTGCTCTGTCTATATATTCCCCTAATAAGTCCTAAAAGGGATACAGTTCTTATGAGCTAAAAGTAACATTTTCCCCTTTAGGGGTGTAAACAGTTTGAACTTTTTTTGCATATCATTTTTTCTTTCCTGTTTATCTTTATATGTTTCTCTTGAATCTTGTATTTGAAGGTGAATTTTTTGTGCAGCTGTGGTCTTTTGATTAAGAAAGTTTGAAAGTCTCCTATTTCATTGAATATCCATCTTTTCCCCTAAGGGATTATTTTTAACTTTGCTAGGTAGTTGATTCTTGGTTATAATCAAAACTTCTTTTCCCTATGGAATAGCATATCTCAAACCTTCAAATCCTTTAGTGTAGAAGCTGTTAAGTCCTGTGTAATCCTGGTTGTGACTCTTTGATGCTTGAATTGTTTCTTTCTGCCTACTGCAATATTTTCTCCTTGGCCTAATTATTCTGGAATTTGACTATAATATTCCTTGGATTTTTTTATTCTGGGATCTCTTTCAGGAAGTTATCATTGGATTCTTTCCACGTCCATTTTATTCTCTTGTTCTAGGATATTAGGGCAATTTTCCTTGAGAATTTCTTGAAACACGATGCCCAGACTCTTTTTTTTTTGTTTTTTTGATCATGGCTTTCAGGTAGTCCAATAATTCTTAAATTATCTCTCTCTCTCATATGTTTTCCAAGTCAGTTTTTCCAACGAAATATTTTATATTTTCTTCTTTTGATTTTGTTTTACTGATACTTGATGCCTCATAGAGCCATTAGTTTACACTTTGCCAATTCTAATTCTTTTTTTTCTTTTTTAAAATTTATTTTTAGTTTTCAACATACACTTTTATAAGATTTTGATTTCCAAATTTTCCCCTTCCTACCCTTCCCCATGCTCAAGATGCCTTGCAATCTGATATGTGCTATAAATGCACAAGATTCAGCATATATCCCCATTAGTTACATTGTGAAAGAAGAATCATGACAAAAAGGAAAAAGCATGAAGAATAGGAAAAAAGGAGAAAATTGTATGCTTTGATGTGCATTCAGACGCCTTGATTGTTTCTCTAGATGTGGATGGCATTATCCATCATGAGCCTCTTGAATATGTCATTGTTGAGAAGAGTTAAACCTATAAAATTTGATCATCACACAATTTTGTTGTTATTGTGTATAGTGTTCTCCTGGTTCTGCTCACTTTACTCAGCATCAATTTATGTAAGTTTTTCCAGGTTTTTCTGAAACTCACCTGCTTATCAGTTTTTATAGAAAAATGGTATTTCTTTACATTCCTATACCACAACTTGTTCAACCATTCCCCAATTGATGAGCATCCCCTCAGTTTCCAATTTCTGGCCACCACAAAAAGAGCTGATATAAATACGTTTGCACATGGGGTCCTTTTGCCCCCTTTGTATTTGACTTTTTTTTAAGTTATTTTCTTCAGTCAATTTTTGTCCTTCCTTTTCTAAGCTGTGACTCTCTTGTGTACCTTTTATTTCTTTTTTCAATTTTTCTTGTACCTCTCTTACTTAATTTTTAAAATAATTTTTGACCTCTTCCAATAAGGCTTTTAGAGTTTGAGACCGATTCATATTCCCCTTTGAGGTTTCACATGTAGGCATTTTAATGTTGTTGTTCTCTTCTGGGTTTCTGTTTTGATCTTCCCTGTTGCCACAAGGTCAAGGCTCTTTTGTGTTTTTTGTTCATTTTTAAAAGTGCAGAGGGTACAGAGGGCTCCTGGAGTACAGAGGGCACTGTTGTAAGCTTTTTGTGATGAGGGCTAGGGCCTGGTCACTGACTTTCTGTGACAGGGTTTGAGATGATGGTTGCTTATCCAGTGCACTGGAATGGCCTGGCCTAGTCACACCTGTTGTGCCCTGGGTTCTGCAGCTGGCAATCTGCCCACTGTTCTGAGGTTGAAGGCCTCATAGTTCACCTGCTGTGCCACTATCCTGCTGAACCACTACCATGGAGTCTCATCTGCTGATCTGTGCTGTAGCTGTAGCTTGCCAGTAGTTTTCCCATATACTGCCTTTGCTGTGCCCTGTTCCCCTTTCACCCAAGTGAGACACACCTTTTCTGAAGTCCTTCTAAGTGTTTTTGCACTGTAAAATACTTTCACTCTGTCTTTTAGTGGATTTTATTGCTCCAGAATGCTTTTAGAGGCTCATTTTAATGTTATTTCCAAAAGAAACTGGGGAACTGAGGCAATTTCCTGGGTTATATTGTATATAGGTTTAAAAGAACATTATTTTAGATGCATATGGTACCTCAAGTGTCTTTTTAGTTCAGTCTCCTCATTTTACAGATAAGGAAACTAAGGGCAGGAAACAGTGATTTGCCCCATGTCGTATAAGAAGGGATGAAATGAAGCCTTTGAACCCAGGTCTTCCATCTCCAGAGACAGTACCTTTTCTTCTCCATTATGGGACTCTCCCTTATCAAAGAATTCATTGTATTACCCCAATACATTGACTATCCTTAATGACAGGGACCATTGCATTTTTATATTCATGTCTGTAGAATATAATGCAGTTCAAAGCATAATGTGGGGATTTAAATGATTGTAGGAAGAATGAGTGAAAATGGAAGTAAAGCTTTTTTTCCAAAACCAATATTCCATCTCATAGTCTTAGTCCAATTTCATTTTTGCGAAGTTTTTTTTAACCTATGCACAAAAATGAATATAAAAACCCCCTTCTCCTCCAATACAATACTTCTCCCATACAATGAAGGGAATAAATCTTAGAAATGGACATGCCATTTTTATTATGCCCATTCCAAAACCAAGATGTGGTAAAAAATGAAGAATATGTAAGGTTTATTTTATCCAGTGCTAAGAGGAAAGAATACAGTTTTCCAAAATTTAAGGGAAAATCAGGACAGGTCAAATTATTTTAAAAGTATGTATGTGTGTGTGGGTCTGTGTGTGTATAAGCACATACATATATATGTATGTATATGCATGCTTATGTTTGAGAATGAATATATACATGTATATATGCACATGTGTAGATATCTATATATTAATATGATAGCATTTCGTTGCTTCAGAAAATAAATGAGTAGTCCATATGGGCAATATTTAACAATTCCACACATAAAAAGGATTTTCTTTTAATCAAATAATTCAGAAGGATTTTGAGTTAAAGTAAATGTATTTATGTTCAGGGTTTCTTTCTGGATTTTCCAATAACTCGAAATGCGACCTTGACCATGTCACTGAACTTCACTGAGTTTCAATTTCCATATCTCTAAATTTTGGATAATGGTACTTACCTGACCCACCTCACAGGTTTGTGGCTAGGACCAAATGAAATCATATGTGTAAGCAAGCAATTTTTAACCTAAGCACTATAGAAATGTAAGTTGAAACATTACATAAAAATGATTTATTGAAAAGGTGTTTCAAGACTAAATATCTTTTATAGTCTGTGTCTACATGCTTGACAGAAGTACCATTTTAAAATCATTCTGACCATAATTTTTGGTCAAACACTGTGGAAGTACAAATCGCTATGCCTGAGACCCCATTAGGTCACCCTTCAGGAAGGGTGAGCAGCCTCAGAGCATGTAATCGTATATGTAGCTGGACGATGAATCTGAATTACAGACTCATCACTGGCTCATTCCTTCAGTCTGGTCTCTCCTGATGTGTACTAAGAAAGGTCACAGTATATAAGATATTTAAGAGAATAGGAAATGCATATGCAGCAATTATTTTTTTAAGTACCTCCCTTGGAAATGATCAGAAAACATGTTATCCAAAGATATGTATTTTGGGGAGGGGGAGTGGGTGATAAGATAGTGGAGACCTAAGTTACCATGTTAAATATAACTATACTTTCCCAACTCTCTGTCTCTGCCTCTCTCTCTTTCTCTATGTCTCTGTCTCTCTGTCTGTGTGTGTATATATGCACATGCATACAGGTGCATGTATGTTTGTATATGTGTGTTTCTCACCCTACTTTCAATATACTGTATTCTGGGCCCATTTCATAATGTATAGAGTGAATGTCTCTATAGCTTAACAAGCCTAGCTAAAGCAGTCTCACCATCAATGTGTGGAACTACATACACTCCCCCCCCCCCCCAAGAATAAAAGACTACACCTCCTTCCTGGTCCCTTCAGGGTCAGGCTCTTTGCCTTTCCACTCTAGATTCAGTATTATAAATTACCTTAATTGGTCCTACACATAGAGAGACCACATCCAACTAAAGCAACTGAAAACTATGTCCAAATTGGTTCTGTGATTTTTTCTAATACGAAGGTTGTAGCTTCAAGCTAAATTTTAATTTGCAATGAGCTATACACATAAATATCCCCTTGTTTATATCTCATTTCAATGATCAAGTTAAAAAAATAAGGTGTTAAGGGTTTTAACTTTTTTATATAAAACAAAAGAACTAGGAACACATGGAGTACATGCCTGCTGGGAACAGTACCAAACTGTTATCTGATTTGTTTGCTTTTAAAAATATTACATATAACCATATTTGTTGTAAGCTTTGATTCATAAAACCTCTAACTTCCTTTCATTGATTTACCTTGAGGAGAAGAGGGTTGTTGTAGAGAGCAAAAAGGCCATGGACCTGAGATGTATAGTAACTCCCTCTACCAATGCAAACAGGAAACTCTAACATCTAGTTGGAGAGTTTTCTGCAGCTCTGAGAAGTTAGGTGACATAGCCATGAAAACATTTAGTATGCATGCCTAAAGCAGAACTTGAACTCAGGTCTTCCTGACTCCCAGATTGGTCTTTTAACTTCTATGCCATGCATTCTCTCTTTCACCTTATGGAAGCTGAAGGTAAGAAATCTAAAACGTATCTTTTGTGGGGAAATGGGAAACATCAAGAAAGCAACAGTTTTGAAGACATGAAGTCATAAAATAAGTCTTAAGACCAATTTAATGAACATCAGTCACTTTTGCTTTAGTGAAATGAATGTTTTAGTGACAGTGATTTTCTTAATACAGTGGACAAATTGTAAGACCATGAAACAAAACATTAGTATTTATCCAGGTTACTCAGCTCCCCTCGCTGCTCTAACATCATTAGCATACTCATCTCTCCGTTTTTCTTTTGGCTGTTTCTTTCCTAATAGCTCACATCCCTTAATGATCACATTTGCTTTTATAAAAAGAATAATCGCAGGGAAATTAATTTATATGGCCAACCTCTTGCAGAAAATCAAGGTAATGGGTTATTTGCATATGGTATAGCTTGTGCTTTATAATCAGCCATTTGGTTCTTAAATGTTTCAAAGCTATGTCTCAAATATATGCTACATATATCACTGCAGAACACCATTTACTTAAGTGTCCTGCATTCTAGGTTATGTATCCTATCTTACAGATAGGAGATATAAAAAGGCTCCTTTTACTCAGATCCTAAGATAACACCTCATTAGGATATCCTAGATTTAAAGTCTATTTCAGAAGAACACAAGTTCTGGAAAGCCCTCTCATATAGAAAAGGCATTCAATGTTGACCAGACAATGGACTCTGTGTCTTTGCCATGCCTGGATAAGTCAACTTAAGAGTAAGTGTATCATCCCAATGGTGAGTCATGAGGTGATGTACTGTTATTACTATTGTATTTTGCATAGTAACTCCTGAAAACATGGACTGTTTCTGCATTCTCTTTTTGTCAATAGCATCTACTGGAGTGCATTATATTTACTTAAATATTCTAATGAATGAGGAATCTGGCCCATTAGAGTATTTCTTCCAAGCATTCATATTGCAACCCATGTGTGCCTGTCCATCCAGGGTGATTTCCATCCACACCCTCCTGCAAGTTCACCACAGGGGGTTTCTTCCAATATTTCCTTGCTTTCTCTTAACGTAAGGAATGTATGGCATGGATATTCTTGGGGTACTGTATTATAATGCATTTTTGCTTATTGTTAATGTAACTTTGATTTTTAATGAGAAGATCTTTCCCATCCATTAATAGGTCCATTTGACCTGCTCAAATCATATGCAAGCCTGAATCACATGAATCTAAGTCACAGGGAACAGGAGGGATGGAGCAGGAAAAGGCAGAGCTAGAGCAGAGCTGAGAGGAAATTGGTCAGAGCAGTCAGAACTGAAGGAGAGAGAGGAGGCAGGCAGTTAGGCTCCAGAGTATTTGTCAGTTTGTGGAAAGGCCCAAGCAGGGAGCCAAAGGAGGCTTGGAATGGCTTTGGACCCTGTAGCGATAATGTATACTGACTTCTTGGTTGCTATGACCACTATGGCTTTCTGGTTTGGGGATATGGCTTTCTGGTGTCTGCATAAATATTTTTCTGCTGCCTTCTTTTTGGAGAGTTTGTTATACTTTGCAATTCCATACTACACTGGCATAATATCTGTCAACTTTGGTGCTGTGAATATTGCCAGGGCAATACAGGTATCCAGTGGGCCATCAGCGTCCCCATGTGAGCATCTTTTTTGCAGCCAGATTCCTTACTCTGCATTGCATTTGTAATTTCTTGTTTATAATTTGTTGCCACCCAATCACACTCAGCAAGCATTTTGACTCTGCTGTTAGGTGATGATAGACATTTGATAAGCAATTATTAAATTAAATTGAATTGAATTGAAATGCAATCTGCCTCAGTGGAGAAAATATTCATACTGACAAAAAATGGGGATTTTTTTAGAGGAACTATTAAACTATAGAATTTAATGGAAAATTTCAAAATTGAAATTTGCAGAATAGGCATGCTTTTAAACTTTTCACAAAACTTTACAAAGATATTCTAAAATTTGTTTAATGGGATTCCTGGATTAAATTAGGAAACACAGTTATTCAAAAAGGAAGTTGGCAGGCATAATTTGTGGCATATACTTTTGTTAACTGAGTAAAAAAAAAATTCCAGTATGCTAGAAATGTTCATTTTCAGTGACATAAACTGAAGAAATTATATAAAAATGAACTAATTATTGCGTATGACAATGGTAACAGGCTTCTGTTTGGATTTGTTTCCCCTGAAGAGCTATTACATCTTAATAGACTTTGACATTCTCTGAAAGTCCTTGATATCACTGTCTGTGACCACAAGGAACATCAATGACTTCATTCTGCAAAGCTGATAAAAGGAAGAGATATTCAGGAGTTTAGATGGCAATGCCTCAAAGCAATCCCTTCGTCTTGACAGACTCAGGTCACATTGTGATGCTGTTAGGGCCTATTCTAGCCCTGGACAATTTTCTGATAATCAATCTCCTAGATGCAAGACAGCCCAAATTATGAAATGAAGAATAAAAGGCTCTGGCCAAATGTTAGCTTGTTCACTATCACCACTGTAAGGATAGTGGCACAAGAAAGTCAAGAGTTAAATCAGAAATTCTGATCATGAACAAACTGTGGTGTCGTCTTATGCCATTCTTTTTAAGAGTCCATGATGTCCTGTGCAGGAGAGAATTTGATATCAAAGATTTAGAGCTGAGAAAGACCTTAGCAGTCTTCTAGTAACCCCCTGTCAACTTTCAGGAGGAAATTGAAGGCCCAAGAATGAGCCAGAATTCAAACTCAGGTCCTGGGACTTTAAGATTTTCATTTCAATTTCAGCACTCTTTCCAGTTTGATATCACTACCCTCTCTGAAGCCCATTCACATCTAAGAGCATGTCCCTGGCCATCTGAGAACAGGCTCAAATTTGTCCACAGCATAAGTATTATACTATCAAAAATTTGCAATATACGTAACTGAAAATTAGAGAAATTGTCATGCTTTGTTTATCCACAAATCACAGCCCAGAGTCACCAAAAGGGAAAGAATATCCCTAATATGCATCAAAAATGAAAATTTTCTTAAACAAATTGGGGAAAACTGGGAAGACACCTTTGGAACTGCCACCTCAATAGCTACACAGACTTTGGGTACTGTAGCATAACTTCCATCTATACCTGGCTGTAAACAATAACCTTTAATATATGTCATATGGACACTTAAATCTTGTGCATGATTTTTTTCCCTGATTTATAAGAATTCTGGCTTATGAATCAATTTTTCCTTCAACTTATGGCATTATTTATTAAATGTAAATGTGTAGGGAAATGATCAAGTATCCTAACTTTAAACTTCTAGAACTCACTCATACAGCCCTCATTTACATTGCTGCAATAAGTGACTCTGATATAGATAGATAATCAAAAGAGCTTTTTTGACAATAAGAACAGGAAAAAAAAACAGTTGGCAGGACTTTTGTCCAGATTTTTTGTCCATAATATACAGTTGTAAGAAGAACCTACCGAGTTAGTACAATGCATAATATGCATCAGACAGACATTGCTTTTAGACAGTGAGCTGGGCACAGAAATGAACAGGATGAAGAGATGAGGACCATTTGAAAAACTGCATAGAATCTTCAACCACAAATTGTTCGCTGAAACAAAACCACAGCTTTTTAACTCTAATATTCTTCATTTAGTGCTGGATAAAAACAAATCATAAAGCACTCAAATCTCCAAAGATCAAAATAGTAAGTAATGCAAATAATAATAAAGAGATGTAGGCATAAGTAGACTATAGCATACTGGTGAGTTGTCCTTTGCTGTGAAAGAGGACCAAACTGGGATCACTATGTTGATCAAGGTTCGGTATGTTCAGGTGTGGCTCATCAGAATAATACGAGTTCATAAAGTACTGGCACAGGTAAGGCACAAAAGATCCACATGAATATTTGGAGTGGAGATGTCTAAATTTGTACATCTCATGATTCTTTTGATCTACTGCAATTCTGCTTTGCTTTTAAGCAACACATCTTCTTTGATATGGCCATGACTTGCTGTGCAACCTTTTACCAGTGTTTCACATGTGATGCAATTGATTCCAAAGTTCTTCAAAGAGACCTTGAGAGCATCCTTTTATCACTTATTCTGACCTTCATGTGAGCATTTGCTCTGTGTGAGTTCTTCATAAAATAGTCTTTTAGGCAAATGCATGTTTGACATTCAAACAAAATGACCAGTCTATCAGAGTCACACTCTCTGCAATAGAATTTGAGTGCTTGGCAATTTAACTTGAGAAAGGACCTCAATGTCTGGTGCCTTATCTTGCCAAATGATCTTCAGAATCTCCCTAAGACAATTCAAATGGAAGCAACTCATAGTATGTTTCATAGGCATGAAATAATGAGATCAACACAATGGCTCTGTAGATCTTCAGTTTGGTAGGCAGTCCTAGGTACCTCTCCTCTCCCACACCCTCTTTTGGAGCCTCCAAAACACTAAACTAGCTCTAGCAATGTGTGCCTCATCATCTGAGTGTACATGTCTGGAAATTACGCTGCCAATGTAAGTGAATTTATCCACAGCATTCAATATTTCTCCATTTGCCATAAGTGATGGTTGCTATATAGATGGTGTGGTGTTAGAGGTGTTTTCTTGATGTTAATTGTTAGACCAAATTTAATACAAGCAGCAGATAATTGATCCATCCTTTGTTGTATCTCACCCACAGAGACTTCAAAGAGTGTACAATCATTAGTCCAATGAGAAGATGATCCTATGAAATGGGTTGATCATGTGCAGGGTTATGACTACAGCTACCAATATATCTTTACCTGCTGCTTCATCACTTACCTGTCACTACAGGACTTTAAGTTAGTTAAAAATGGTAAAATGTTATGGGTGACATCTTTTGATTTGTGTACAAATTGGATTTAAATGAGTCAGAGTTGCTCAAAGTTCTCAGCCTCAAATATTTCTTCCAGAATCACCAAAGTCAAGACAAGACAAAAGTTAAGATGATTGGTGATAGCTTGGAATACAGTGGATGACTTTAGCATCTTCGATGTCAAACCAAACCCTAAGCATTCCATGGTGCCTGCTTCAGCTACCTTCATGGGTATTGGAATAAATTGTTCATCCATCCATTCTGCTGGGGGGTGGGGTAGTCTTCACATGTTTTGGGTAGACAACCCCCTAAGTCATCAACAGGTTTGAGACCCCTCAGTTATACTTTACCTGGTTTAGCCCATCTGCCAAAACAGTTTACCAAGGTGTGCCCACTGAATATTCTACAGCTTCTTGGAGTCACAAGTGAGAGTTGGGTAAATCAGGTGGATACCATAGGTGTAAAGCAGCCCTGAAAAGGGCTTGTTAGGCTTCATACCAGATGTACTAGGCTTCCTTGAACATACCCTAAGCCCTGGAAAAAGACTTTTTTGTAAGCAAAAGAAATTATCAAGGAGATTTATGACTGGAAAAGGAGGTAGGTCTGCCAGCAAATGTTAGGGATAACACATAGCCTGAGTGTCAAAGTTGCCCCTAAGAAACCAGAAAGTTAATTCCCCTCACAATATACAGGATTTACATTAGTACATGCATAATCAATCAGTAAACATTTATTCAGTACATAATGTGTTCCAGGCACTATAATAAGCACTGAGTATACGATAAGGAACAAAACACAAGCCCTGCCCTTGAGGAGCTTACAATCTATTGAGGGAGACAACATAAAAACATCCATATGCAAAGTGAGCTATATACAGGATGAATAATAAATAATAAATAATAAAGGGAGAAAAGATCTGATAATTACAAGGGATTGGGGAAGGCTCCCAGTAAAATATGGAATTTTAGTTGAGACTTAAAGAATAAGAGTTTCAAAACCCAAAAATACATTCATAAATTGCAATATCCTGCATTGGAAGGGAGTTACATCAACAGAATAGTGGATCTATCAAATTACTAGAAGTAGTGAACTGAAATGAAAAGAATACTGACTAACTTTGGGAGTCATATAATGTGGTTTAATTTTTTGCCTCTGTAAATTAAGTCCCATATGACTTTGAGTAAATCCTATTGAAGTATTCAAAGTCTGTGAAGAAAGGAATATGTAATAATATCCTCATTAAAGTTGCACACAAAAATACATATACACATACAACAAAAACCTAAAGCCTCCTTAAAGAAAATGTTTTGCCTGCCAATATTTAAGAGATTCCAGACACATGAATCACAAAATTATCCACAAATTCAACAGATATTTTTAGAGTTTATAATGTTAAATAAAACAGCTGCAAAATGTTAGTCATTGCAGTTCAGTGAATTTATTTTTTTTTATTTCAAACTTTCTAACAACCATTTATGTCTCATATCAACCTTCTAACAAAACTATTTAGATGCTGAGAAAAGAATGGTTTTGTTTTGGCTCATTTCCAAAAGCATGAGTTACATGATATTTGATCTAGATTTGGGATGAGATAGGGAAAGTGACTGAACCTCTGATTTGACTCAGAATCTCCCAGATGAAGAAATTGTTGTTCTGTATCAATGTGTGTTGGCACCTTCTCTGCAACTTATAGTCTTAGATAGTTTCCTAGAACACTGTAAGGTTCAATTATTTCCTCAGGTTCAAACAATTTTTGTCACAGTCAGAACTTGAATTCGTCTCTATTTGGCAACAGACTGGTTTTCAAGGTTTTACAAGGTGAAGAGCTATGAGATTTTATGATGAAGTGGTCAAAAGGTGATGATACCTCTTATAAAATACCATGAATGACCTTTGAATAACATCAACCATAAAACTGAAAATTGGATTTAAAAAATTCCTTTGGAATCAAGATAAACAGTCATGGGTATTCTTTAACCTTTAGCTTCATGTTTTCCTTTTGTTGTAGTTGGGTTAGAGAACCTGGTCTAACTAGTTTGTATTGATAACTGTACCCTTTGCGTCATTCAACTTCCTGAGGAATTGACATGGATCTATGAGAAGAAGAGGAAAGAACAGCCAGATCCTTAGTTCTCAACCAGACTTTAAACCTTTTCTTCTTTTTCTTTACTAGATCTTTATCATTAATTCTTAGGGTTAGAACATTGTGCCTCAGAGACCATTTAATTCAACCCACTCCTTCAAGAATCCATTGTATGACAGGCCTGACAAGAAGTCTTTCAACCTTTGGTTGAACACTTTCAATAAGGAAGAGCCCACCATCTCTAAGAAAATTCCTTTTCATCTAAGGCAATTCTATTTTTTAAAATAAATACTCCCTCACATTGTTTAAGTCTTTTTCTTTTCCATTAGCTACTGTTTTCTAGCTTCTGAGGCCATTTGACACATTGAATGATTCTTTTGCTCCATGTCAGTCCTTCAAATCCTTGACAACTGTTATGTCCCCTTTAAGTAATCTCTTCTCCAGTTCTTTTAAGTAATATTTATTTGGCATGACTTCAAAGCTCTTCATTGTTTTGGTCATCCTCCTCTGAATGTTCTCATATTTATAATTATCCTTAAATAATATGTGCCACAGAACCAAATACAATATTCCAGCTGTGATCTAACCAGTGAAGAATCCAAATGGATTATCATTATAAGTAAACTATGTGTCTATTAATGTAGCCTAAATTCGGAGTGGCTTTGGGTACTGCATATCACATTATTGACATATTGAACAGCAACCTGCTAAAGCCCCAAGTGTTTTTCTCCACTAATTACTATCCATACTTACCTTCCCTACTGTGTAATTCAGAAGTTGATTATTTGAAGCTAAGATGAAACTTTACATTTATCCAATTATCCATCACCCTTCCAAAGTAAATAAAGAATTAACCTTATAGCCAAGAAGACCTAAGATTAAATTTGCATTCTTCCACATCATGACTATGTGACCCTGGGCAAGTTTTTTAGCCTCTCAGTACTCTAGACAACTCTCTGAGACTTTGTATTGTAAGAAAGGTGCCTAACTATATTAATATAGTTTCCTCATTTAGAAGTCCCTTATAAGACTGAAATAGCGGATGCACTCCCTAACCTCAGTCCTCATTGTTTATCCCTAAACATCATCATATTAGATTTGATCTAATGTTTATTCACTTCACAAAACTTAAGATGAATATTCCCTGAGAATTATGGCCTTGTCCCTCTTCTCTTCCTTCTTTTCACATTCACCCTCAGTTTATTTACATAATTCATTTTCAATTCATTTTTCATAGCTTCAAGTCTTTCCTCTAGTTAAATGATTCCTAAACCTTTATATTCATCTAAGGCTTCTTTTCTGATTTCCTGACTCACATCTCCAACTACCTATAGGAAATTTCTACTTGGAAGTCACAATACCATTTAAAATCCAACATGTCTAAAACAAAGTATGTTTTCTTCCTCCCTAAATCAGATCTTCTTTCCAACAACAGTCTTTTAAGGAATAATGTTACCATTCACCTAGCCTCCCAAATTTTCCACCTTGATATACTGCTTGTCTCTTCATTCTCCATTACCTTCCACATACAATTACCAATTCTTCCATAGCTTCATTCACAAACATCTCTTTTCCTCTATTCCTGCTGCCTGTAATAAAACTATATCCTATTGCCTGAAGTAATGGATAATTATCTTTGTTATCAAAACATAAGACAATTCAATAATTTATTCATGTTCTTGTCTGGTGCCAACATTCATTTGCATTCTATCTCCAGACTTGATTCAAATAAAAATGCTTCAAAAATAAATCAAGAGAAACTTTGAAGTCTACTAAGAAGAAAATTACATTGGGAATCAGGAAGACTTCTCCTCTCCTCCCCCCCCCCCCCCCACCACAAACTCTAAATTAACTTCTGTAATCCTGGATAAGTTACAACCTTTCTAAGAATATTTTTTCAAGCATAAAACGAGAAGGTTGGTCTCTATGATTCTTTCTATCCTTTAAAGCTCTGTGAAATCCACAAAGCCTAAATTCTTAAGTACCTAAGAAAGGAAATCTTAGCCGGTGCTGTGTAAGATGTTATTAGAAAGTAGAAGAATACATTTCAACTGTGATAGAGAAAGCATAAATGTTTCTACCATTTTATTTCAAACAAGTATTTTCAAAGTTTCATAGAGACCTCAAGAGTGCAATAATTTATGGTAAGTATGCAGAGTGGCAAACTATGAAAAAGCAAAGTTTTAGAACTACAAATAGATCGCAGTGATGGTCACATCAAATGAGACAGAAAAATTCAAAAAAAATGTATCTTTTTAATAAGTAACTCCAGATCCATTTATTGTGGTAATAGAGAGATTGCTATATCCATGTATTATATTATTCCACATAGCTATGGAAAAAATGACAAAAAATCAGAACACAAAACCAGTTTGTTATTGAATAGCTCCTGAGAAAATAGTGATGAGATAGTGGAGAGATCTTTTAAAATGTCAAGAAGTCATCTGAAATCTGTCATATCATCAGTACCATTATACATATATAGAAGGGTGACAAAAATAGCAATAAAACATTATGGCTGTAATAAAGGGTCAATTAAAGTATAGTCATGAGGTCTTTAATTCCAAATGTGAAGCATAAAGGGCAAAGTAAAAAAAGGCTGTGTAAGCTGAAAAAGCAGGAAAGTTAAAGAAATGTATTTCAAGAATCCAAGCTTTATTAAAGCCAAAGAAAGACAGAAGATTTTCAAGAAAGGAAGGTTAAAGCAGGGTTGAGTCTAGGAAAGTATAATGCTGCATGATGAATTATTCTAATTATTCTCTCAAAATAATGACAAAAAAAGTAACAAATACAATTTATCTAAATATGGAGAGCAGCATGACTACACATGTCTAAAGTAATTAAAATAACTCATTTATTCCAATATTCACTAAGTCCCTATCACGTAAAAGGACTGAATTATAAATACCTATAATAGGTGTTTGAGACATAAAGACAGAAAGGAAACAATCCCTCCTCAAGAAGTGATGCCACTTAAAGTACCTGGTTTCGACAGAATGGCAGCAGTAACAGTGTAAGAAACTAGGATTAAAATCAATACAAAGTAAAATGAAGAAAGTACGAGAAACATTTTAAAAAATATTTTAATTGAATGTGTTTTACTTTCAATAATTTAGGCTTGCTTGTGGCAAGTACTTGCAAAGATCTGACACATTTTTTAATCTTTGTACACAAGTATTTTAAAGAATGTTCATTTTTTTTTTTCATTTCCTGCTTTGGAGAGACTTTTAGCTTCAGTAGCACATCATTAAGGGGAAAGAAAAACACTGGCTTTTCATTAAAGGGAAAGTGGAAAACTAATGGTATATGATAATGAGAATAAAGAGGAAGATGCTTCTAAATGCTTTTAAACTCAGGTTTTAAAGAAAAGGTCACTTACAGTTAGATAACCAGAAAATGTGGCCTCTGTAATACAACTGGGAAAGTCAACAAGAAGAGAGAAGTAGCTACTCAGTAGGTACTTTAAGAGTCTTCTCTGATAAAATGTTTACTTCAGAGATCCTTAAGGGATCGACTCGGACCAGATCACAAAGCCACAAGCTCAGTAGAGGTGATCTGCAGGGCATTTCAGAAATAATCAATGAACCTGTTGCAACACCATGCTAGCCACAAGGTTTGTGTGTCTCTGCACCCCCATCCTACCTTACAGGACTCTCTGTCCAGGACTCACAAAGACCTCTCTTGTTCTGAGGAATTCCATTCTGAAGACAAAACAATGATTCTTGCAATCCAACAGGGACTATGCCACCAAATCAAGAATTGGAGTCTTATATGGAAAAACTGACCAAGAAATTAAGGAAGCAGTATTTGAGCCATCAGCAGAAAGAGTGTTTAAAATTGATTAGATGGGAGGATGGTTTGTTGCTGGAGGAGATGCTGTTGGTTTTGGAGCACTCTGCTTCTATGGCTTGGGAATATCAAATGAGATCGGGGCTATTGAAAAAGCAATAATTTGGCCACAGTATGTGAAGGATAAAATTCATGTGCCTATATGTATTTCATATGGAGTGTTGGTTTAACAGCATTGTCTGCCTTAGCAGTTAGCCAATCACCTGCTTTAATGACCTTTATGACGAAAGGCTCTTGACTGACAATTGGAGCAACTTTTGTAGCCAGGATTGAAGTCAGAATGCTGAATCAGTCACCATCATATGAATAGAGCCCAGGCCTAAAACATTTTGCTTGGATGTTCCATTCTGATGTCATGGGTACAGTGGTGGCCCCTCTGACTTTGTTGGGTGGCCCTCTGATCCTCTAATCTCTCTGGTATACAGCAGGTATTGTGGGTGGACTCTCTACTGTAGCCATGTGTGCTCCAGGTGAAACATCTCTAAACATGGGAGCCACACTGGGAGTGGACCTGGGTTGCTTTTTTTCTTCTTTGAGATCTATGTTTCTACCGCCTACCACTGCACTTGGTGCTAGTCTTTGTTTTGTGGAAATGTATGGTGGATTAGTTCTTTTTAGCATGTTCCTTCTATATGATACCCCAAAAGTCATTAAGCTTGCAGAAATAGTGACCATGTATGGCACAGAAAGATATGACCCCATTAACTCCATTATGGGAATGTACATGGACACACTAAATATCTTCTTGCAAGTAGCCACCATTCTAGCAACTGGGAGCAACAGGAAGAAATGAACTGATTGCATTTTGAATCATCCAAACGTTGTCAAATACTCTTGCTTGTGTTCTAGGTATGTATACTTATTAAATCATTTCTTCTACAACTACTTTGGTCGATGTTAGAATTTCAGAACCACTTCAGCATGGTTAAGATATCCCAGTACAATGCATGCCTCAAGTTCTACCTCAAGAATAAAATCAACACTTCTCTTGTAAATAAGCAGAGAGAGAGAGAGAGAGAGAGAGAGAGAGAGAGAGAGAGAGACAGATAGACAGACAGACAGACAGAGAGACAGACAGAGACAGAGACAGAGAGATAGATAGACAGAGAGACAGAGAGACAGAGAGAGAGAGAGAGAGACTCAGATATTCAGGTTACTACCTAACTTATTATTATTTAAATAAATCTCAGATGGAGAGTTAGGGCCTAATTACTAATAAATGGATAATGCACATTAAGAAAGAGAAAAAATGGAATGTGGAGCCAAGCTGGTGAAAAAAAAACAAACAGAGATTTCCTTAAGCTCTCCCACAAAGCCCTCCAAACAACTGTAAAAAATTACTCTAAGCAAATTCTAGAGCTATAGAACCCACAAAATGACAGAGTGAAACAAATCCCCAGGCCAAGACAACCTGGAAAGTTGACACGATGTGTCTTTCTCACCTGGGGGAGAATAGTCCAGCATGAGTCATACTAGCACAGACAAGCTGGAGAAGGCTTTGGGCAACTGAATCATTGGCAGCTATGGCATTTTTGAGACTTCTTGACCTACAAACACCAAAAAGGTAAGTGGAAAAATTCTGTGGGACCCAGGTGTAATAAGAACACATGGTCTGGCCAAGTCGGGCCCCAGCCCCAGGGCAGTGGGGGTGGTGGCAGCAGCAGCAGTGGCAGAGACTTCTTCTGGCACTCTGGGACCAGAGACAGTGGAGGATCAAGTTAATGATACAAACTCCCTGAAGCCTGGAATGGTACAACAACCCCCAACTCCCACACCCACTGTAAGCAGTGTTCTACCTTGATAAAGAGTTAGAAAGTCAAGTATTTGACTGAGAAGATGAGTAAACATTGTAAAAAGAGCTCAGACTATAAAATCATACTTTGGAAACAAGGAAGATCAGGGCATACAACCAGAAGAGGACAGCAGGGTTAAAGCTCCTACGTCAAGATCTCCAAGAGGAATATGAATTGGTCACAATCCAGGGAGGATGTCAAAAAGGATTGTGAAAGTCAACTAAGAGAAGTAGAGGAAAAATTGGGAAGAGAAATGAGAGTGAGACAAGAAAACCATGAAAAACAAGTCAGCAGATTGCTAAAGGAGACCCAAGAAATTATTGAAGAAAATATTACCTTAAAAAATAGACAAACCCAAATGGCAATAGAAGTTCAAAAAACTAATGAGGAAAAGAATGCCTTAAAAAGCAGAACTGGTCAGATGGAAAAGGTGGTCCAAAAGTTGGCTGAAGAAAATAATGCCTTCAAAATTAGAATGGATCAAATGGAAGTTAATGACTTTATGAGAAATCAAGTCATTATAAAAGAAAGTTAAAGGAATGAAAAAATGGAATACAATGTGAAATATCTCATTGGAAAAACCACTGACCTGTAAAATAGATCAAGGAGAGATAATTTAAAAATGATTGGACAAGAGGGAGCCAAGATGGTGGAGGAGATGCAGAGACTTGCTAGAGCTATTCCCACAAATGCAGCCAAATACCTGTCAAAAATGACTCTAAACAAATTCTGTAACTGTAGAACCCATAGGATGACAAAATAAAGCAAATCTTCAACACCAGACAACCTGGAAGGTCAACAGGAAGGGTCTATTGTGCCAACTGGGATCAGAGTACAGTCTAATGTAAATCACACTGATACAGATGAGACCTGAGTAAGCCTTTGGGGAATGAATCTCTGCCACCTGTGATAGTTTCCAGATTTCACAACCCCAAAGCACAGAGGACAAAATGGAACATGAGTGGAAAAAAAACTGTCAGATCAGTGTGGGAGAGTAGAGTGGTCTGGCCCCAGCCCCAGGGCAGCAGAGGGGGTGGAAAAGCCCACGCAGCCATAGCAGCAGTCAGTGCAGTGGCAGTGGGTGTTTCTGGAGCTCCAGGCCCAAAGACTGTGGGGGGATCAAGTAGCTGATGTAAAATCCTCCACCCCACTGGAAGCAGAGAACTACCTTGAAAAAGATCTTAGACATCAAATAAGTTGCTAGGGAAATGTGCAAAAGTCAGAAAAATAATCAGACTACAGAATCTTACTTTGGTAACAAGGAAGACCAAAATATGCATACAGAAGAATAAAACAGTTTTAAGCTCCTATATCCAAAATGTTCAAGAAAGGATTTTGAAAACTGAGTAAGAGAAGAGCAAAAATTGGAAAGAGAAATGAGAGTGATGCAAGAAAATCATGAAAAATGAATCAATGGCTTGCTAAAGGGTACCAAAAGAAAAATGTTGAAGAAAATAACACCTTGAAAAATAGATTAACCCAAATGACAGAAAAGATCCAAAATACCAAAAAGGAGAAAAATGCCTTAAAAAGTGGAAGTAGCCAGATGGAAAAGGAGGCTCAAAAGCTTACTGAAGAAAAAGAATTCCTTAAAGATTAGAATGGAGCATATGGAAGCTAATGACTTTATGAAAAATCAAGAAACTATAAAATAAAACCAAAAGAATGAAAAAATAACAATATGAAGTATTTCATTGGAAAAACAAGTGACCTCAAAAATAGATCCAGGAAAGACAATTTTAAAATTATTGAACTACCTGAAAACCAGCATCAAAAAAGAGCCTAGACATCATCATTCAAGAAAACATCAAAGAAAACTGCCCTGATAATAAATAGAAAACAGATATTGAAAGAAACCACCAATCACCTCCTGAAAGAGATCCCACAAGAAAAACTCCCAGGAATATTGTAGCTAAATCCAGAACTCTCAGGCCAAGGAGGAAATATTGTAAGCAGCCAGAAAGAAATAATTTGAGTATTGTGGAAACACAGTCAGGAATGATAACACTAGATCTAGTATCTTCCATATTAAAGGATAAAAGGACTTAGAATATCATATTCCAGAGGTCAAAGGAACTAGGAACAAAACCAAGATTCACTCACCTAGCCAAACTTAATATAATACTTCAGCAGGGGTAAATGATCAGTTGATGAAATAGGGGACTTTAATGCATTCTTTATGAAAAGACCAGAGCTGAATAGAAAATTTGACTTTCAAATGCAAGAATCAAGAGAAACCTGCAAGGATAAACAGGAAAGAAAAATCATAAGGGGCTTACTAAAGTTGAACTGTTTACATTCCTACATGGAAAAATGATATTTGTAACTCATGAGCTTTTTCTCAGTAGTGGTTGGAGGGATTATATACATATAGACAGAGGGCACAGGGTGAGTTGAATATGAAGGGGTGATATCCAAAAAATAAAATTAAGGATGGAGAGGAATATACTAGGAGAAAGGGAAAGAGAAGAATAGAATGGGGTAAATTATCTCACATAAAATAAGCAAGAAAAAACTTTTTCAATGGTGAGGAAGAGGGGGAAGGTGAAAGGGAAAGAGTGAACCTTTCTCATTGTATTTGACTTAAGGAGGGAATAATATGTACATCAATTTGGTATGAAACTCTGTTTTGCACTACAGGAAAGCAGGGGGGAAGGGGATAAGCAGGAGGTAGAGAGGATGATAGAAGGAAGTGCAAATGGGAGGTGATGGTAATTAGAAGTAAATACTTTTGAGGAGAGAAAGGGTCAAAAGAGAGAATAGAATAAATTGGGGTCAGGATAGGATTAAGGTAACTTTAGTTAGTCTTTCACACCATGACTGTTATGGAAGTGTTTTGCATGACTGCACATGTAGAACCTATAGCAAATTACTTGCCTTCTCAGTGGGGATGGGTGGAAATAGAGGAAAGGATAGATATTGGAATTCAAAGTTTTAAAAACAAATGGTAAAAAATGTTTTTACATGCAACTGTGAAATGACATACAGACAATGGGATACAGAAATCTATCTTGCCCTACAAGAAAATAGAAGGGAAGGGAATTAGAGAGAAGAGGGTTGTGATAGAAGGGAGGGCAGATTGGGAGAAGGGGTAATGCATACTGTCTAGGGGCAGGTGGAGGGGAGAGATCGGGAGAAAATTTGGAACTCAAAATTATTCTGGGAGGGAATGTTGAAAACTCAAATTTAATTAATTAATTTTAAAAACTATTGGACTACCTGAAAGTCATGATAAAAAAAAAAAAGCCTAGACACCATCTTTCAAGAAATTATCAAGGAAAACTGCCCTATTTTTCTAGAACCAGAGGGCAAAAGAGAAATGGAAAGAATCCAGCAATCACCTCTGGAAAGAGAACCTGAAAGGAAAACTCCTAGTAATATTATAGCCAAATTTCAGGATTCCCAGGTTAAGGAGAAAATACTGCAAGAAGCTAGAAAGAAACAATTCAAGTATTGTGGAAATACCATTAAGATAATACAAGATCTAGCAGCTTCTACATTAAGTGATTGGAGGGCTCAGAATACAATATTTCAGAGGTCAGAGGAATGAGAATTAAAACCAAGGATCACCTACTCAGCAAAACTGAATACAATCCTTCAGGATTAAAAAATGGAAATTCAATAAAATAGAAGACTTTTCAAGCATTCTTGATGAAAAGACCAGAGCTGATTAGAAAATTTGACTTTCAAATACAAGAATCAAGAGAATCAAGACAAACAGGAAAGTGAAGCAATGAGTCATATTAAAGTTGAACTGTTTACATTTCTACATGGAAAGATGACATTTCTAATTCATGAGACCTTTCTCAGTATTAGGGTAGTTAGTGGAAAAGATAGATGAATCGATAGATGGAGACACAGACAGAGAGACAGACAGATGACAGAGGATGAGCTGAATATGAAGGGATGTCATCTAAAAATAACATTTAAGGGTGAGAGGTGAATATATTGGAAGAATGAGGGAGATAGAATGGGATGAATTATCTCAAATAAAAGATCAAGAAAAAGGTTTTACAATTGAAGGGAATAGAAGGAAAATGAGAAAGAATGGGTGACCCTTACTGTCATTGGATGTAGCTTAAAGAGGATGAAACATTCACACTCAATTGAGTATCTTACCCTAAAGGAGAGTAGGGGGAAAGGAAATACAAAGGGGGGTAAAAAAAGAGAGGGAAGATTAGGGGAAGGTGAGGTCAGAAGCAAGCTCTTTAGCAAAGGGACAGGGTCAAAAGAGAAAATAGAATAATTGGGGGATGGGATAATTTGGAGGGAAATAGTCTTTCACACTATGACTATTATGGAGGTGATTTACATCACTACACATGTATAACCTATATTGAATTGCTTGCCTTCTCAATGTGAGTGGGTGAGGAGGGAAGAAGGCAAAGAATCTGGAATTCGAAATTTTAAAAACAAATGTTAAAATTGTTTTTACATGCAACTGGGAAATGAGATATACAGGCAATGGGGTATAGAAATCTATCTTACCCTTCAAGAAAGTAAAGGGGAAGGGGATAAGAGGGCGGAATGGTACAAGGGAGAGCAGACTAGGGGAAGAGGTAATCAGAATGAATGCCATATTTGGGTGGGGGAGAGGAAAGGTATGGAGAAAATTTGGAACTCAAAATTTTGTGGAAATAGATGTTGAAAACTAAAAATAAATAAATAAATTTAAATCTTAAAAAAGAAAGAAAAAATCTTATTATATTCTAATTTAGTATGTCTTTGTACCTGAAAACATACTATAATTGAGGTATAAGTTTCAGGTAGAAAATTCAAAATAACTCCAAGAATTTAGAATTAAAAATTGGTTCATTAGTGAGAAATACAGAATGTTATACTGGATAATAATATACTACTGGATAATAAAAGACCTATGAACATCATAAACAGTGGATTCTAGAGGGAATATGTATCATATTTTTAATTAAATTTTATTTTTAATTAACATTTTTTCACTTCAGTATTAAAAAAAAAAGTAAACTTCATTTTTACAAATATGCATAGTCAAGTAAAACAAGTTCTTACTTTGCCATGTCATATATAAAATGCTTTGCAAACTTTAATGTATTACATAAATGCTAGTTATTCTTATTCAGCATTTTTATGGAGACAATAGTACAACTATCTGTACAAGATTTGGGACTAGTTGAATGACAACATCTAATGAGTAGTCATTGATAGTTCAAAATTATTGAGTAGATGGAATAAACAGTGGAATAACTCTTGGAATTTTTCTTTGAACTTGTGTTGCTGATATTTCTTCCATGACTTGGAAAAAATCATAGCTCATTTATCACAATGGGGAATAACATCCAATAAACTGGAAGAATCAAGATCTCCAACATGCTAGAACAATGGGTTGGATTTAGTAGAATGAACCTGAATGGAGATAAATGTCAGTCAACTCCTACATTTGGTTCAAAAAATCAATTTCGCACACATAAGACAGAGGAAGTGTGGTTAGGTAGAATTTTATCTGAAAAATTCCAGATAAAATTTTCAAAAAATTAGAAATGATAGCTCCCTTGTACTCTGTTCTGGTCATTGGGGGATAGATATTATGAATGTTGCATTTAATGAAGGAGATTGGCAATTGTAAATCATCTGGAAGAAGGCATTCAGGATGATGAGGAAACAGAAGATCATGCACAGGAAGAATGGTTGAAGGAACCAGGGATATTTAGCATAACAGAAAATCCTTGGAGAGAAGGGAATATGATAACTCTCTATAAGTAATTTGAAAGGTTGAAATATAGAAGCCTTTTACTATATCTATGACTGTATTTGGACAAGTTATTCAACTTTTCCCAATCTTATGAGAGTTATATAAGGTAATATGCATAATGTTCTTTAAAAGACAAAGCACTAAATAAAAGGTTGATATTATTACTGTCATGAATAATAATTACTAATAATAATTAATAATAATATCAGTGTCTTCATATATAAAATGGTCATTAAAATGTTTCACTTGCCAAATACAGTTTTGTTATGAGGATTGACTCACACAATTTACCTTGAAGTACTCTGCAGCAATAATATGGAATAAGAATATACATAATCATGGATCTACAGTGAACTATAGCATTTAATTTAATTTCAACACTTTTACTAAATGACTGTTGATAACAAAAAGGTAGATGCCATGGGATAAGGTGGAGAGGAAGAAAGGTTTGTTACTAAGTTCCATGTTGATAAATGTAACAGAGAGGACCAAGTTATGAGCAAAATGCATTCATTAGGAAATTTAAATAGAAGGTTCATTTTAGGTTGGTAATCATATTAACAACTTCTTGAAAGCACCTGTTTAATGGGACTTTATTATAAGTAGCTTGAGCAGAAGAGGAGTCTTTCTTGAATAAATGCAACTTAATTGTCCTCAGCTTCCCCTTTTTCTATAGATAATACATTCGTCTAAGACCCTTTACAACTCGCAGCTAATAAGCCCCTGAAAGAGCAACCACAGCACTATTAAAAAAAAAAAAAACCACAGTGTGAAGGAAACTGAACTTATCTGGGTAAGAAAAATAGCAGACCTTTCCGTATGCACATAAATGCTTGGCACTTAATTGCATATTGTTTAAGAATGAGCATTATTTATTTAATAATCTATAACAAGTCCACTGAACCCTCCTTGAGTCCTCTCTTGCCAAGGCCTAATTAAGGGTTTTGAATTGAATTATTAGACTGTTAGACTATAAAACTTACAAATGAGCTATTACTGTCTATTAGGTCAGTACAGGAGACATCTATGTACTATCTGTTTTTGAAAGTGCTCATAGTATTTTAAAAATAAAGATTATAGGTAGGGAGTATAATTTATAAGAATAAAATAAGTCATTTACTTCTTTCAAAAACCAAACCATGTCTGCTTTTCAGCAAAAGACTTGAAAAATAAAAATTCTTTTAAAATGTCATTTCTGAAAGCATAGCATTGCCCAGAATTGACAAGTGGGATTTACATTTAGTGGAAAGATGCTTTACTGATCGTATTCACCTGAGTAGAACGTATTTTCTTTAATTTGGGGAAGGGAAGTGGGACTGGTTTTTTTTTTTAATTTTATTTTTACTTTATTTACCTAGCACCTAGCACTGTCTTGCACATAACAAATGTTTAATAATTGTTTCTGGTTTTACCTTAGATAACTTTTTATTCAAATGAATAGTCAATTTCTCTTACTGTGAAGTATGTTTTAAAATAGCTTCCTTCCCTACTTCATTTAAAAATATGATTTGTTTTCTAAAAATTTAATTCATAGAGTTCTTAAGAACTTATTGATGATGTAAGCCAGTCAGTTAAGAAGCATATATTAAGTGCTTACTATGTACCAGACACTGTGCAAAAAAAGCCCATCTTCATTGTTTCTATTACTTTAATAAAAATGAGATAAAAAATGATGAAGTTATCAATATGTCATAAAATGCAAGATGTGAGATACATTGTGATGTTATCAAACCCAGCTTCTTATCTTTAGGTAGGGCACATCAATAGCCAATAAACTCACATTTAAAAAAAATCATTCCAACAAGAATGAAAGGGAAGAACATAGTTCCCATAACATCCAGGCAAGCGATTTAGTAAAGGTATTAAATCTAATACCTTTAAGTCCATAGAAGCTACAGTGTCTGCTGGAATCTACTGGAAATGTTTCAAATACCTGCTCAATTTCCTCCAAACCTACCTTTCCCTATTAAGGCCATCTCTTTCCCATCTACCTTCTCCACCACTTAGACCTTATGACTGTTTGTCCTATCCCATAAAGAATCCAAAATTACAATATGTTCTATACACATTGGTGTTATCACTTTTATAACGTCAACGGTCACATGATGAAATGTAAAGACCTAAATTTGGAGAAAGAAGCCTGAATCCAGCTTTTGTATCTACTACTGTCTCATCTTCCCTGAAAATATGTTCAACTAAATAGTCTTACAGGATCATCAAAGCACTCAGAAGAGTAAGGGAAAAACTTGAACTGGTCTGAGAAAAAAAATGGAACTCATGATCACTTTAATGATAATATTCCTAGTGGTACAGATCTTTTTATTTCTCCAACAATTATTTATACTGACCTATTGAAATGATAACCATCATTGTTTTTATCTTACTCTGTCTGGGACCAGGCCTAGTTTCTGTCTTGATATAATGATATTATCTGAGATCTGTGTAGCATTTTTCATTTTACAAAACACTACCACAGCTTAGAGTGCTAGAATTGGAATCAGGAAGACACAAATCCAAGCCTTATTTCAGATATTTCTTAGCTGTGTGACTTGAGCAAATGATTTAAATTCTCTTAACCTCAGGCTCTTTGTCTGTAAAAACAAAAAAAAAAATAGGTAATAATACCACCTATCTCATAAGTTTATTGTGAGATTCAATATAATGTGTATAAAACCTTTGTAAACTTTAAATCAATCTCTCTGTTTTTGTATATACATACATATATAGCATAGTATGTATAATATGCATAATATCATATATATAATATAACAGGACTATTTTACATATACATATATATATTACATGTGTATAAGCTATCCTTATTACTTTTATTATCATTCATATCCAACAAATTCAAACCTCAGAACAATCTCGTGAATTAGGTAGGTCAGATATATCCTATTTAAAGAAGAAGAAACTAAGGCACTGAAAGATACCTTGCTTCCGAAAGTCACATATCTAGTTATAGTGTCAGAGGCAGATTGGAGGTCATCTTTCCCAAATTCCACTGCAATATGCTTCTTTTATTTTTAAAAAGTCTTCTAACAAATCAAGCTTAACTTTGACCTCAGTTTTACCAACATTCAAATAGCATTACTATTATTTCTGCTTATTGCCCAAGCTATCTGTTGTGAATCAGTTGCCAGTGACAAAGAGCAGCTCTCATTTTCTCTCCTACTAATTGAACTCTAATATGTAATACAAATGTTTTCATTTTGCGGGAAAAGTAATTTATCTATTCATCTCATAAGCATTTGTCAAAAGTATTTGATCATAATTCTCAATGTCAAATTTTCTTGAACAGATTCTGATGAATTTTATATTCCTTAACACACTTACATCTAGACCATTATTTCCCCAGCTAATTTAGCCATAGATATTCCCTGTGAGGAAAGTACAGAAGTATCATTGGCCCCACTTTACAGAGGAGTAAACAATCTCTGAGAGTTCAAGTACTTTGCCCATTGTCATTAGACAGATAGTAAGTGTCAGAGGAGATAGTAAGTGTCAGGTCTTTGTGGCTCCAAGGTCAGCACTCTTTCTGTCCTGCTACAATTATCCCTCCGATAAGGAAATAGAGGTCTCATGAGGTAAAATGACATAAAGCCAGGATTGAAACTCAGTTTCTCTGAGTATGACTCAGTAGTATTTTAATTCCAGCAGACTTCCTGAAGCCACTACACAAAGTAAATTAGGGAATCAGGCCACTCATTTAAGACCTAAATCCACTCTGGCCTGAACCAACTAAGCGCCAGACATTAAGGTTTTCTAATGTGAATTATCCACTTTCCTTATAGAAATGACTCAGGGTATGCTGGAGTTGGGTTACACAGGTTCCCAAGAGTCAACAGCTAAAATTTCAGTGCTAAATTTTTAGTATGAGTCTTTACACCTTAAACATTTATTCTTTCCTTGATTATTTATATTTAAGAAAGTGATAGAGAAAATTTTAATGATGATTAAACTTAAAAGCATGTATATATGTATAATTATATAGCTATATATATATATAATACTATCTACATACAAACATGAATATATATGCTTTTTTTTCTTTTTTCAGAGAGCTTGTTGTTAAACATTTTCCAGCAAACCCTTAGACACAACCTTAGTGACCTCCCCCTCAACTGTCAAGATTCATGTTAGTCAATTGAAAAGAATATTCTCTTCTCTAATGAGAATGCAAAGTTTTGACTCAGAGTGCAACAGTGGAAATGCATGTGTCAACAACAACCTGTATTAATTCAAAAGTAAACCTAAAGGTATCCAGAAAGTCACAAACAAGGAAGTAGTAATGAGATCAGGTCATTAAATTTGGTCTGTACAGGGAAAATCAAATAGAGTTCCAGGCAAGATACTATGAGTTTATTCTATCCTTAGTAGTTATGGTTCATGTGGAGACTCCAGTAAGGCTCTGCATACATACTATTTTGTGTATGGTTTTAGTTTTCTTATTTAAGTACATTTTATATCTCCCCCTAACCTACATAGAACATGGCATTTAAGGATTTTTTTTTTCATGGTTTTCTATAGGTACCCTAGTAAGGCAGTATTCTTAGCAGAGCACAGTGGTTTTCTTCCATGGTCAACACTTGACAATTATTTAATTTAATTATGCCATTCACTTCTTCATATTTTTATTAAGTTTTGAGTTCACCTTGAATATAATATTCCAGTCATAGCCAGATGAATGGCAAGGATAATGGAAGGGCTTCTCTCTAGACAAGACCTGTCAAATTTTAGTAAGTTTCTACAGTACATTGGAGAAATTCACTTGGCACCTCTTCAATTAATGACCCTTTCCCTACCAAAAAAAATTGTACTTGGTAGAGATCAAGTACAGGGATGGCATTATAGTTAATCATTTATGGAATAATATGAGGAGCTTTTGTGGTCTGCTGAGTAGTAATTAAAGTATTAACAAATATAAGAGAAACAAGGCATGAAGCAAATATCATGTTCACTTCTTTCTATGAGTAGCATCTCTAAGATGCATCTTTAGTCCCCTCAGCTAGGCATGAGTTCATTGGAAGGTAGTTCAGACAACAAGTAATATTCATGATATAGAATGAGGTTCCCAATATTCTGGATAGGAATAAGAAGATACAAATTAAAATTATAGTATACAACACTTCAAATGTTTTCTTTTATCTCTCTAATTTTAGATTCATATCCAAAGTCAGACTATGATTTTATTCTGACATTTTGTCTGCTTAGCATAAGTAAGAGTCATTGTGACCTCAGAATCTGTGCCAGCTGTAGTCATTCTGCACTAGAATTTAATAACGGGGATAGGGTAGGAAGAACAGTGAGAGAGGAAGGGTAGGGCTAGTTCTCTCTCTGTTATCCTTTAAGTGTTCTGTTTTATCTTGAAAATATAAGATTCTTTATATTTAACATCTAAAAGAGATTCAAGTTTAATAATAATCAGGTAGATTAAGATTAAGCCTATTTAATGTTCTGGAAAGCATAGACTTTCTAAATCTTGTTAACGAAAGTAATTCACTTTATGTCTTTGGACTTTATACTGCAGTTTCCCTGATTAAGCTGAATTACAGGTATTAATGTTCAGTTTAGCCTGCTCTTAGTTCTAGAGAACCGCAAAAAGAATTACTGAACTTAAAGAACCACCATCTCCACTCAGTTTGCTCTGATTATATATAGTCAATATTCTCCCTCTGCTATTTTAAGGTATCAATATCAAGGCAAGGCAACAAACACTTATTAAGCACTTACTATGTACTAAGCATCATAGTAAGAGCTGGGGAAACAAAATGAAGCAATAATAAAAAACATGTTTTCCATGCCCTTGAGAAACTCACCTTCTGAAAGAGGAAGTCAATCCATAAAAGGAAGCCAAAAGTGTAGGAAGAAGGTGAAGGTACCTAAGTTAAGGCATATTGGAGAAAGCAGTCAGGAGAATCAGAAGCAAATTCCAGAGAAGAATGCGAATTAGGATAGAATTGGGGGGCGGGGTGGTGTTTCTCAAGAGTCAAAGTTTTGAGAGGAAAACACCAATCACAGGAAGATGCTGCAGGGAAGGAGTGCTATTCCCGTGTTAGAAGGCTGCTGCAAACACTCTTAAAGATAGATTCCAAGGTGAAAATCCTATAAGAATGGAGGAGAAGGAAGTCTGAGGACTCCAGAATAGAGTCCAAAGAGGAATGAAGCAGTCAGCAATAGATGCAGAAGGGAAAAGAACACTGAATTTGAAAATAGAGGATCTGGGGTCCAATTTCAACTCTACTACTTAGTATTTGTCCTTGGGAAAGCCACTTTATTTTTTGGTTTCCTCATCCATAAAATTTGGGAGTTGGAGTATATGAGCTCTAGTGTATCTTGTAGATTTAAGTCCTTTGAGCTAGACAGAGAGCCACAGTGGTAATGAAAGAAATGGAACGGGTATCTACAATGATATGACAGTCAAAAGACCTAATACAATCTTAGGCTGCATTGGGAAATTGATGACAATGACAACAGCTAACATTTATATAGTACTTCAAATTTTCAAAGTGCTTTTCATATATTATCTTACTTTATATTCATAACAACCCTGCAAAGTGAGTAATAATTATTCACATTTTATAGATGATGAAACCAAGACTGCAAGAAGGTAAGTGGTTTATCCAAGGTAACATAGCACATCAATGTCTAGGAGAGGATTTAAACTTGGATGGTTCTGCTTCATGTTCAACACCATCCACTTTCTTGCCTAACTGACTAGGAGATGTTTTATCTTGAACAAAGTAGTGATAGTCCTACTGTATCTTGCTCTAGTCAGACCACAACAGCAATTTATTTTCCACTTTGCACACTGCACTTTAGAAAGGATATTGATTAGCTAGAGTGAAGAAAGAAAGGAGTGCAACCAGGTTCATGAAGGTCCTTGAGTTTGTCTCAAATGAGAACGACTCTAAGCTACCATGTTTGAGTAGCCTGGATAAGAGACAATGTATAAGGAACATTATAGCTATATTCTAGTATTTGAAGAGTAGTCATGTGAAAGTGGGCTTAAGTTTCCTCTGTTTGGTCCCAGATAGCTGAACTAGGAAAAAGGTGGAGAGGTAGCAAAGCAGCAAATTTAGATTTAAAGAAAGGGCAAAAATGTTCTCAGTAGTTAGAATAACCCAGAAGTAGAATGGGGTATGTTGAAATAAGACATTCTTCCCTCACTGGAAATCTTTAAGCAAAGGCCACTTATGTCTGCTACAAAGGAAAGGATTTCTTTTCATGGATGTTTACTGAGTTTTGCTTTTTTCATTTTTTCCAAATCAAATATTCTATAAATTTTGTAGATCATATGCAGAAGTCTACATCTCTTTTGAGTATATTATTTCTTCTCCAATGTAAACTATGAAAGAACAAGGTGAAATATAGGTCTGATATTAGTGATTGCACTCATCTTTGAATGCGGAATGCTTAGGTATGGATATATGGTTATAATGGACCAGAGGACCTGGGACACCCCAAAAACTGGAGAATTTTTAGAGCCAATGTTCTTTCATTCATGGCATCCCAGAGTACTAATTAGAAAAATTATGAATTTCATGTGGTTTATTGGGTTGGTCTGTAGAGAAACTGGCATGGATTTACAGGTTCATCAGTTCATACATTAAACAGAGTTGAAATGAGTATCGATTAGTCTAACCATCTATTTTACAGGTGGAAAAACCAAGGCACAGAGACATTAAGTGACTTGCCCAACTTCACAGGAGTAATTAGGGGCAGAGGGAGGATTTGAACATAAGTCTCCTGACTCTAGACCATGCTGCCCCCAAATTCCAGGAATTTAAGTGGCCCAATTAGTCATATAGCAGGTGACTAGTTTAGCTTTCTGAATTTCTTATAAATTATGAAAATGTATGGATTTTTTTTCTATGTAGTGCTCTGTGAGAGTTGATCTCCTGCAAGGCAAAGATAATATCAAAGCACTGTGTCAGGGCTGTGTTAGCCTATGGATTTAAAATTTGTTTCTTTAGATTTATATTGTTGTTATTTTTCAATCCTTTCCTTCATGTTCAAAGCTTTGTGAACTCACTTAGGGTTTTCTTGCCAAAGTTACTGGAGTGGTTGGCCTTTTCTCTATCTAGTTCATTTCACAGAAGAGGAAACTGAGGCAAATAAGGTTAACTGACTTGCCCAAGGTCACATGGCTAGTAAATATCTGAGGCCAAATTTGAATTCATGTCTTCCTGACTCCAAAACTGACACTCTATCCACTACATTTAGCTATATAGGGTATAGCTAAATCCAAATAAACCAGCTTTTGCATGTAATATCTAATGTAGGTGGCCAGAAACAGCAGAATTCTGTATTTCAGTCAGATTAGACTTTTTCCTGTCCCTAAAATATATTTGTATTTTATTGTCTCAATGTTTTTTGAGAACTAGACAGGGTGACAATTGCAGGGTCAATGCAGGTTCAGAGTATAGGGGAGTCAGTCAGGCAAATAATGAATAGAGCTTTTAAGGAGTCTGTCTGACTTGGGCACACTGTTAGTTCAGGGTTAATTTGGGTTGAAATGAGGTTCATGGAAGTCACTGAACATTTAACAAAAGAAGGATTTCTTAGCTCTAACATAGCAAGGGATATGCAAAAAGGATACATTGATGTTTAGTGCCTATAAACTTCTCTGCTCTCTTCATATGAAAAGACTCTAGTCAGCAGGGCAGAATATGTGATGATTCTAGGTTTCTTCAAAAATACACTAAATCTGCTTGTTGACTTAGGGAGGGGGATGTAAAGGAGAGAGGGAGAAAAATTTGGAATTCGAAGTTTTACAAAAATGAATGTTGAAAGCTATCTTTATGTGTAATTGGGGGAAAATACTATTAGGGAAGAAAAAAGAACAGAAAAAAATCCGTCAAATAAAACAATACCCTATTCCAAGTCTACCAGTCTTTTTATGCCCTTGAGTGACCAGGAAGCTGAGTCAAAGAAGGTAAAGAACAATTAGATCTCCCAACAGCTTTGTTGCCTTTTGGGGAAAACCAATCCCTTTTAGGGGAGGTGGAACCCAAGTAGATATTGGTCCTATAAAAAGGATTTAAGCTGTTACCAAAGTCAGCAGATCATAAAAGCAAAGATCAAAGTTCATTCACCACAGAGGCATCTCAGTGAAATGCACTGGGAAACAATATAATACTGGAAAACTTTCTGTGAAAGAAGATTCTCTATTAGAGGCCAAGGATCTTTTTTGCAGGTTGTAGATGGGAAAATCCCTTTACTAATGGGGATTCACAACTCATCTGTTACTTCTTGTAAGGTTGTGATGGGGTGCTGGAGTGTATGCATGTGGACCTCAATTATAAAATCACATTTCTCTTTAAAAATCACATTTCTCAGGGGAGGAGCCAATATGGTGGAGTAGAAGACACACATATGCAGGGTCTCCTCACACAGTACATAAAATACCTGTAGAGAGAAATTCTCAACAAATTTTGGAGCAGCAGAAGTGGGGAACAACAGAATGGAGGAGATTTCAAGCCCAGGGTGACGTGAAAGGCCCACAGGAAACGCTGGTTGCACCAGACATGGAGGGGAGTGTGACGACCAGCCCAGCCTTGGCAGTGCAGCAAGGTGTGACTCTGGGAGGAGGACATATTGGGGGCAGAATCTCCAGTCACAGTAGCAGGGAATCCCCAGTACCAGCAGCAGAGGTCTGCAGATCCCTCAACCCACAGGCACCAAAGGTCAGTGATGGGGAAGGGAGAAGGGGCTTCCCATAGCTCTGGCAGCAGGTAGTGGCTACAGAGGCTACACAGCAGCCCATACAGTCACCTGCATGCATTGTTGTAGCCTAAAAACCCCTGGGGGCACTGAGGAGCTAATATTATCTCAGCCTTGTGTAGAGGCCCTGAGGGAGCTGGTGTTTGTCTCACACTGAATGATGGCCCTGTCCCCACAGCTTAACTGAAAATCAGCCCTCGGTGCTGACTTGGCGGAACTGAAGAACAGGTGGCTGTGGAGAGGTAACTGCTAGGATTCTGGGCAAAAAAATCTCTGGCTGCTCCCAGACCACTGTACACACTTGATTGTGCCGCCTTGGAGGAAGTGATATCTTACAGATTCCCAGAGTATACCCTACTCTTGACAAAGGACCCAAAAGTCAAGTAACTGATTGGGAAAATGCCCAAAAAAGGGAAAAAAATAAGACTATAGAAGGCTACTTTCTTGGTAAATAGATATCTTCGCCCATCCTTTCAGATGAGGAAGAACAAAGCTTACCATCAGGGGAAGACATAAAAGTCAAGGCTTCTGTATCCCAAACATCCAAAATAAATATTCAATGAGCTCAGGCCATGGAAGAGCTCAAAAAGGATTTTGAAAATCAAGTAAGAGAGGGGGACAAAAAATTGGGAAGAGAAATGAGAGATGCAAGAAAAGCATGAAAAGTGGGTCAACACCTTGTTAAAGGAGACCCAAAAAATGCTGAAGAATATAACACCTTGAAAAATAGGCTAACTCAATTGGCAAAAGAGGCTCAAAAAGCCATTTAGGAGAAGAATGCTTTCAAAAGCAGAATTAGCCAAATAGAAAAGGATGTACAAAAGCTCACTGAAGAAAATAGTTCTTTAAAAATTAGAATGCAAGAGATGGAGGCTAATGACTTTATGAGAAACCAAGAAATCACAAAACAAAACCAAAAGAATGAAAAAATGGAAGATAATGTGAGATATCTCATTGGAAAAACAACTGACCTGGAAAACATATCCAGGAGAGACAATTTAAAAATTATGGGCCTACCTGAAAGCCATGATCAAAAAAAGAGCTTAAACATAATCTTTCATGAAATTATCAAGGAACATTGCCCTGATAGTCTAGAACAAAGGGGCAAAATAAATATTGAAAGAATCCACCAATCACCTCCTGAAAGAGATCCAAAAAGAGAAACTCCTAAGAACATTTTGGCCAAATTCCAGAGTTCCCAGGTCAAGGAGAAAATATTGCAAGCAGCTAGAAAGAAACTATTCAAGTATTGTGGAAATGTAATCAGGATAATACGAGATCTAGCAGCTTCTACATGAAGGCATCAAAGGGTATGGAATATTATATTCTAGAAGTCAAAGGAACTAGGACTAAAACCAAGAATCACCTACCCAGCAAAACTGAGTATAATACTTCAGGGGAAAAAATGATCTTTTAATGAAATAGAGGACTTTCCAGCATTCTTGATGAAAAGACCAGAGATGAAAAGAAAATCTGACTTTCAAACACAAGAATTAAGAGAAGCATGAACAGGTAAAAGCAAAGAGAAATTATAAGGGAGTTACTAAAGTTGAACTATTTATATTCTTACATGGAAAGACAATATTTGTAACTCTTGAAACTATTCAGTATCTGGGTACTGGGTGGGATTACACACACACACACACACACACACACAGATGGATAGAGAGAGAGAGAGAGAGAGAGAGAGGGAGAGAGAGAGAGAGAGAGACAGAGAGCGCACAGGGTGAATTGAATAGCATGGGATCATATCTTAAAAAAATGAAACTTAGGGGTAAGAGAGCAATATATTGGGAGGAGAAAGGGAGAAATGGAATGCGACAAATTATCTCTCATAAAAGAGGCAAGTAAATGACTTTTCAGTGGAGGGAAAAGTGGGGAGGTGAGAGAAAAAACATGAAGCTTATTCTCATCACATTTGACTAAAGGAAGGAATAAAATGCACACTCATTTTGGTATGAAAACCTATCTTACAATACAGGAGAGTAGGGGAGAAGGGGATAAGCAAGGTGGAGGGAGATGATGGAAAGAAGGGCAATGGGAGGAGGGAGCAATTAGAAGTCAACACTCTTGGGGAGGGACAGGATCAAAAGAGAGAATAGAAACAATGGGAGGCAGGATAGGATGGAGGGAAATATGGTTAATTTTACACAACATGACTATTATGGAAGTCATTTGCAAAACTACACAGATATGGCCTTATATTGAATTGCTTGCCTTCACAAAAGGAATGGGTGGGGAGGGAGGGAGGAAGAGAAGTTGGAACTCAAAGTTTTAGGAACAACTGTTGAGTGTTGCTCTTGCAACTAGGAAATAAGAAATAAGGTAATGGGGTATAGAAAGTTATCTTGCCCTACAGGACAAAAGAGAAGATGGGGATAAGGGAAGGGAGGGATGGTAGAAGGGAGGGCAGATTGGTGATAGGGGTAATTAGAATGCTTGGCGTTTTGGGATGGGGGAAGGGGAGAAATGGGGAGAAAATTTGGAACCCAAAATTTTGTGGAAATGAATGTTGAAAACTTAAATAATTTTTTTTTTTAAATCACATTTCTCCCTAGTCTCAAAACACTTTCCCAGGCAGTTTATCACCAGCTCAGGGACACAACCTGCCCCAGTAACAAGTGTTATCTCCCTTCCTGATAAAGTAGCCAACTGCACCTATAGAATTTATTAATCTGAACCAGCTGTGTCCTGGTTGAAATGGCTGTGCACTGAGTTGTAATGACATTTACCACTCACTGACTAATCATATATATCCTAGACTTATATGTACATAAACTCCTTTACAATGTCACAAGATATTGATAAGAGCAGCTTGGGTATTTCTCAGTCAGCCCTGACTATTGGTTGACAGTGACATTTCAGGCCTAAAACCATATCTCCAGGTAGCCCTTCCTTGGGTTATTTCCTGGTGAACTCTGGGTAAAATACCTGTGCAGTAGATACTGAAAGTACCTATTACTTTAAGAACTAACCACTCCCTAATCTCTCCCTGAATAACCTAGTGAGCATTTGGAACATGTTTTAGTATTGAATATCCTATATAAACTTTACCTGTACCCCTCTAAGTTTGCAGGTTTCCTAAGAACTCTTTCCTGTTGAAAAACGTAATAAATCTACCTTGACCACAAGAATGCTTGAGTCCATGAATTCATTCCAGGCTACCTCCCCCTGTACTTTGGTCTTTGCAGGGGTCTCACCCCCCTCTTGGCTTCCAGCCGTCATCAGAACTTTCTCAGTATCTTTGCTTATGGTTTGCTTATGGTGGCTCCCCAACTATTCTTCAATTTCCTCAATCCTTCACTAAGACCTTCTCTAATTTCTTTTCTGGTGTGACATATTCTTTAACCACCCTATGCCTTGAAAATATCTGAACTACTACAGTTTGGTAATCCTTGCACAATTCATTTGGCATTCATGTGCTGTCATATTGTTGGGGATGTTTTTCTATATATACCTGTTATCTTCTCAATTAAGTTGTAAGGTACCTTGCACAAGACATCTGTGTTACAATTTTAGTTGCCTTACATCATCTAGCATAATGCTTTCTATGTAGTAGGAAATTTATATTGTTGACAGATGGAATTTTAATTTTAGCAAAAGTTGTTATGTAAATTTAGGACAACCTGGGGGTCTTGAACTTTTGACATAGTTAATTTAAGTAGGAAGTAAAATTGTTCTTCAAAATTACTGAAAATGATCTCTGTTTGTGAAAATACATAATTTGAACAGATGGTTCTATGAATAGAACCTACTTGGTTTCTCTTCTTTAGAACAAATTAATTTCTTATTCCATTTCCCCCCTTTCAACATACTCTATTTCAGTGAACTTACTTCATTTTGCCTTTTTTTCTCTCACAGAATGTTAAGATAATAAACTGGACGTGAGGTCAATGACCATTGCCATAATTTATCCTTTTCCTTTGGAGGGAAGGAAACAAGAATTGACTACGTGCTTTACAAATATTACCTCATCTAACCCCTACAACTCTGGGAGATAGGTGCTCATATTATCCCGTATTATAATTGAGGAAACTGTGGCAGACAGTGGTTAAGTGACATGCCCAGAGTCACATAGCTAGTAAGTATCTGAGACCATAATTGAGCTTGGATCTTCTAACTCAAGGCACAACCTTCTATCTACTGTGTTACCAGCTGCCTCTGACAGTGGGGAATATACTTTATTCTGACAGATTCTGTTCTCTAAGACACAAAGTAGCCCAAAGGCAATTTAAACTAAAATATCTGATTTCTTCCAGTTCCCTTTTCCAGTTGACTTCATGCTATATTTAATTATTATTTGATTTATTATTTGACAATACCTCAATACTTGCTGCTTACACATAGTGTTGACTGCTCTAGGTCATAGATGGGTATTGTCCTCACTTTACTTTCTACAAATCTAGCAAAAAGTTCTTTCTGAGTATTATATCTCTGAGCAGAGCTCTCCAGAGTCGTCTTAGAGATTATGAGGTCAAAGACCACTGTGGCATTTATTAACATTGTTGAAAAGGTCAAAACCATCCAGCACATGAAGCATGAAATAAAATGGAATTCTAAGAGTGGAACTAATACTCTGAGGCCCAAGGCAGGATTAATCTGAAATCTATATTGAACCTAAAATGGAGAGAAAAGTATAGAAGAACATCACAAACCTTAACTTAAGAGAACAGTGAATCTAAAAGTATGAAATAAAGCCCCAAAAGGGGCCCATAGTGTATTTTCAGGTGTTCTTCCACTTAGGTCTCTTGTATCTTTATTGCATATAAGACTATATCACTTCATGTTATTCATATAATATTTAATTGCACATGCTTTATATGATTTTATTAGGTTGTAATCTATGATCATTGTGTGTATAGAAAGATAGATGGAAGGATGAAAAGTTAGATTATTAGATTCTTCTCAGTGCTCATCTTTGGAACCATCACTGGAACTTGCAGGTTGGCTCTACATAAGAGCAACTACTATCCCTCAAGATTCTAGGGGCTGGTCATGTCAGAGATTCTTTTTCTAATAATATTTCATAAGTTCCTATAAGTGTATTTTTCCATGATTAGCTAGAAAACAGTTCTTTAGCAAAGATATTTACTCAAATAGCATAGTGAAAGTAGTTATTACAAAGCTTTTCCCTCAAAATCAAGGGTGTACTCTGCTATCCACCAGTGTATACTATGACCATGAAGGTGTGGGATGAGAATAGGAACCAACTTAAAATGTAGTGGTAGTAACACAGACCTGAGGGAAAGATATATGGCCCAGGCAACTCATAACTCTGGAACTATACCTCTTCGTTAGCTTTTATTTCTCCAGCAAATTCTTTCAAAGTATATTATAAAGCATGGCATCAGTGATGTCATCAGTGGTCTGTGGCTGCTTTAAACCATACAGTTTTGTTGACCACTGAACGAAGACATTTCTGAGCTTGACTTCATAGGACAATTGATTACTGGACTACTGTCAGACTGGGTCAAGAAGGTTGCTCAGCCATTGAACTCTTCTTAATCACTAAACCAATCAAAATGTATTAAGTAGGGCAGAGCCAAGATGGCGGAGTAGAAATACTCACATACACATAGCTCCAAACCCACAACACATAGAACGGCTACAAGGAAGTAACTCACGGCGAATTCTGCAACCAGAGGCCACGAAATATTGGAGCGAGGGAGATTTCTGTTCCAGAGAGACCTTCAAACCTCTCGCGGGGGGTCCTTCGCGCTGCGGACTGGGCGCTGGGACTGGGAGCTGAGTGCAGCTCTGCCACGGCCGCGGCACCAAGAGGAAAAGATCAGAGTGGGCTTCAGGGACGGGATCTCCAGCGGCCATGCAGGTCCCTCCACCCACAGAGGGACCTGCAAACCTCTCGCAAAAGGTCAGTCACGCTGCAGACGCGGAGCCCAGCCCAGACCTGCTGCGGCCGCAGCCTTGGCACCGAGAGAAACAGATCCGACCAGGCTTCAGGGACAGGATCACCAGCGGCCGCACAAGTACCTCCACTCACAGGTGACGGGGGTCTGTGAGAGAGACTCTTTGGCGGGTCGAGAGGGGAGTGGGGTGCCCCTATGATTCAGGCCCCCCCCGGCAGGTAGAAGCTGAGAGGCGGCTGCAGACAGGGGCTCCCCAAGCGGGTGGGAGCCTGAATCCATTGTGGAAGGTCTGCGCATAAACCCTCTGAGGGAACTGAGCCTGAGAGGCGGCCCTGCCCTGACCTGATAACCTAAACTTAATCTCACACTGAATAGCAGCCCTGCCCCCGCCAAAAGCCCTAAGGCTGGAAGCAGCATTTGAATCTCAGACCCCAAGCACTGGCTGGGAGGATCAGGAGGCGAGGTGGGTGTGAGGAAAATATTCAGAGGTCAAGTCACTGGCTGGGAAAATGCCCAGAAAAGGGAAAAGAAATAAGACTATTGAAGGCTACTTTCTTGGAGAACAGGCATTTCCCCCCTTCCTTTCTGATGAGGAAGAACAATGCTTACCATCAGGCAAAGACACAGAAATCAAGGCTTCTGTGTTCCAGCCCACTCAATGGGCTCAGGCCATGGAAGAGCTCAAAAAGGATTTTGAAAATCAAGTTAGAGAGGTGGAGGAAAAACTGGGAAGAGAAATGAGAGAGATGAAAGAAAAGCATGAAAAGCAGATCAGCTCCCTGCTAAAGGAGACCCCAAAAAATGTTGAAGAAATTAACACCTTGAAAACTAGCCTAACTCAATTGGCAAAAGAGGCTCAAAAAGCCAATGAGGAGAAGAATGCTTTCAAAAGCAGAATTAGCCAATTGGAAAAGGAGATTCAAAAGCTCACTGAAGAAAATAGTTCTTTCAAAACTAGAATGGCACAGACGGAGGCTAAGGACTTTGTGAGAAAGCATGATATCACAGAACAAAGAAAGAAGAAAGGTAAAATGGAAGATAATGTGAAATATCTCATTGGAAAAACAACTGACCTGGAAAATAGATTCAGGAGAGACAATTTAAAAATTTTGGGACTACCTGAAAGCCAGGATCAAAAAAGAGCCTAGACATCATCTTTCATGAAATTATCAAGGAAAACTGCCCTGAGATTCTAGAACCAGAGGGCAAAATAAATATTCAAGGAATCCACAGAACACCGCCTGAAAGAGATCCAAAAAGAGAAACTCCTAGGAACATTGTGGCCAAATTCCAGAATTCCCAGGTGAAAGAGAAAATATTGCAAGCAGGTAGAAAGAAACAATTCAAGTACTGTGGAAATACAATCAGGATAACACAAGATCTAGCAGCTTCTACATTAAGGAATCGAAGGGCATGGAATAGGATATTCCAGAAGTCAAAGGAACTAGGACTAAAACCAAGAATCACCTACCCAGCAAAACTGAGTATAATACTTCAGGGGAAAAATTGGTCTTTCAATGAAATAGAGGATTTTCAAATTTTCTTGATGAAAAGACCAGAGCTGAAAAGAAAATTTGGCTTTCTAACACAAGAATGAAGAGAACCATGAAAAGTTGAACAGCAAAGAGAAGTCATAAGGGACTTACTAAAGCTGAACTGTTTACATTCCTACATGGAAAGACAATATTTGTAACTCTTGAAACTTTTCAATATCTGGGTACTGGGTGGGATTACACACACACACATGCACACACGCACACATACATAGAGACAGAGTGCACAGAGTGAATTCAAGAGGATGGGATCATATCTTAAAAAAAAATGAAATCAAACAGTGAGAGAGAAATATATTGGGAGGAGAAAGGGAGAAATGGAATGGGGCAAATTATCTCTCATAAAAGAGGCAAGCAAAAAACTCATTAGTGGAGGGATAAAGAGGGGAGGTGAGAGAAAAACATGAAGTCTACTCTCATCATATTCCACTAAAGGAAAGAATAAAATGCACACTCATTTTGGTAGGAAACCCTATCTCACAATACAGGAAAGTGGGGGAATAAGGGGACAAGCAGGGTGGGGGGGATGATAGAAGGGAGGGCATGGGGAGGAGAATGCAATTCAAGGTCGACACTCATGGGGAGGGATAGGATTAAAAGAGAATAGAAGTAATGGGGGACAGGATAGGATGGAGGGAAATATAGTTAGTCCTATACAACACAACTATTATGGAAGTCATTTGCAAAACTACACAGATTTGGCCTATATTGAATTGCTTGCTTTCCAAAGGGAAGAGGTGGAGAGGGAGGGAGGTAAAGAAGGTGGAACTCAAAGTGTTAGGATCAACTGTTGAGTACTGTTCTTGCCACTAGGAAATAAGAAATACAGGTAAAGGGGTATAGAATGCTATCTGGCCCTACAGGACAAAAGAGAAGATGGAGACAAGGGCAGAGAGGGATGATAGAAGAGAGAGCAGATTGGTCATAGGGGCAATCAGAATGCTTGGTGTTTGGGGGGGGAGGGGATAAAAGGGGAGAAAATTTGTAACCCAAAATTTTGTGAAAATGAATGTTAAAAGTTAAATAAATAAATTTAATTTTAAAAAAATGTATTAAGTACTTACTATGTGCCAGGCACTGTGCTAAGTGCTAGGGATACAAAAGGAGGCAAAAAGACAGCACTTGACATCATGGAGCTGACAATCAAATGTAACAAATATATGCAAAGCAAGCTATATAGAGATTAAATAGGAAATAATTAACAAAGAAAAGGCACTAGAATTAATAGGAGTTGGGGATGACTTTCTGTAGAAAATGGGATTTTAGTTGAGATTTAAAGAAAGCCAGGGAAGTAAGCAGCTAGAGAAGAGGAGGAAGAGCATTCCAGGCATGAAGAATACCCAGAAAGAATGCCCAGAGCTAAAATGTAAGAGTGTCTTATTCATGGAACAGCAAGGAGTCCAAAGTCACTGGATGAGAAAGTGTGAATTGAAAAGCAAGATGCAAGAAAACTAGATTATGAAGGACTTTGAATGACAAAGAAAGAATTTTGTCTTTGTTCCTGGAAGCACAAGGAAGTCACTGGAGTTAATTGAATAGGTGGGGTGACATGATTGAACCTACATTTTAGGAAAATCATTTTCATGGCTGAATGGAGGATAGATTGGAGTGGAGAGAAATGAACAGGTAGACCTACCAGCAGGCTATTGCAGTAATCCAACTGTGAGATAATCAGAAGTTGTACTAGAGTGGTGGCAGTGTCAGAGGAGAGAAGGTAGCTTACTAGAGATGTGTTACAAAGGGGAAATCAAGAGCTTTGGCAACATCTTGGATATGGGGGGTGAGAGAGAGTGAGGAATCCAGAATGACTCATAGGTTGAAAGCCTAAGGGACTGAGATGATGGTGTTATCCTCTATAGTAATAGGAAAAGTAGAAGTTGGAGGAGTTTAGGGGAAAAGATAATTAGTTCTGTTTTGGACGTAATAAGTTTAACATGACTATTGGACATCCAGTTTGATATGTCTGAAAGGCATCTACTGGATGGGTCAATCATCTGGACTCTCTGGACTTTCTCACCAGTGGGCAGTTGCAGCTTTTCACCTCTTCAGCCATTGGAAAAGCAAGTTTGGATTGCACTCTCTTCAGCTGGATTATTATGATGTTTTTTCAGTTGGATTAGTTCTGCATTATTTTCCCTAGTGCAACTCCCTTTTTCCTAGTATTAGAAGAAGTCTATCCTCTTTAAGTTCCACCAAACTAAGCCTCCAATCTGATGTTTGCCATTTCAAAGCAAGAGTCAGGAGAGGTTTCCCTGTGTGATAATCCTTCCTGAATTCAGCCATCTGCCTTAGCCAAGGAGTCTCCCTTGATTTAGGTTTATCAATCTCAATTCAACCAGTTTTATTTCCCAGAACTCTATTAGTGTCCTTTGCAGATATGTGGCTTAGGAGAGAGATAAGAAATCCAGTAATTTTAAAGCAATTTCTGTGCTGGCTTCTTCATATGCAATTGGACTATTAAAGTCTCTTACACTTTCTAAGGTGTGGAATTTTTATTTTGCATTTGAAGATCTTCCCCTTTACCTATTGTCTCCCTTAGCGTAATGTTAAAGCTGTGAGGGCTAGTAATTTTCATTTTACTTGTTTATCACACTTGCCAGTACTTAGCATTTAATAGGTTCTTATAACATGATTAATTGATTTAGCTTGGCCCAATACCTGGCATATAGTAGGTATTTAATAAATGTCCATTGACTGACTGATTACTGTCTCATGAAAAGCAGCATTGCCTTTTCTATTAATTCAGTCAGCTGTATTTACAGTGGCCAGAAGGATGTAACTGAATAAAGTAGCTAAGTTACTCCTCCAGGAGGTCTGTAGACTAAGAATCTCCATATTAGACCATTATTTCATATTTGTGGGAAAACATTTCTGAAATGATTAGATCTATTGACTACATTAACAATGTTAAGTAGTTTACTAATAATCTTCTCCTTTTGCTTTCTATCACTTGAAATCCTTGATCTTGGGCCATCTGAACTCTGCCATTCCATTGTGTAATAAAAGAAGCTGTTATTGTGTAGGCATTTCACTTTTTGTCTGACTTTTTGTGACATAATTGTATGTATGTCTATGTATGTTTAGGTGTATTGTTTTTGTTAGTTGTTTTTTAGTTCTTTCAAACTCTTTGTGACTTCATTTGGGGTTTTCTTGGAAAAGATACTGGAGTGATTTACCATTTCCTTCTTCAGATCATTTTACAGATGAGGAAGTTGAGGCAAATAATGTAAAGTGATTTGCCCAAAATCACATAGCTAGTAAGTATCAAAAGCCAAATTTGAGTTTATGTTTTGCTGACTCCAGGAACTATCCATAGCACTATCTATTGAACTACTCAGCTGCCCTAGTAACAGAAGGGCAGAGAGAAAAAAGAAGGTAGTAGAAGAAGGACTATGAAGTACCAACTAGAAAACAGGCAAAAATGAAAGCAAAACATAGTATTTAATATGAAATCTTCCATCTAGAATTTTTTTTCCTTTTCTCTCTTCTTTTCCTATCCCTCTATCTACAGGCATTTCTCTCAGAAAACTCTAAAGGTGGTAGGATAAAGCATCATTTCTTATATAAAAAGTAATAATAGTAGAAGTAACAAGAGCTTTTAACTCATTTGGTGAACATATTCACTGAGGTTATTCAATATTATATCTTTTATCTCTTCTCCCTTGTCTGCCAATGAACTTCAACCAAATGTCACACACATATCTATTTATCTTCTGTTTTAGAACAACTCAACCCACAGACATCCCGAATGGAAAACTTTTGTGCTTTATACATTTTGACCTAATGTTTAGGATAACAGAATCTTAAAACAATAAAGGACCAGGGTGGCCAGAGGCAGCAATAGATGGAATGACAGAGCAGCAGCCCAGGGCAAGAGACCAGTGGAGCTGAGCAAGTGACAGCAGCTAAGCCCCAGATATCAGCCACAGCAGCTCCTGAGAGCCAGGATTAAACGTCTGTAAATCATCTATTTGAATTTCCTGAAGCCAGGATGGTGGAGTGATCAGTAAATACTTCTTCCTCCCCTCCTTGATGGTCTCTAAAGAACCATAAAATATTTCCCCAGAAAAATCCCGGATCAGTGGGAACAGCTGAGGGGGCAAACAGTCTCATAACACTTGAGGCTAGGAAAATAGCTAAGGGGTATTCCTCCTACTGTGGCAGAGGTGAAACTGAAGGAGAAGGGCCCCAGGATGGTAGAAAATTGCACTACAACCCAGGCTAGCCTCAGTGCTAGGAGAAGAGCCTCAGGGGGAGTGGAAACTCTCACTAGGATCCAGGCATGGCTCAGTACTCCAGGGAAAATGGGAAGACAATAGGGAAGTTCCATTACCAACCACTGAGCTTGCCTTTGCCTCAGCTCAGCTGAGGAGATCACCCTTGAACAAACCACCACTCCCCCACACTTAACAAGCTAGCCCCAGGACTGATCCTGGAAACACAAAACAAAAAAGATAAAAAGACACCTCGCCCTAGCTTTCTCAAACCAGTCAGCTCAACACCAAGTTCTACACCTTCTAACTGAAAGAACTAGAAGCCACAACACACAATCACCATCATGAGTAAGAAAAAGCAAAACAAGGGTGAAAAAAAACATAGAATCTTTCTATGGGGACAAAGAGCAAAACACAAATACTGAAAAGGTCAGTAGTGAGACTGTACTTCTGTCAGAAACTTCAGAAGGGACTATGAACTGCTCACATGCATGAAGAGCTCTCCTGGAACAGCTGAAGAAGGAAATAGAAGAGAAACTGGTCGGTGATTTTTAAACTATGAAAAAAAAAAAGAATTCCATGAAGAGAACATCTCTTTAAGAAGGAAAGTAGAGCAAATGGAAAAGGAAGTTAAAAAACTAATGAGAAAATAAAAGGAATAATTGGACAGAAGGAAAAGGAGATGCAAGAGTTAACTGAAGAAAACAATTTGATAAAAGTTAGAATTTGACAAGTAGAATCTAATGACTTTATGAGACAGCAAGAATCAGTCAAACAAAATCTTAAAGGCAGAAGAAAATGTAAAATATCTAATTGGAAAAACAATTGACCTGAAAAATAGATCCAGGAGAGAAAATTTAATAATTATTGGCCTGCCAGAAAGCCATGATGAAAAAAAAGAGTCTGGACATTATCTTCCAGGAAATCATCAAGGAAAACTGCCCAGAAATGCTAGATTTAGAGGCAAAATAGTCATCGAAAGAATTCAATGTTCACCTTGCAAAAGGGATTCCAAACTCAAAACTCCAAGAAATATTGTTGTCAAATTCCAGAAATATCAAGTGAAGGAGAAAATACTACAGGCAACCAGAAAGAAACCATTTAAATATTGAGGAGCTACAGTCAGGATCACACAGGACCTTGCAACTTCTACATTAGAAGATCAAAGGAGTTGGAATCTGATATGCCATAAGGCAAAGGAGCTGAAACTACAATCAAGAATCAACTACCCAGCAAAGTTCAGCATAACATTTTAGGCAAAGAGATGGTCATTCAAGGAACCAAGGGATGTCCAGACCTGCCTGTCAAAAATTCCAGAACTTAATAGAAAATTCAGTCTTTAAAGGCAGGTCTTAAGAGAAGAATAAAAAGGTAAATGGGAAAGAAAAAAATAACTTGTTACTAAATTTGGGCAAACTGATTACCTCCCTGTAAGGGAAAATGCCACCTGTTAATCTTCAGAATTGTACATCTATTATGAAATATAAAAGGGATATACATAGAGGGAGTGGGTATAAAACAAATGATGTGATGATAAAAATATGATTTAAGCATGCAAAGGGATTGTAAGAGGAGGTATGAAAAGGAGGAAGCAGAAAATAGTAAATTACATCACGGGAAGAAGTACAAAATTATAGTAGAGAGAAAGAGGGGAGAAGATGAGCATTTTTTGAGAGGTACTCTCATCTGATTTGGTTCAAAGAGGGAACAATAAACTTAAGTATATAATCCTAACTAGCTCTGTAGACAGTAGGAGGGGAAGGGGAAAGAAAGGGGAGGGAAGCTAAAAGGGAAGGAAGAAGCAGTAAGGGTAAAGGGGAGTAAAAGGAAGGGAGGCCAACAGAAGGAAGGGAAGGCTGCAGGAGGTAGTGGGGAAAAGTGAAAATTATTGAGGAGGGGAAGGGAGATGGGAAAACTAAAATCACAAATGGTAGGAAAGAGGATGGAGTGAAATACACAGATTGTAATCATAACTGTGAATCTGAATGGAATGAACTCTCTCATAAACCAGAGATGGATAGCAGAATAGATTAAAAACCATAATCCAAAAATATATTGTTTACAAGAAACACATCTGAAATGGGGGATACACATAGGGTAAAGATAAAAGGTTGGAGAAGAATATATTGTGCTTCAGCTGATGTAAGAAAAACAGGGATAGCAATTCTAATCTCAGACAAAGCAAAGCAGAAATAGATCTAATCAAAAGAGATAAGGAAGGAAACTATATCCTGCTAAAAGGCACTGTAGACAATGAAGCAATAACATTACTAAACATGTATGCTCCAAGTGGAATGCCATCAAATTCTTAGAGGAGACGTTGGGGTATTGAAGGAAGAAATAGACAGCAAAACTATACTAGAGAGGCTGGGGGAGTTGAAGGGAGAAATAGATAGCAAAACTATACTACTGAGGGACCTCAACCTCCACCTCTCTGAGCTTGATAATTCTAACCTCAAAATAAACAAGAAAGAGGTTAAGGAGGTAAATAAAACTCTGGATAAAGTAGATGTGATAGATCTCTGGAGAAAACTGAATGGGAATAGAAGGGAATATACATTTTTCTCAGCAGTATATGGCACATAAACAAAGATTGACCATGTCCTAGGACATAAAAACCTCACAATCCAGTGAAGAAAGGCAGAGATAGTCAATGCATCCTTCTCAGATCATAATGCAATAAAAATTATATGTAATAAAAGGCCAAGGAAAGATAAACCAAAAACAATTGGAAACTAAATAACCTAATCATAAAGAAAGAGTGGGTTAAACAACAAATCATAGACAAAATCAACAACTTCATTCAGGAGAATGACAATAATGACACAATCTACTAAATCTTATGGGATACTGAAAAAACAGTTCTTAGGGGAAGTTTTATATCTTTGAATTCCTACATAAATAAAATAGAGAAAGAGAAGATCAATGACTTGGGCGTGCAGCTGAAAAAGCTAGGAAAAGAACAAATTGAAAATCCCTGAGTAAATACCAAATTTGAAACACTGAAAACCAAAGGACAGATTAATAAAACCGAAATTAAGAAAACTATTGAATTAATAAATAAAACCAATAGTTGGTTTTATGAAAAAAAACAATAAAATTGATAAACCTTTGGTCAATTTGATTAAAAAAAAGAAAAAGAATATCAAATTACTAAAATCAAAAATGAAAGGGGTGAACTCACCTCCAATGAGGAGGAAATTAAAACAATTGTTAGAAATTACTTTGCCCAACTTTATTCCCATAAATTCAACAATCTAAAGGGGATGAATGAGTATTTTAAAAAAAATACACATTGCCCAGATTAGCAGAAGAGGAAGCTGAATACTTAAACAACCCCATCTCAGAAAAAGAAATTGAACAAGCAATTAAAGAACTCTCTAGGAAAAAATCTCCAAGGCCAGATGGATTTACAAGTGAATTCTATCAAACATTTAAAGAAGGTAATTCCAATACTATATAGGCTATTTTTGAAAATTGGGAAAGGAGTCCTCCCAAATTCTTTTTATGATAAAAATATGGTTTTGATACCTAAACCAGGAAGAGACAAAACAGAGAAAGAAAATTATAGACCAATTTCTCTAAAGAATATTGATAAAAAAATTTTAAATAAGATTTTAGCAAAATGAATATAGTATCTTATCATGAGAGTAATACATTATGATCAGATAGGATTCATACCAGGAATGCAAGCCTGGTTCAACATTAGGAAAACTATTAGCATTATCAACCATATCAACAAAAAAACTAACAGAAACCACATGATTATCTCAATAGATGAAGAAAAATCTTTTGACAAAAAACAACACCCATTCCTATTAAAAACAGTGGAGAACATAGGAATAAAGGGAACCTCCCATAAAATAACAAGCAGTATCTATCTAAAACCTTCAACAAGCAATTTATGCAATGGAGATAAGCTAGATGCATTTCCAATAAGATCAAGTGTGAAAAAAATATATCCATTATCACCACTATTATTCGATATGGTACTAGAAATGTTAGCTGTACCATTTAGAAAAGATAAAGAAATTGAAGGAATAAGAATAGACAAAGAATAAACTAAGTTATCACTCTTTGCAGATGATATGATGATATACTTTGAGAATCCCCAAGATTCAAATTAAAAACTACCTGAAATAATAAACAACTTTGGCAAAGTTGCAGGTTACAAAATAAACCCGCACAAATCTTCTGCATTGCTGTATATTAGTAACAAAGTCCAATAGCAAGAGATAGAAAGAGAAATCCCATCTAAAGCTAGGGTAGACACTAAAAAATATTTGGGAGTTACCTTCCAAAACAAAATCAGTTACTATATGAACACAATTACAAGACACTTTTTGCACAAATAAAGTCAGATCTAGGTAAGTAGAAAAACATCAGTTGCTCATGGGTAGGCCGAGTCAATGTAATAAAAATGACAATTCTACCTAAATTAATTTACTTATTTAGTGCCATAATAATTAAACTGTCAGATAATTATTTTCTAGAGCTGGATAAAATAATATCAAAATTCATCTGGAAGAATAAAAGGTCCAGAATATCAAAGGGACTAATGAAAAGAAATGCTAGGGAAGGTGGCCTAGCTCTACCAGATCTCAAATTGTATTATAAAGCAACAACTATCAAAACCACTTGGTACTGGCTAAGACACAGAAGGGTAGACAAGTGGAATATGCTAGTTACTCAAGACACAGTAGGCAGTGAATTTATCAATCTCCTGTTTGATAAACCAAAGAACCCCAGCTTCTGGGATAAGAACACACTGTTTGACAAAAATTTCTGGGAAAACTGGTTAACAGTGTGGTGGAAACTAGGCATAGACCAATGCCTGATACCATACACAAGAACAAAGTTCAAATGGGTACATGATCTAGGTATAAAGATTGATACCATGGACAAATTGGAGGAGCAAGGAATAGTGTATTTATCAGGTTTATGGAGAAGGGAAGAATTTTTGACTACAGAAGAGATAGAAAACATTATGAAGTGCAAGATGGATAATTTTGATTATGTTAAACTAAAAAATTTTTCCACAACCAAACCCAATGCAACTAAAATTCTGAGGAAAGTAGAATGTTGGGAAAAAAATTTTACAGCTAATCTCAGTGATAAAGGCCTCATTTGTAGAATATAAAGAGAACTGAGTTAAATGTATGACAATACAAGTCATTTCCCAATTGATAAATGGTCAAAGCGTATGAACAGATAATTTTCAGGAGAAGAAATTAAAGATGTCTATAATTATAGGAAAAAATGCTCTAAAGCACTTTTGATTAGAGAGATGCAAATCAAAACAACTCTGAGGTACCACATCACACCTATCAGATTGGCAAACATGACAGAACAGGAAGATGATAAATGTCGGAGAGGATGTGGGAGAGTTAGAACACTAATTCATTGTTAGTGGAGCTGTGAGCTCATCCAACCATTCTGGAGAGTGGTTTGGAACTATGCCCAAAGGGCTAGAAAAGTGTGCATACCCTTTGACCCAGCAATATCGCTTCTAGGATTGTACCCTCAAGAGATCATAAAAATGGGAAAGGGTCTCACATGTACAAAAATATTTATAGCAGCACTCTTTGTAGTGGACAAGAGCTGGAAATGAAAGGGATGCCTATCAATTGGGGAATGGCTGAAAAAATTATGGTATATGAATATGTGGAAAACTATTTCACTATAAGAAATGATGAACAAGAAGACTTCAGAGAAACCTGCAAGGACTTATATGATCTGATGCTGAGCGAAAGCAGCAGGAACAGGAGAATTTTATGCACATCAACGACCATAGTGTGGGAGAGTTTTTTCTGGTAGACTTGGAGCTTCATATTAATGAAAGGACTTAAAAAAAAATTTCCCAGTGGTCTTCTAAGGCAAAATGCCTTCCACATCCAGAAAACTATGGAATTCATCTGCAGAATGTAGCTGATCATTGTTTGTATGTGTGTACTATGTTTTGGTTTGTTATATGATTTCTCCCATTCATTTTAATTCTTCTACACAGCATGACTATAGTGAAAATGTATTCAATAGGAATATATGTGTAGATTCTATATGGAATTGTATGCTGTCTCGTAGAGGGAAGGGAGAAGTGGGGGGTAGGTAGGGAGAAAAAAAAATCTAAGTTTTATGGCAGCAATTGTAGAACACTAACAATAAATATATATACATATATATGTGTGTATATATATATATACATATATATATATATATATATATATATATATATATATATATATGTAAGCTCTAATCTTGCATAGTTAGAAGTGTTCCCACAGTATTCCTTTTTTTGCCCTGAAAAGTACTCTTCCTTATGGCCACAACTAATAAAAGTTGGCTTAACTAAACCAAAAAAACAAAACAAAAAAATAACAAAAAATGAAAAAGAAATCCTAGTCTTTTTCTACAGAGAACCTACTTTGCACATCTCCAAAGACTTTATGTGCATTAGGGAGATAGGAAGGAGAAAAGGAAAGGAAGGAGGTGGCAGTTAAGATTTTTATTGATGATTCAAGACTCAGATGCCCTGGAAGATAAATTTTCAAGATCTCTTACCAGTAGGTGGTGACTGATCTCTTGGGGACCTTTATTTAAAAGAATTATGAAATTCTTAACCAAATGAAATAATTTTAAATATATTTTATAACTTTTGTTTTTATATTCTCTACAGTTCTGATATAACTTTTCATACCCTCATTCTAGGGTTGTGAGAGTTAAAGACCTTCCTCACCCATTAATGGACTTGCCATTAAGAGAAGTTTGATTATGGGAGATTTGTTTTGTAGAAAGGGCCACACCTTTTGTTAATTTCTGATGAGGCACTAGTTCTCAAGGATCTTAATGCTCTTTGGCTCTGAAAAATATATATATACTCTGAGGTAAAGTTTTACTTTGGAGTTTATTCATTGGAAGTGTTTGTTTAGCTAAATGAGATTCTGAGTAGCCACTAAGGAGTCCTTGACTTTCAAAACTCAAATGTTGATGCTTGTCTCTCTGGTAATTATATATATATGGTCAGACAGTTGGATCTGTCTGTTGATCTGTGATGCATTTGTTGCTTATGGTCAGACAGTTGGAAACCCTGTCTGTTGGTCTTTATTTCTCTGAAGTTCAGGGTGCTGATTTTTTCCCCTGAACTAAGTGAATGATACACAACCTCTCAAAGTTGCTTTCCTTTTAGAAAAATAGATCTAAGAACCTGTAGAGCCTACTTTCCTGTATGTGTTGGGGACCTTGCTGTTATATAGATATCCCTTATAATCAAAATTTAAAAAGTAGGTGTGTACAGCAAAAATAAGCAGCATTGAAAGAAGTCTGATGTATTCAGTATCCTCCACCTAGTCTTTCAGCTATGCGAAGAAGCATAAGGAAGTACCCTCACTAATCTATTCTTTTTTGGGGGGAAGGAGGCAGACTTGGCCATTATAATTTCAAAGCACTTATTTCAATTGGTTTATTTTTTCTTTTTCAATTACATTATTATAATACTTATGCATATTGTTATGTTTCTCTTTATTTCATGTGCTATATCTCCCCATTCATCTCAGAATTTTTCAAATTTTTCATTTCTGACAACAAAGCAATATTACATTCATGTACCAAAAATTTTGTTAGCTATTTTCAGGTCTTTTCTAGTGTAAAAAGTGTTACCATAAAGTCTTGATGTATGGGAATGCCTTCTTTATGTATCTTCTTCAGAAATATGCTTTGGAGTAGAATTCCTGAATAAAAGATAATAGAAATTTTAGTCACTTTATCTATATAATTCCAAATTACTTTGTAGTATAATTTGGATGATTTGAAGTTTCACCAAGAGTGCACTGGAGTATCTCTTTCCATGACCCCTCCAAGTTTGATTTTATGAATCTTTTGTTATCTTTGGCAACTTGATGTATATGTGATGAAACTTCAGAATTATTTTGATTTGCATTTCTTTTATTACAATTTGGTGCATTCTTGTATATGATAGTTAATCAACCTGCAATGATTTTAAGAAGTGCTTGCCCATATCCTTTGATTATTAAACTATTAAGGAATATCTTTTGGTCTTGTATATTTATCGTTTTCATCTATCAGTCTATCTATTGATCTATCGATCTATCAATCTATCTATCTGCCTGTCTGTTTGTCTGTCTATCCATCTGTCTGTCTGTCTTTCTGTCTATCTACCTATACATCTATCATCTCTCTCTCTCTCTCTCTCTCTCTCTCTCTCTCTCTCTCTCTCTCCTATATATATCTTAGATAATGTACTATTAGCAGACAAATTTGATGCTTATTTTTCTCTTTCCACCACTTCCTTTTTATCCAAGTTGCATTTATTTTGTTCATTAAAAAATGTTTCAATTATATGAAATTGGAATAATCTAATTATGTATAATGATATTAATATCATTATCTTTATATTCATTTCTTTCCCTCATTTGGTTAAAAACTTATCCTTTTCCCATAACTATGAAAACTTTCTGATCTAGTTTGCCACTAATTTTAATTATTTAAAATAAAATAAAATATTATTTATTATTTGTCTCCAATTTAATTAATTTTCATTATTTATCTTTAATATTGGTATTATATCCACTGGAATTTTATTGTGGTATGTGGAATAAGATAGTGTTTCAAACCTAAATTTTTCCTGACATCTATAAAAATTATTGTCAAATAGAGAGCTCTTTTCTATATATTTCATCATTTCAGGTTTTTGAAACTTGTTTATGTTTGTTTATCATTCTTCTTTGCCTAGTCTCTTCCATTAATCTATTTTCCTTTAACAAAAAAAAGAGTACTAAGTAGCCTTGATGATTGCTATTTTTAAATTGTTTGAGGTATGCAAATGCTATTCCTCCTTCATTCCTCCTTTGCTCATTATTTCCCTTGATGGTCTAAGGCTTCTTCTCAACCTCCAACCCCAACAAAGCATCTTTCCTATAATATTTTCTGTCTCAGGTTGCTATTGCACTGAATCTTTAAATTTACTTCGGCAATATTTTTTTTGGAGGGGGGAGACAAGACCGTTGGAGTTAAGTGACTTGCCTAAGGTCATACAGCTAGTAATTGTCAAGTGTCTGAGGTCAGATTTGAACTCAGGGCTGGAGTTCTATTTACTGAGCCACCTAGCTGCTACTGCAATATCTTTTTAATTACTATTTTAACTCTTCCTATCTGTGAGCATCAAACATTTCTGCAATTATTTATTATTCTCTATTTATTTATTAAGAATTTAGCAGTTGTTTCTCTAGAGGTATGATGTGTATTTCCCAATTCGCTTTCAAAATAATTGACTAGTTTGACAATTACTAATATGGGTATCATATAATTCATTTTTATTTCTTTAGATAAAAATGCAAGACAGACATGCACAAGAAAATGGTTAGAGGACTAAAAATTCAAAGGAATTATTTTTCAAAAATCTTCACATGAAAGACTAAAGATCAAGTTGTCAGAGATCTCTTTAAAGTATAAAAGAAGTATTTGAATAAATGTATGCCTATCTCCCCCCACTCCCTGGCTTTCTGGACTTTTCCACTCCCAATTCTCCTTCTCATCTTAGGCTAGGACAATTGAAAATAAGAAAAAGCAAATGAGATTTGGAGGATGAAAAGTAATACCGGAGAAAGTGATGAGGCGTGTGGAAAAGGTCAATGTACTAAAAAAAAGTTCCTCTGAAGAAAGTGATTGTAGATTGGTTCATGATGGGAGACTCAGGAAAGCTATGTGATATAGAAATGGAAATCATGTCTGTTGGATTCAAAATATATTGATTCAAATAACACTTCTGCTGTTGACCATAACCAATCAATAAAAGAAAACAACAACAAGTATTTATTAAGTACCTACCATATTCCAGATTCTTCCGTACATTTTCTAGGCTCACACAATATCAAGACCAAAGTGAAACACTCCATTGTGCTCACATATAGGTACATAGAGAATAATTTGCTAGGGAAGGCATTTACAGCTACAGTGTTGAATGATTGGTTGACAGAGCATATCATGTAAGACTAATTGTCCATCTGGTCTAGTATTCTGTAATGTAATAATAGTATTTTTTTTTTGTTTCCAGACTATATTCTTTTTTAAATTTATTACCTTTTTTTCAAAACCATATTTAATTTACTCATTTTATAAGCATTTTTTTTGTGGTTAGACAATAACTTTCCATGCTGTTCTGGCCAAAGGCTCGAGATATGTTCTAAATATCCTTTGCTTCCTTCTCACAAAGATTTTTCTTCATTAATGCACCTATTTTTTCCCTGGGATAGGACTCAATGCAAATGCATGCAGCATGTTTATGGTGCTTTGTAATAATAAACAATGAATATCATGCCATAAAGTGGCAAGAAAAGAAGCTATGATATAAGAAAGCAACAAGACTCCAAACCCAGTTAGTTAGCTTTCAATGAATCTACACTTCAGAATTTGAATGTTCTTACCAAATCACTCTACTCATCTAAAACTGATGCAACTTCAATTGCTACTTAGTGAACCAAAGTGAAAGGTGAAGAGTTTTAAAATTACAAATCAATCTTGTTGATGCAGCAATTCGATAATATTCTCAAAAAAATTCCCACTCTTTGTTTTTAGTTCAAGATTAAAGGGAAAAAAAAGCATAGTAGTTCAGCATCATATCTAGAAAAGGGGCATTTGTGTTGAATAGATTGATATTATTGAACTAACAAATTGTGATATCATATATTGTCATTGTCTAACTTCTTAAAATAATTAATTTTTATAATATTATCAAACAGTACATCTCAGATAAAAAGACACCAATTATGAACAAAACTACAAAGTCAATTTTGCAGTGCATTTATTTCAGTGACTATTAACATCCATCTTTTACATATTTGTTCAATTCACAAATACAATCATTTTCTGTAGGTTTCTTAGTTCCTTAGTGGTGAGAACCATATACTATGATTCTAGAAAGAAATTCTCAAGGTGCAGTTGTAATTCCCTGAGCCAGGATAACATTTTGTATTGAATTCTATGAAGCCAGATACAAAGGAGACATTGGAATTTATTTGTTTTAGAAATAAAATAACCTTCACCTACCATTAGAAATTCTAACTTAAACATTCACATTGTAAAATGAGGAATGGCTTCATATTTCTATTACATATTCTGCTGTTATTGTGCTTCTTCTAGATACCGTTTGGAGAAGCAAATTAAAATACAGTATTTAGACAATCACAAAAAAGCAATCAATCCTCACATGTAAAGAATCGAAGAACAAAATAAGGTACTAATATTATATTTGACTTTCTAAGCCTACATTGTACTATGATTTGTAAAAATATGTCTCATTTATTGTTCTGGGTTCACAACTGCTATGAGCTTGAGTCTTTCACATTTAAATGCCTCAGTTTATATTATGGTACCTTTTTTTTAAGAAAAGCTAATATTTTAAAGTAAGAAAATAATAAAAGGTCCTATAATCAGCCAATCAATAAATATTTTTTCTCACATTTCCTTTCTCTAACAACAAAAGCACAAGACAACAAAGGACAAATTCTTGTACCAATCAATAGCTAATCTCATGGAGGAGAACAACATCCTAGCACCCAATGTCTCTGTGACAGATGTGCTTTACTAAAGTTATTTTCATTACCATGAAAATTCCATTTTCTCACTGGAATGATTTAACTGGAATAATAGAAAATGAGATTTTAGTTTTCTGGGGAGATTGGATATCTTCAGTTGCTGCTGAAATAATCATAAATTTATAACATATTTCCGCAGAGTGGAACCTTACATTCATTCAACATGCTATGGCTCAAATTTCAGGACAGAAATGGGGGTGGGGAAAATTGTAACTTTCAGGCCTCCAGAAGCTTTATTATTGAAAACACCAGAAGATTAAAGTTGAGCCAATATGGCAGAATCTAGGCAGAAGTCTCCCAACATTTCCCTCTAAACAAATTTAAAATAACTCTTCAAATCCAATTTTGAAGCAGCACAGACAACAAGAGGTCAGAGTGATATTTTCCCAGTCTAACACAACTTCAGAGGGTCTGTGACCCAGTCAGGAGGCAGGGAGACAGGGAGCCCAGGTAAGAAAAAACATGATGCAGTACCAGCACCAGCAGCAGCAGCATTGGGAGCTCTCAGCCCAGAACTAGTAAGGTGGTTGGACAACTGCTCAGAAAGAGATTATAGGGACCCTTTACTGGCTCTGGATACAGGACCTAACACTGACTGGCAACTATATTGTCTATAAAAAGTTGTGAGTCATAATTTCAGGGTGGAGAGGAAGTAGCAAGGGCCCTGGTCCCATTTCCAAGACCAAGAGGAGCACTAGTGCCTGTGGTTGCAAGAAAGCTTGGGAGCTGGTCACATTTTAAAGCCAAGAGCAGCACTAGGAGTTGCAGTTGAAAGAGAGAATGGGTCCTTCTTTGGTAAAGTATGAAGAACAGACAAGGAGAGCAGGGTTCTCTCCACAGATCACATCACCTTTGAAGCATTGAAAACTCATAGACCCCCAGAGCTACCTCTGAAAATAGCAGCACAGAAAAGACTAAAGCTGGAGACATTGCCTCCCTACATTCACGACAGCAGAGCCCGACTTTAACATAAAAATCAGTCAAGAAATATGTTGGAAAAATGAGAAAACAACAAACAAGTACTTTACCATAAAAAAAAATACTACTGTGGCAGTAAAAACAAAGACATAAACCAGAAGAAAATAAGGAACAAAGCACTACAAGAAAAGTCTTAAAGAAAAATACTAATTGGACCAAGTCCAACAAAAAGATATCAAAAGAAAGAAAGAAGATTGGCAGAGAAAAACATTGTGTGAAATACTGAGAGCAATGGAAGAAAATTAAGAAAAGATAGATAAAAGTTTGGCACAAAAAATACTAAAGAAAATGACACCTTAAAAATAGAATTAACCTAATGGTAAAAGAGGTACAAAATGTAACTGGAAAAAAACACTGTTTAAAAAACAGAATTGGCCAAATGGAAAAGGATGAACAAAAGTTCACTGAAGAAAGCATCCACTGAATCTGTGTTTTTATGGGTTTGGGAATTCCCAGTATGGAACTTCCTCAATCAATGCAAATTTACATTTTCTGGACAACTTAGATAATTGCCTGCATTAATCCATTCAGAATGTGTAACAGCAACCACATTGGTATACCCAGAATGACAGCCAGCCCAAGTTCTTATATCTGCTTTACTAAGAAAGATAGCTGTTTAAGGGGTCCGCAATATTTTTAAATTCCATTCAAGAAACAGAGAAACTGTGAGCAGAGAAATAAAAACCAACAAACAGGGCTCTGCTGCCTGAATCAAAGTAATACTGCTATACACTTTAAATATAACCCTGGATACAGAGTCTTTGCATGTGAGAACTTACGAGGTCTGAACATTCGACCACTCAGAGTATCGACCAGTAATCAATCACAAGAACCTTCTCATATGCAAAACCCTGAAGTACAATACCAACCTCCCAGTATATACAAATCCCACTTTACTTGTTATTACAGTATGTCACAGGAAAGACCTCAAATGAGGTTGTCCTAAATCCTAGACCAGCTTCCTACAACCATACCTCATTGACTGGAAGAAAATTTGCCTTAAAAATGGGTCTTTACTTCAAGAAATAATTTGGATGAAGGTCATAATAACATTAGTCATTATTGAAAGTCTATGTTAACCCCTTTAATTTTAGTGCCTTCCCTCTTATTTCTTATTTACTTGATATATAGTATCCTTTCTTTATGTCTTTGTATTTTTCTTCATTATTATAAGATTATCTTTTCCCTCTTAATAGTATTTCATTTTTTTTCAATCACTTGTTAAAACAATTTGTAGCACTCACTTTTATAACATTTAGAGTTAAGAAAATGTTCTTTTTTCCTTCCTGCCACCTGCCAAGACAGCAAGCAATTTAACATAGGCTATAATCATGTTAATACAATACAATACAATCATATTAAGGGTATTTCTACATTACTCATGTCATGAAAGAAAAATCAGAATAGGTAAAACCATAAGAAAGAAAAATTTTTAAAACTTAAAAAGTGAAAATAGGCCAAGGTGGCAGAGTAGAAAGATGCACATATGCTAGCTCTTACCCCACAGCCCATAAAATACCTGTAAAGAAGAACTCTCAAAAAGTTCTACAGCAGCAGAAGTCACAGAACAATGGAGTGGAGGAGACTTCTATGCCAGAGAGACCTGAAAGACTGACAGAAAAGGTCTGTCATGCACCCAGACGTGGAGCAGAGCCCAGCCCTGCCTTGGCCACGTGGCACCAAAAGGAGCAGATCCAAGCAGGCTTCAGGGACAGAATCTCCAGTAGCAGCCCAGATTCCTCAACCCACAGGCACCAAAGGTCAGTGAGAGGGTCTTTTCTGCTGGCCGAGAAGGAAGCAGGGTGTCCCCATAATTCAGGCCTCCTCAGGAGGCAGCAGTAGAGCCAGCAGTGGACAAGGGCTCTCAAAGCAGGCAGTACCTTGTATCCATTGTTGAAGGTCTCATTGTAAACCCCCTGAGGGAACTGAATCCTATATGGTGGCTCTGCCCTCACCTGAGCAGCTAATCTTAATCTCACATTGAATAGTAGCCCTGCCCACCACCTAAAACCCCGGAGACTTTGGAGCAGCTCATCTGAATCTCAGCCCTCTGTGCTGGCTTGGTGAAACTTGGAGAAGAAACTCAGAAGTCAAGTAACTGGCTAGGAAAATGTCTAAAAAAAAGGGGAAAAAATTAAGACCATAAAAGGTTACTCTCTTGGGGAACAGGTGTCCCCCCCCATCCTTTCCAATGAGGAAGAACAAGGCATACCATCGGAGGAAGTCAAGGCCTCTGGCCTCCAGGGTCTCCAAAGAGAACTGAAATTGGGCTCAGGCAATAGAAGACCTTAAAAAACAAATATAGGCAGTTTACTAAAGGAGAACCAAAAAAATGCTGAGGAAAATAATAGTTTTAAAAAGAGGCTAACTCAGTTGGAAAAAGAGGTCCAAAAAGCCAATGAGGAGAAGGAGGTTTTAAAAAGCAGAATTAGCCAAATGGAGGAGGTTTCTTTTTTTATTTTATTTTATTTTATTATTACTATTTTTTAATGTTTAATAATCACTGCCATAAAATTAAGATTTTATCCCCCCCACACCTGTCCCTCACTGCCCCCCTCCCTCCCCACAACTGTATATAATTCGGTATAGGTTCTACATATACTTTCCTACTGAGTACATTTTCATTATAGTCATGTTATGTAGTCGAACTAAAATAAATGGAAGAAATCATATAACAAATCAAAATATGATATACAAACACACACACACACACACACACACACACACACACACACACACAAACATGATCTGCTACATTCTGTGAATGACTTCCATATTTATTTCTCTGAGTGTGGAAGGCATTTTGCCTTAGAAAACCACCACTGGGATTTTTTTTTTTAAATAAGTTCTTGCATTATTACGAAATTCCAAGTCTACCAGAAAAAACTCTCGCACACTGTGGTCGTTGCTGTGCACAAAGTTCTCCTGATTCTGCTCTTTTCACTCAGCATCAGATCATATAAATCCTTCCAGGCCTCCCTGAAGTCTTCTTGTTCATCATTTCTTGTGGCACAATAGTACTCCACTACATTCATATACCATAATTTATTCAGCCATTCCCCAATTGATGGTCATCCCCTTCACTTTCAGTTTTGGCAACTATAGAGTGCTGCTATAAATATTTTTGTACATGTGGGACCCTTTCCCATTTTTATGGTCTCTTGGGGATACAGTGCTAGTAGCGATATTGCTGGGTCAAAGGGTATGCACATTTTTCTAGCCCTTTGGGCGTAGTTCCAAATTACTCTCCAGAATGGTTGGATGAGCTCACAGCTCCACCAGCAATGAATTAGTGATCCAACTCTCCCACATCCTCTCCAACATTTATCATTTTCTTGTTCTGTCATGTTTGCCAATCTTATAGGTGTGGAGAAGTTTCAAAAGCTCACTGAACAAAATAATTTGTTGAAAGAGAGAATTGAGTTCAGGGAAATGAATGACTATGAATTAAACTAAGCAGTTAGTAAACAAAACAAAAATTTGAAAAAATAGAAGATAATGTGGAACATCTCATTGGAAAAACAACTGACCTGGAAAATAGATCCAGGAGAATTACTAGACTACCTGAAAGCCATGATCAAAATAACAGCCTAGACACTATCTTCCATGAAATTATCAAGGAAAACTGCCCTGATATTCTACAATCAGAGGGCAAAATAAATATTTTTCTATTTATTTATTTATTTTAATTAATTAATTAATTTATTTGTTTGACATTCATTTTAACAAAAGTTTGGGTTACAAATTTTCTCTCCTTTTATCCCCTCCCCCCCCCAAACACCAAGCATTCTAATTGCCCCTATGACCAATCTGCTCTCTCTTCTATCATCCCTCTCTGCCCTTGTCTCCATATTCTCTTTTGTCCTGTAGGGCCAGATAACTTTCTATACCACTTTACCGGTATTTCTTATTTCCTAGTGGCAAGAACATTACTTGACAGTTGATCCTAACACTTTGAGTTCCAACTTCTTTTCCTCCCTCCCTCCCCACCCCTTCCCTTTGGAAGGCAAGCAATTCAATATAGGCCAAATCTGTGTAGTTTTGCAAATGACTTCCATAATAGTTGTGTTGTATAAGACTAACTATATTTCCCTCCATCCTATCCTGTCCCCCATTACTTCTATTTTCTTTTGATCCTGTCCCTCCCCATGAGTGTCAACCTCAAATTGCTCCCTCCTCCCCATGCCCTCCCTTCCATCATCCCCCCCCCACCCTGCTTATCCCCTTATCCCCCACTTTCCTATATTGTAAGATAGATTTTCATACCAAAATGAGTGTGCATTTTATTCCTTCCTTTAGTGGAATGTGATGAGAGTAAACTTCATGTTTTTCTCTCACCTCCCCTCTTTATCCCTCCACTAAAAAGTCTTTTGCTTGCCTCTTTTATGAGAGGTAATTTGCCCCATTCAATTTCTCCCTTTCTCCTCCCAATATATTTCTCTCTCACTGCTTGATTTCATTTTTTTTAAGATATGATCCCATCCTCTTCAATTCACTCTGTGCACTCTGTCTCTATGTATGTGTGCGTGTGTGCATGTGCGTGTGTGTAATCCCACCTAGTACCCAGATACTGAAATGTTTTAAGAGTTACAAATATTGTCTTTCCATGTAAGAATGTAAACAGTTCAACTTTAGTAAGTCCCTTATGACTTCTCTTTGCTGTTCACCTTTTCATGGTTCTCTTCATTCTTGTGTTTGAAAGTCAAATTTTCTTTTCAGCTCTGGTCTTTTCATCAAGAATGCTTGAAAATCCTCTATTTCATTGAAGGACCAATTTTTCCCCTGAAATATTATACTCAGTTTTGCTGGGTAGGTGATTCTTGGTTTTAGTCCTAGTTCCTTTGACTTCTGGAATATCCTATTCCATGCCCTTCGATCCCTTAATGTAGAAGCTGCTAGATCTTGTGTTATCCTGATTGTATTTCCACAATACTTGAATTGTTTCTTTCTAGCTGCTTGCAATATTTTCTTCTTGACCTGGGAACTCTGGAATTTGGCCACAATGTTCCTAGGAGTTTCTCTTTTTGGATCTCTTTCAGGCAGTGATCTGTTGATTCCTTGAATACTTATTTTGCCCTCTGGTTCTAGAATCTCAGGGCAGTTTTCCTTGATAATTTTATGAAAGATGATGTCTAGGCTCTTTTTTGATCATGGCTTTCAGGTAGTCCCAAAATTTTTAAATTGTCTCTCCTGAACCTATTTTCCAGGTCAGTTGTTTTTCCAATGAGATCTTTCACATTATCTTCCATTTTTTCATTCTTTTGGTTTTGTTTTGTGATTTCTTGGTTTCTCATAAAGTCATTAGCCTCCATCTGTTCCATTCTAATTTTGAAAGAACTATTTTCTTCAGTGAGCTTTTGAATCTCCTTTTCCATTTGGCTAATTTTGCTTTTGAAAGCATTCTTCTCCTCATTGGCTTTTTGAACCTCTTTTGCCAATTGAGTTAGCCTATTTTTCAAGGTGTTATTTTCTTCAGCATTTTTTTGGGTCTCCTTTAGCAGGGTTCTGACCTGCTGTTCATGCTTTGACTTCATGTCTCTCATTTCTCTTCCCAGCTTTTCCTCCACCTCTCTAACTTGATTTTCAAAATTCTTTTTGAGCTCTTCATTGGCCTGAGCCCATTGGGTGGGCTGGGACACAGAAGCCTTGATTTCTGTGTCTTTGCCTGATGGTAAGCATTGTTCTTCCTCATCAGAAAGGAAGGGAGGAAATGCCTGTTCACCAAGATAGTAACCTTCTATAGTCTTATTTCTTTTCCCTTCTCTGGGAGTTTTCCCAGCCAGTGACTTGACCTCTGAATATTCTCCTCACACCCACCTCGCCTCCTGATCCTCCCAGCCAGTGCTTGGGGTCTGAGATTCAAATGCTGCTCCCCAGCCTCGGGGCTTCGGCGGGGGCAGGGCTGTTATTCAGTGTGAGATTAAGTTCAGGTTCTCAGGTTGGGGCACGGCTGCCTCTCAGGCTCAGTTCCCTCAGGGGGTTTATGCACCGACCTTCAACAATGGATCCAGGCTCCTGCCTGCTTGGGGAGCCCTGGTCTGCCGCTGCCTCAGCTTCTGCCTCCCAAGGGGGCCTGAGTTATGGGGGCATCCCACTCCCCTCTCAACCCACCAAAGAGACCCTCTCACTGACCCCAGTCACCTGTGGGTGGAAGAACCTGCACGGCCGCTGGAGATTCCGTCCCTGAAGCCTTCTCGGATCTGTTCCTCTCAGTGCTATGGCCACGGCAGTGCTGGGCTGGGCTCCGCGTCCATGATGGACCTTTAAAGAGAGGTTTGCAGGTCCCTCTGGAACAGAAATCTCCTTCGCTCCACTGTTCTGTGGCCTCTACTGCTCCAGAATTCGCTGTGAGTTACTTTATACAGATGTTCTATGGGTTGTGGGTTCGGAGCTATGTGTATGTGCATCTTTCTACTCCACCATCTTGGCTCTGCCCTGGCAAAATAAATGTTGAAAGAATTCACCGATCACCTCCTGAAAGACAACCAAACAGAAAAGCTCCTAGGAGTTTGTGGCCTAATTTCAGAGTTCTCAGATCAAGGAGAAATTACTGCAAGCAGCAAGAAAGAAACAATTTGAGTACTGTGGAAATGCAATCAGGATAACACAGGATCTGGCAGCTTCAACAACAAGCGATTGAAGGGCTTGGAATGGAATATTTCAGAGGTGAAAGGAACTGGGATTGAAACCAAGAATCACCTACCCAGCAAATCCGAGTATAGTACTTCAAGGGAGTAAATGGTCATCCAATGATATAGACGACTTTCAATCATTCATACTGAGAAAAAGACCAGATCTGTATAGAAAAATTCGACTTCCCAAAACAAGAATCAAGGGAAGCATGAAAAGGTAAACAGGAAAGAAAAATCATAAAGACTCTCTAAAGCTGAACTGTTTACATTACTACATAGAAAGAAAATATTTTTTAACTCTTGAATCCTTTCTCAGTATTTGGGTAGATGGAGAGATTGTACATACACACACACACACACACACACACACACACATGCACATATATAGATAGAGAGTACAGGATATGTTATATCAGAAGAGATGATATCCACACACAAAAATTAAAATAAAAATTAAGGGGTGAAGGAGGAAAATACCATGAAGAGGAAGGGAGAAATGGAATGGGGCAGACTATAACTCATAAAAGAGATAAGAAAAATCTTATTCAATGGAGAAGAAAAGGGAGAAGGGGAGAGGGGAAAAATGAAGCTACTCTCTCTACATATGGCTGAAGGAGGGAATAACATGTTCACTAAATTTGATATGAAAATTTATATCACACCACAGGAAAGCAGAAGAAGAGGCTACAAGTGAGGTGAGGGGAATGTTAGAAGGGAGGGCAAATGGGAGAAGGGAGTCACTAGAAATAAACAATTTCGAGAAGGGACAAAGTCAATTGTGGGGGAAAAAATAAGGGGGGATAGAGTAGAACAGAGGGCAATATAATTAGCATTACACAACATGATTATCATGGAAGTCTTTTGCAAAAGAACATGTATTTAGTCTGTATTGAATTGCTTCTCTTCTCAGTGGGGCTTGGGAGGGAGATGGGAGGGAAAGAAGGTGGAATTCAAAGTATTAGCAATGAATGTTGAGAATTTTTATTGCATATAAACAGGAAATAAGAACTACAGGGAATGAGGTATAGAAATTTATCTTGCCCTACAAGAAAAGAGAGAAGATGGGGATAAGCGAAGAATGGGGTGTGATAGAAGGGAGGGTACATTGAGGGAAGGAGTAATCAGAATGTAGGGTATTAGGAAGGAGGGGGAGGGGAGTGATGGGAAGAAAAATTGGACATGTTACAAAGTGAGGTAAAAGCAATTAGTATTAAAACAATTGACTGAATTAATTACGGAGAATAAATCAATGACATCTTTAGTTTGGAGAAAAGAACTTCAGTCTAAATTTCCTAGAATAAGGTAATCTCGGGTAAAATTTGGCATTGATGGATAAGTTAAGGTTTTAATGGTAAATTTGATTTTATGATTGCTGTTTAATCAGGAACTAGAACATGTATAGAAAGGCATGTAAACCACTTAAGACTTGCCTCCAAAGATGTTCCTTAGCCAAAGTTAAATCATAATCATATTTGAAACCTGGTTATTGGAACTTGCCATTTTTAGATGCTATGGGACTATTAAGTGGCTGTTCTTCTGAGTCTACTCCAGGTATGGGTAGCAAGAAAGGCAATCTGAGCCTCCAATCCAGGATGCCAGTAATCCTATGAGATGCTGGTATGAACTGCAATTAAGGTGATCTCATGGGAAGGGTGGGAGAGTGGCTGTTCAGCCTGAGCTGAAGTAGGATTCTCCTGACTCAATTTCCCCACTGACACCTGGCAGATTTTAAGCCTGACTGAAGGCAAGTGGACAATCTAGTCCTGCATGGAACTGACATGAAGTTCGGGAGATATTGTATCCCTGCAATGTCCCCACTCTAGGTGGCAATTTCCTATAGTCAAAAGGTTTGTAAGCTTAATACCAGATCTATTCAATTATAGATTATTGGCAGGTGAACATCCGAGGTTAAGTCTAAAATTAAGCTATTAGGCATAGGACTTTAGACCAACAACAATACGTTAGGGTCCTTTAATTCTTAGTAATACTGTGGAGACAATTAGGTCAAGAGCTTGTGAAGTTAGCAACATAAATATTATTTGTGTCTCAGTTGTTTAATGTTTAAAAAAAAATTCTTTTGTGGTCCATATTGTAAATGCTTTAAAAAGAAGTATCACCTGACCAAAAGTTTGAATTGTTTTATCTGTTATAAACTGTGTTAAAAATGAAAAATAAAAAAATTTAAAAAAAAAAAGTGGAAATAGTATGCTTTGATCTGCATTCAGACTCCATAGTTCTCTTTGGATGTGGATAGCATTTTCTATCTTGAATCTTTTGGAATTATCTTGGATCGTTGTATTACTGAGAAGAGCTAAGTCTATCATAGCTGACACTGTGTATGATGTTTTCCTGGTTCTGCTCCATTCACTAAGCATTAATTCATATATTTTTCCAGGTTTCTTCAGATATTCATCAGTTCATCATTTCTTATAGCACAGTAGTATTCCATTACATTTATATACCACAACTTGTTCAGGCATTTCTCAATTGATGGGCATGCCTTCAATTTCCAATTCTTGACCACCACAAAAAGAGCTGCTATAAATATTTTTGTATATGAGGGTCTTTTTTTCTTTATTATGATTTCTTTGGAATACAGTCTGAAGAGTGGGATTGCTACATCAAAGTATGCACAGTTTTATAACCCTTTAGGCACAGTTCCAAATTGCTCTCAAGAATGATTGGATCAGTTCACAACTCTACCAACAATTTATTAGTGTTCCAATTTTCCCATATCTCATTTTCCTTCTTTTTCTTCCATTTTCTCCATCATTTTCCTTTTCTGTCATATTAGTGAATTGGATAGGTGTAAGCTGGTACCTTGTTTTAATTTGCATTTCTCTAATCAATAGTAATTTATAGCTTTTTTCTTAATATGACTATAAACATCCTTAATTTCATCTGAAAATTACCTATTCATATCCTTTGAGCATTTATCAATAGAGAAATGACTTATATTCTTATTAATTTGACTCAGTTCTCTCTATATTTTAGAAATGAGACCTTTATCAGAAATACTGACTGAAAAATTGTATCCCATATTGCTGCTTCTCTTCTAATCTTGGTTGCATTGGTTTTATTTTTCAAACATCTTTTTAATTTAATGCAACCTAAATTAGCAGTTTTACCTTTCATAGTGTTCTCTATCTCTTGTTTGTCATAAATTATTCTTTCCTCCATAGAATAACAGAAAAACTAGTCTTTACTCTTCTAATAGTCTTATATTTTCCATTATATTTAAACCACCTACCCATTTTGAGCTTATCTTGATATGCTGGTTAAGATGTTGGTCTATACCTGATTCTTGCCATGTTATTTTCCAGTTTTCCAAGCAGTGTTTTTGTTAATTAGTGAGTTCTTATTCCAGAAGCTGAAGTCTTTGGGTTTATCAAATAGTAGATTACTATCAAATAGTAGATTATCAAATAGTAGATTACATTATCTACTATGTCTTCTCCACCTAACCTATTTCAAATATTCACCACTATTTCACAGCTAGTACCAAATAGTTTTGATGATTGCCACTTTATAATATGGTTTTAGATCTTACATGTCTAGGCCACTTTCCTTTGCATTTTTTAAATTAATTCCCTTGATATTCTTGACTTTTTGTTCTTCCTAATGAATTCATTGCTATTTTTTCTAGTTTTATAACAATATTTTTTGGTAATTTTGTTGGCATTGCACTAAATAAGTAAATTAATTTAGCTAGAATTGTCATATTTATTGTAGTAACTGTCTATGAGCAATTGATATTTTTTCTGATTGTTTAGATCTGGCTTGATTTGTGTGAAAAGTGATTGGTGATCATGTTCATGTAGTTCCTGGGTTTTTCTTCAAGTAGAATCCCAAATATTTTACATCATCAATAGTTATTTTAAATGTAATTTCTCATTCTATCTCTTGCTGCTGGCCTTTTTTGGTAATATATAGAAATGATGATAATTTATGTGGGTTTATTTTATATCCTGTAACTTTGCTAAAACTGTTAATTGTTGGGATTGGAAGCTCAATTCCATGTGGACAGTCTCGGGCGGGGAAAGGTGGGAGCTTCTAAATCTTAGAGCTCTCACGAGACCCCCCCAGGAAACGGCAGGGAATCGAGGTGAACCGAGCTATCTCGAGTAATTCCGCCTCTTCCCGTGAGAAACGTGATGGGAGAGAGATCTCCCCGCCCTCGAGATTGTCCCGGATCTGGGCACACCTAGTTACCTAACAGCACGGTATTCAGATGCAAACTATGCGGCTGAAGGTTAAGTAGGATTGAGGAAGCCTGAAAGCTCTCTTAACACATGAGGAGCCAAGAGGACAGTAGGCTCCGCTTTTCTTCTTTCCTCTCTCCCCTCCCCCTCTCTCCCCGCTTGTACTTCTACTTCCAATCCCTTAAGATCCTAGCCTCCTTAGGAAATCTCCCCCTCTTCCTCCTAGGAAGACCCCCCTGCACTTGTAACCGAGACCCTGAAATAAAGCTCAACCCTTGTTCGACTCTGGAACGTCCTTTCTCTCATATGAGCATCCGGTTTTGGCCAACTGAAGACCTCGGAGGTGAGGTAAGAAGACTCGGGTAGCCCACACAGGCCTCTAGGCCTGGCAGTTAATTATTTCGAGTAACTTTTAGTCAATCCTCTAGGATTCTCTACATATGCTATCATATCATCTGCAAAGAATGATTATTTTGTTTCATCTTTGCTACTCTAATTTTTTCAATTTCTTTTTCTTCACTTGTTGCTAAAGCTAACATTTCTAGTACAATATTAAATAATAGTGGTGATAATGGAATTTTTTTTTCTCTTTGGCAAGAGAATTGGTGTTAGGTGACTTGCCAAGGGTCACAAAGCCAAGAAGTATCAAGTGTCTGAGGTCCGATTGGAATTCAGGTCCTCCTGACTCCAGGGTCAATGCTCTATATACTGTGTCACCTAGCTGACCCCATTAATAATCATCCTTGTTTCACCCCTGATCTGACTGGGAACACTTTTAGCTTATCCTGATTATATATAATGCTTGCTGGTAGCTTTAGTTACTACCAATAAGGAAAACTCCATTTATTGCTCTCCAGTGTTTTTAATAAGAATGGGTCCTGAGTTTTGTCAAAGCTTTCTGTGCATCTATGGAGATAACTATATGTTTTCTATCAGATTTTGTTATTGATCTGGTCAATTATGAACATAGATTTCCTTATATGGACCAGCTTTGTGTTCCTGATATAAATCCCACCTGGTCATAGTGCATTATCCTCATCATAAATTTTTGTAATATTTGTGCTATTCAAGTTTAAAAATTTTATATTAATATTCATTAGAGAAATTGGTCTATTATTTTCTTTCTCTATTTTGTCTCTTCCTGGTTTAGGTATTTGCACCATATTTATGACATAAAAGGAATTTGTATAGCATTCCCTCTTTGCTTATTTTTCCAAATTGTTTATATGGTAGTGGAATTAATTGTTCTTTAAATATTTGGTAGAATTCATTTGTAAATCCATCTGGCACTGGATATTTTTTTCTTATGGAGTCCATTGATGACTTGTTCAATTTCTTTTCGTAAAATGATGTTGTTTAGGTATTTCATTTCCTCTTCTGTTATTCTGGACAATTTTATTATTGTAAATATCCTCCATTTCACTTACATTGTCTGATTTTCTGGCATTCAGTTGGACAAAATAACTCATAATTATTGCTTTAATATCTTCTTCCTTGGTGGTGAATTCAGTTTTTTTTTTTAATTTTGATATTGATAATTTGGTTTTCTTCTGTTTTTTTTAATAGAACTACCTATAGTTTATCTATTTTAATGTCTCTTCACCATAAAACCAGCTTTGTTTTCTTTAGTAGTTCAATTGTTTTCCTACTTTAAATTTTATTGATCTCCCCTTTTATTTTCAGAATTTTTAATTTGTCATTTATGTGGGGATTTTTAATTTGCTCATTTTCTAGTATTTTTATTTGCATGCCTAATTTACTGATTTCTTCTTCCTCTATTCTGTTTATTTAGGCATTTAAAGATATAAAATTTCCCCAAGTATTGCTTTGACTGCCTCCCATAAATTTTGGTATGTTGTCTCATTTTTGTCATTCTCTTTGGAAATGTATTTATTTTTTTCTGTGATGTGATGTTTAACGCACTCATTCATTAGGATTAGATTATTTAGTTTCCAATGAATTTTAATCTATCTTTCCATGACTCCTTATTACATGTGATTTTTATTGCATCTGATCTGAAAAGGATGCATTTAATTTTTCTGCCTTTCTGTATTGGATTATGAGGTTTTTATTCCTTAATATATTGCCAGTTTTTGTGTAGAGGCCATGCTCTGCTGAGAAAAGCATATATTATTTTTTATTCCCATTCAATTTTCTCCAGAGCTCTAGCATATCTAACTTTTTCTGAAATTCTATTCACTTAATTAACTTCTTTCTTGTTTATTTTGTGGTTAAATTTATCTGGTTCTGAGAGGGGGAGGTTGAGGTCCCCAACTAGCATAGTTTTGCTGTCTATTTCTTCCAGTAAGTCACTTAACTTCTCAATTTGGATGCTATGCCACTTGGTGCATATAGGTATAGCACTGATTTTATTTCACCACTTACGGTACCTTTTAGTAAGATGTACTCTTGTTCCTAATCTCTTTAATTACATCTATATTTGTTTTTGCTTTGTATGAGAACAATATTGCTACCCCTGTTTTATTTTACTTCTGCTGAAACATAATATATTCTGTTCAACCGTTCACCTTTACCCTGTGTGTATCTGCTTCAAACATTTTTGCTGTAAACAACATATTAAAGATTCTGGTTTTCAATTCTCTCTGCTACCTGCTTCCATTTTTTATGGGAGAGTTCTTCCCATTCACATTCACAGTTATGATTACTAACTTTGTATTTCCCTTCATCTTATTTTTCCCCTATTCATACTTTTCTCTCCCTTTTCTGCCTGTACCTCCTCACCAGTGTTTTGTTTCTCTCCTCCCTTCTATCAGTCCTACTTCCCGTTATTTCCTCTTTCCCCTCCTACTTCTGCCCTCCTTTCTGTACGCATCCTTTACCTTTACTTTTGGCTTTCCCCTCCTACTTCCCTATAAGATAAATATTAATACCCAAATAAGTATGTATGTTGTTCCCTCTTTGAGCCAAATCTGATGAAAATAAGGTTCAAACAATGCTCCTCTCCCTCCTACTATCCCTCTATTGTAATAGATCATTAGTGACACTTCCTGTGATGCAGTTTACCCTCTTCTGCCCCCATTGTTTTCCTCTAGATACAATCATTTTTTCATGCATTATTTTTTTTAAAATCATCACATCAAAGATAACTTACACAAACACTGTCTGTGTATATCCCTTCCAATTGCCTTAATAAAGATGTGGTTCTCAAGTCACAAGTACTATCTTCATATGTAGGGATGTAAACAGTTTAATCCTATTAAGAGTCATGTTGCTGTTGTTTTTCTTTCTTGTTTACCATTTTATGTTTCTCTTGAGTTTGTATTTGAAGACTGAATTTTCTATTCAGCTCTGGTCTTTTCATCAAGAAAGTTTGAAAATCCCCTATGTCATTGAATGTCCATCTTTTCCCCTAAGGGATTTGCTCAGTTTTTCTGGTTAATTGATTCTTGGTTGTAATCCAAGCTCCTTTTCCTTCTGAAAAGTCATATTTCAAGTCCTTTAATTTAGAAGCTGCTAAATACTGTGTAATCTTGAGTGTGGCTCCTTGATATTTGAATTGTTTCTTTCTGGTTGCTTGTAGTATTATCTCCTCTCCTGATAATTCTAGAATTGGGCTATACTATTTCTTGGAGTTTCCATTTGGGGATCTCTTTCAGGAGGTGATCTGTAGATTCTTTCAGTGACTATTTTATTTTCTGGTTCTAGGATCTCATGGCAGTTTTCTTCAATAATTTCTTGAAAGATGCTGTCCAGGGTCTTTTTTTGATCATGGCTTTCAGGTAGGCCAATAATTCTTATATTATCTCTCCTGAATCTGTTTTCTAGGTCAGTTGTTTTTTCCAACGAGATGTTTTACATTTCCTTCTATTATTTAATTATTTTGATTTTGTTTGACTTATTCTTGGTGTCTCATTAGAGTCATTAGCTTCCACTTGCCCAATTGTACCTTTATGGTATTATTTTCTTCAGTTAGCTTTTGAACATCCTTTTCCATTTGGCCAATTATACTTTTTAAGGAGCTGTTTGCTTCAGCAGATTTTTTTTTCTGTTGAGCCAATTGTGTTTTTTAAGCAATTGTTTTTCTTCAGTCAATTTTTATCCTTCCTTTTCCAAGCTAATGATTTTCTCTTGGAAGCCTCTCCTTTCTTTTCTCATCTTTTCTTCTACTTCTCTTATTTGACTTTTACAAAACTTTCTGAGCTCTTCCAAAAAGACTTTTTTGGCTTATGACCAACACATATACCCCTTTGAGTTTTCAGATATAGGTATATTGACAATGTTGTCCTCTACTAAGTTTGTGTTCTGATCTTCCCTGTCACCATAGAAACTTTGAATGATCATTGTTCACTTTTGCTTCTTGTTAATTTCTTCCTTATTTTGTGACTTTTAAAAATGAACCCTCCTCCTGGAACACAGGAGCCACTATCTTGAACTCTTTGTGCTGAGTCACGGACCTGGTCACTGACTTTATGAACTAGGGCCTCAGATGCTGGTAACTTATTCATTGTGCTGAGGTGACCCAGGCTAGTCACACCGGTTGCTGCTGGTTTCTGGTGCTTATAAATTGCCTTCTGCACTGGTGTGCAAGGCCTCACAGGTGACCTGCTGTGCTACTGACCTGCCTACCCAAGACTTCAGGGTGTCAGTTGATGATCTGTGCTGTGGCTAAGAGCCTCCTTTTGGCTTGCCCAGATACCATCCACACTGGGCTCTGATCCCCTTTACCCAAATGAGATAGATCTTTCCAGAAGTCCTTAAAGCTCTCTTAGGATAGAAAATAGTTTCACTCCATCCTTTCATAGAATCTGTTGCTCCAGAATCTGTTTAGATGCTTGATTTAACATTGTTTCCAAAAGCAACTGGGAAGAATTCAGATGATATCCTGACTTTTCTCAGCCATCTTATCTCCATCTATTGTGAGATTCTTTTGGCTCTTTTTCTTTCTGTAGTACATAGCACAGTGTCTAGGAAATAATAAGCACCCCATAAATATTGAATGATTGATTCTCATAAGTAATTCTATCCTCTCTGTTTTTTCCTTTTCACTTTTTGACCCTTTCAATTTACATTAGCACTGTATATGTGAATATATAATATGTATATATGGGTATATGCATTGTATGTGTATTATTTTTGTTGAACATTCTTTCAATTTTGTCAGACTCTTCATGATCTCATTTGGCAAAGATATTGGAGCAGTTTATAATTTCCTTCTTCAGTTCATTTTACATAAGTGAAACTGAGGTAAACAATGTTAAATGCCTTGCTCCTAGTCACACAGCTGGTAAGTCTCTGAGGCCAGATTTGAACTCAAAAAGATAAATCTCCTTGACTCCAGCCCCAGCATGCTATCCAACATGCTTACCTACCTTCCTATATATGTGTATAGGCGTAGATATAACTATATATTTAGTCAGTCAAAAAGCATTTATTAATCATCTTCTATGTTCTAGGCAGAAGATCCAAGACAGTCCCTGTCATCAAGGAGTTCAGAATCTAATGAGGGAGACAGCACTGCAAACAATTACATATAAACACGTTATATACAAGAGAAATTGTAAATGATTACAGAGGAAAGGTACCAGTATTCAGAGGATTTTGGAAAGGTTTCCTGTAGAAGGTAGGATTTCAGGTAGGATGTAACAGAAGTCAGGAGGTATAAAAGAAGAGGGAGACCATTATAGGCATGTAAAACAGCCAGTCATAACGTTCAGAGTGGATATAAAGTGTTCCCTATATTAGTGAAATTGTGGACCTGGACAAAATAGAATAAGTATTATTACTGGCCAAAGCATGATGCTAACTTTAATGAGCAAAGAACAGGCAAAGTATACTTTTCAGAGTGCTCTAAATAGGAGTGATAGTGCATGAATGATATTTTGAGTAGAAATGTAAATAAAATTTCAGAGGAAATTTCATGAAAGGAAACATCAGAGCACTACATCACAACTCACTTTACTGCATTTTCTAAAATAATGTTAGTCCTCAATATTGAAGTAGACAACACACAAAAAATATTGTGTACATGTTTGTGTCAGGCAATAGCTCACCATCTACAGAATTCATTTTGAGAGTATAGCCAGAATTATTCCCTAAGAAACTTCTAACAGGAATGCAGACACATAATGCATAAGAAAAGATAACATGGGACAAAATAAAATACTCATTCCTATTAAAAACACTGGAAAGGATAGCCAATGTCATTTTCCTTAAAATGATGAGTAGCATCCGTCTAAAACAATCAGCAAGCATTATATGTAAAGGGAATAAACTAGAAGCATATCCAATAAGATCAGGGGTAGAACAATGATGTCCATTATTACCACTATTATTCAATATTATACTAAAAATGCTCACTTTAGCTATGGAAGAAGAAAAAGAAATTGAAGAAATTAGAATAGGCAATGAAGAAACAAAACTATCACTCTTTGCAGATGATATGATAATATACTTAGAGAATCAACTGAAAAACTACTTGAAATAGGTAACAACTTTAGCAAAGTTGTAGGACATAAAATCAACCCACATAAATCATTAGCATGTCTATATTTTACTAACAAAGCTAAGCAGCAAGAGATAGAAAGAGAAATTCCATTTAAAGTACCTGTAGACAATGTATAATGTTTGGGAATCTACCTGCCAAGACAAACCCAAGAACTATGTGAACACAATTACAAAACACTATTCGTACAAATAAAATGAAATCTAAATAACTGCAAAAATATCAGTTGCTCAAGGGGAGAGTAAGATAATATAATAAAAATGGTAATTCTACCTAAATTAATCTACTTATTCAGTGCCATATCAATCAAATTATCGAAAAAACTATTTTATAGAGCTAGAAAAAATAATGACAAAATTCACCTGGAAGAGCAAACGGTCCAGAATATCAAGGAAATTAATGAAAAGGAATGTGAGGGAAGGTGGCCAAGCTTTATCAGTTTTAAAACTATGTTATAAAGCAGAAATCATCAAAACTACTTAGTACAGGCTAAGAAACAGAATGGTGGATCAGTGGAATAGGGTAGGTACATAAAACACAGTAGTCAATGACAATAGTAATCTGCTGTTTGATACACCCAAAGACTCCAACTTCTGAGATAAAACCTTACTATTTGCCAAAAACTACTGGGAAAACTGGAAAACTATGGTAGAAAGTAGGCATAGACCAACATCTTATACCATATACCAAGAAAATGTCAAAATTGGTATAGGATTTAGACATAAAGGTTGAAACTATAAGCAAATTAAAAGAGTAAGGAATAGTTTTCCTGTCAGACCTATGACCAAAACAAGATTATGACCAAATAAGAGATAGTGAACATTATAAAATGCAAAATGAATAATACTGATTACATTACATTATTTTTTTATATTAACAAAGCCAGTGCAGCCAAGATTAGAAGGGAATCAGAAATCTACGAAACAATTTTTACAATCAATGTCTCTGATAAAGACTTCATTTCTAAAGTAAAAAGAGAACTGAGTCAAATGTATAAGAATAAAAGTCATTTCCCCAACTGACACATGATCAAAGGACATGAACAAGCAATATTCAGATGAAGAAATTAAGGCTACCCATAATCATATTAAAATGCATTAAATCACTTGATTAGAGAAATGCAAATTAAAACAACTCTGAGGTATACATCATACCTATCAGATTGGTTAAAATGACAAAACAGGAAAATTATAAATATTGGAGATGAGATTCAAACTCCACAATTTTTTCTCTGGATATAGAGGGTATTTTCCATCATGACTCTTTTGAAATTGTCTTACATCATTGCATTGCTCCAAAGAGTGAGTGAAAATTGGAACTTTAATACATTGTTGGTGGAGTTGTGAGCTGATCAAACCATTCTGGAGAGTAATTTGAATCTATGCCAAAAAGGGTTATAAAATTTAGCATACCCTTTGATCCAGCAATATAATTATTTGATATATATCCCAAAGAGATCATAAAAAAGGGAAAAGGTCCCACATGTACTAATATTTATAGCAGCTTTTTTTTGTGGTGGCAAAGAATTAGATATTGAGGGTAAGCCCAACAATTGAATGTCTGAACAAGTTGTGGTATATGTTTGTAATGGATTACTGTTCCATGAGAAATGGTGAGCAGGTGTATTTCAGAAAAATCTGGGAAGTCTTGCAAGAGCTGATGTTCAGTAAAATAAGCAGAACCAGGAGGAGACTGTAGTAACAGTAATATCGTGCAATGAGCCCCTTTGTTAGACATAGCTCTTCAGAGCAATGCAATGATGTAAGACAATTCAGAGTCATTATGGAAAATGCTCTCTACATCCAGAGGAAAAAATGTGGAGTCTGAATGCAGATTGAAGCATACTATTTTCTCTTTATTTTCTTTTTTCTTTCTTGTAGTTTTTCCTTTTTGTTCTTATTCTTCTTTCACAATATGAGAAATGTGGAAATTTATTTAATATGAGTGCATATGTGTAGTTGATATCAGATTATATGCCATCTTGAGGAACAGGGAGGGGAGTGGGGGAAGTTTAGAACTCAAAGTCTTATAAAAGTGAATGTTGAAAACTAAAACTAACTAAAAATATTTTTAAAAACAAATTAATACACAAACAAAATGGCAGTATGAAAAATGGTCTTATTTGAGAAATCTATGAGGACATGGCACAGGCCACAACCTGGAAACCACATTCTACAAGTGATTAGCTGAACTGGGGAAATGCAATATTGATTTGCAATCACTTTAGATTAACCTATTTAACTTTTTTAAAAAATGTGCTCTAGCATTATAGAAAAGATACAAGGTTGAACAATTTGTTCAAACATCTAATTGTAAAAACTTATGCATTCTCATTAAATAGTCTATGGATTAGAAGTTGGAAGTAGTCATTGATAGATACAAGTTCAGTCTGTTCTATTTTGCACCTGGGCCAGCTCACTTGGAGATTTGTTCACAGTAGGTACTTAGTAGATGTTTGGTTAATTAAACTGGACAGCATGGTTTTTGTAAGATAGTTCTAAATGGAATAATTACCTCAAATTATATAAACAAAGATTTATCAGTCACAAACATTGAGGAGTCTGATGTCTAGATAAATGAGAAAACCTACTAAACTAAAGAGATGAAAATCAGTTGTACCTTTTACATTTAAAAAAATTATAAACACAGAACTTGTCAGTAAAACAATGGAATAAGTATAGAAATGAGGGAGAAATTCTTAACACAAAATTAATGTCTTTTAATGAGGCAGAACCAAGTTAACAAATCAATAACAAATAACCAAAGATTTTTCTTACATGTCCCCTTTTAAGGACTGCCACCTTTGGCTTTGTTTTCCTTCTTTTTTGTTTCGTTGTTTTTCTTTTTATATAGTTAAGGTCAGTCTCAAATAAAAGGAGAAATTCCAATCAAAATATCTCTAAGGTTTTACCTGACACTCAATGAATTGATAAAGTTGACAAAATGTGAAATAGTTAATACTGAGGAAATTGGGGAAGACTGGCACACACATGTTATTGGTGGAACCACAGATTGATCCAACCATTATGGAAAATAATTAAGGATTAGCTTTGTTTGTTTGTTTGTTTTTAAGTATCAAAAGTGCCCATACTCTTTGGCCCAGATATACCACTGCTAGACATATACCCTATGGAGACAAATAGAAAAAATTCCATATGATATATACAAAAATATTCTTGACAACACTTTTTGTGGTAACAAAGAAACAGAAACAGAATAGGTTTCTCTTGATTTGGGAGTGGCTAGACAATTTATGTTAAATAGAATAGAATATTACTATATGGTAAGAAATAATTATTTGAAGAATTTTAAAAGGTATGGAATGTGGGAGTTTATATGAGATAGTACAGTAAATAAAGCACAACAAGCAAAATAATAGAAACAGTTACTTCAACAGTTTAAATGGAAATGATAAATACCTCAGACAAAAACAAAGCTGAACACTGTGCAATTATAATGACTAAGCTTAACCCTAGTTAAAAAATGCAAATCTCTGCCTGTCTTTCTGTATCTGTTCTCTCTCTCTCTCTCTCTCTCTCTCTCTCTCTCTCTCTCTCTCTCTCTCTCTCTCTCTCTCTCTCTCTCTCTCTCCGTCTCTCTCTCTCTGTCTCTCTCTGTCTCTCTGTCTCTCTGTCTCTCTCTCTCTCTCTCTGTCTCTCTCTCTCTCTCCTTCTAAAAAGTAGGGTACTACAAATGTTGAATGTTGCATATAATACCAAAAAAGTTGTGTTAATTAGCTTTGAAGAATTGCTATTTCTTCTTTTTTAAATCTTTGTGAGCAAGAATGGCTCACGGAAAAGAAGGAAAGAAATGTGTTTAGGAAGGAATGTGAAAAAAATTATTAATAAATAAGATTTTAAAAAATATTGGTGATTTTATTTGTTATAGAGAGCTCCTGATATCTAACTTCCTTTACCAAACTGCAGATGAACACCTTCTTTTTAAATTAATCCTACAGAGTGAAAAAATACAGCTCTAGTGAAAAATAAATACGTAAATAAATAAGTAAATGTCTGCATGAATGAGTAGGTGCATAAAAGGGAATTGTCTTGGTTTTATGTCTACCACAGAACTAGATGAGCCATCCCCAGAAATGCTGAGAGAAAAGAAACGAAATGATTTCTGACTAAGGTCAATTTTATCCATAACCAGTTCTAAGTCCTGAATAGATATCTTTCTGACAATTATACAAGATAATATGACTTCTTGTGTGTTCAGTGAATTATTTGTATAGCATTCCTTGTCATTGCCTGTGGAGAATGGAAAGCATCAATCTTCATCCCAAATACAGATCCCCAGAAAGATAGTGCTTCTATTTGTATTTCCTAACTTGTCATAAAATATTTTTACCAAGAGCTCAATATTATGAAGCAACATTAAGTTGTCAGCAATTTAGAGCAGATATAAACTGCACTTGTAAATTCACTGAACTTCATTAGATGCACTCAACAGTTCAAGAGGGTTTTTTTTGACAATTTAAATAAGAAGTACTAAGTACATGAGGTTCTATCATTTTTACTACATCTGAAATGTCCACATCATTTTAAAATGAAACCAAAATGCTTGATTCAGACCTTCTACTGGATAATATAATTAAGCTCAAATAATTGATAGTGTGCTATTCATCAGAAGTTCCTAATCACATCTTTAAGTTAATTTTCTAATGAATAATTCTACCAATAAAGTTCAAAACTTTGAGGAACAGAGTAAGAGCCTCGTAGACAATTGATCTAAATTTAGCTTTTATTGATTGTATATGAATTCTTTAAAAAGAGAAATGACACTGAGGATTTATATATCACCATACAGAGAGTTAATTTGGTTCTGGTCCTAATAGGTGACACTGCTAACTTTTCAAGAATGACCAGCTCAGCCCAGACATACAGGCTAGATTTTGACACCTGATTGCAGATCTTTCGGGAGCTAGAACTTACTACATGGCTGGTCCACATCTGAAAAGAGTGCAACTCTCCTTTCTCTCTTGTACAAAATGAATAAGGATCATATCACTGACCATGATTTATATGTTTTACTTTTAATTCATGAATTAATATTTTCTAAGGCATTATATAGTATATATGTATATTATTTTTTAAATTTCTTTTGCTACACATACTTTAAAAAATTTTCAATATACATTTTAAATTTAGATTCTTTTATTTTTATTAATTGAATAATTAATTTTTAGTTTTCAACATTCACTTCCACAAAATGTTGAGTTCCAAATTTTCTCCCCATAAATCCCCACTGTACACATTAAGACAGAATGCATTTTGATTACACTTTCCCCCAGCTTTCCTCCCTTCTATCACACATTTCCTTATCCCCTTCTCCTCTATTTTCTTGTAGGGCAAGATAAATTTCTATATCCTATTGCATGTATGTCTTTCCCAGTTGCATGCAGAAACAAATTTTAACATAGCTTTTTTTTTTTAATTTTGAGTTCCAATTTCTCTCCCTTCCTCCCTCCCCACATACCCCCATTGACAAGGCAAGCAATTCAGTATAGGTTCTACATGTTTAGCGATGCAAAATAATTGTCATGTTATGAAAGACTAACTACATTTCCCTCCATTCTATCTGGTCTCCAATTTATTCTATTCTCTCTTTTGACCCTGTCCCTCCTCAAAAGCGTTTATTTTTAATTACCCCTGTCTCCCATTTGCCCTACCTTTTATCATCTTTCCTACCCCCTACTTGTCCCCTCCCCCCCCCCACTTTCCTGTAGTGTAAGATAGATTTTCATGCCAAATTTAGTGTGCATGTTATTCCTTCCTTAAGTCAAACCCAATGACAGTAAGGTTCACTCTTTTGCTCTCACCTGCACCCTCTTCCACTCCACTGAAAAAGCTTTTTTCTGGCCTATAATATTAAGTGCTTTTTCTCTTTTTTGAAAAACTAAATCCACTTCATTTCAAAAAAAGGACCTGAAGAGATTGCATGAGATACCCTTGACAAAAATCATAACCTGAATGATATTCCTGGTGACTTCTCCCTTCTTCCTTTGTCATTCCTGAGTTACCATGTATTCCTTCAGTCTGCTGTATACTACTGTCATCTAGGACCTTTGTCTGTTCTAATTGTTGTGTAAAACAGAATATGGATTAGAAAAAAAGGTATAATTCTCATGAAAATCATAATAATGGCCTATTCAGAATTTACAAATATGGAAAGCAAAATCCATTAGAAGAATACATAGATTCGTCAAATATGAAATAAAGGAGTAAGGGGGATAACTATACTTGAAACTCCAAGATACATAGAAGTTCAATTTTACAAGCAGCCCCCTCCCTTGCAAAAAAAAGACCTTTGCATAGTAAGGAAAGAAATCTGAATAACAAAAGACTGTTTTGCTCCCAATAGATACCTTTGAAGGGAATAGAACAACATATTCTATTGGATTAAAAAAAAAACTGCTGTGAAAATTGGACAGAAGTATGTAAGCAATTAGACTAATACCTCATACTGTATAACAAGCTCCAAATGGAAAAATGATTGTGATATAAAAGGTCGATTTATAAAAATTAGAGAAATATAGTAAAAATTACCTATCATATTAATAGAAACAAGAAAAATTTATGACCAAACAGGAGGAAGAGGTCATAGAATATAAAATGGATAATTTTGGTTACATAAAATATAAAGATTTTCCCACAAATCTAATAAAGTTAAGATTAAAAGGAAAACAACAATTATAAAGATGAATTCCCCAAATGCTAAATGCTCTAAGGATATGAACAGTCAGTTCTCTAAGGAAGAAATTCAGACTATCAATACTCATAAAATATTCCAAATCAATAATAATCAATTAGAAAGGACATCTAAGTATTGCAGTGTATAGAATCCCAGGCTTACAATCAGGAAGACCTAATTTCAAATCTAATCTCAGACACTTACTAGCTATGTAACCATGGGTAAATCACTTGACTCCATTTATCTCAATTTCCTCATCGATAAATTGACTTGGAGAAGAAAATGGATAACTACTCCAATACTTTTACCAAGAAAACCTCAAATTGGGTTAGAAAAAGTTGGACATTGCAGAAACAACTGGACAACAACACAAGCAACAATAATTAGGGAAAAATAGGTTAAATAAATTCTGAGGTTTCACCTCATACCTTTCAGATACGTAAAATTGACCTCAAAAAAATGACAAATGATGAAGGGAAAAAAGACACATTAACACACTCTTAGTGAATCTGTAAAAGGGTAGAGCCATTCTAGTAAACAATTTGGAATTGTGTAGAAAATGTTACTAAACAGTAAACACCTTTTGACCCAGTGATATCCCTGTAAGGGTTTATGCCCAAGAAGATCAAGAAAAGATCATATATTAACAGAAATATATAGCTGTTGTTTTTGGGTTGGATTAAAAGAAAGGACAAGTAAGGAGATACCCAATCATTAGTGAATGACTAAACAAATTGTGGTAAATGAATGTAATTGAATATACTATTTTACTATAAGAAATGAGGATGAAAGGATGATTCCAAGAATCATAGAAAGAATTTTATAAACTGATACACAATAAAGTGAAAAGATCCAGAAGAACAATTTATACTATAACCTCAATATTACAAAGGAAGTAATTCTGAAGACTTTTATAAATTGATGAAGAAATAAATGAGTAGAGAGCAGGAAAATAATTTATATATTGACAGTACTTTAAAAACACACAACTTTGAAAATTGTAAGAACTCTAATCAATGAAAGGACTAGACAAGATTCCAAAGAGTCAATGATAAAGTACACTGCTTAACTTCTGAAAAAATTCTCTCTCTCATAACATTTGGCTTAAGGAGGAAACAACATGTATGCTCAATTTGGTATGAAAATCTATCTTACAGTACAGGAAAGTAGGGGAGAAGGGGATAAATGGGTTGTGGGGGGATGATAGAAGGGAGGGCAAATGGGAGGAGGGAGTAATTAGAAGTAAACACTTTAGGGGAGGGACAAGGTCAAAAGAGAGAATAGAATAAATAGAGGACAGGATAGGATGGAGATAAATATAGCTAGACTTTCACAACATGACTATTATGGAAGTTGTTTGTAAAACTACACATATATAGCCTATATTGAATTGCTTGCCTTGACAAAGAGAATGGGTGGAGAGGGGAGGGAGGGAGAGAAATTGGAACTCAAAGTTTTAGGAAAAAATGTTGAGAATTGTTTTTACATGCAATTGGGAAATAGGAAATACAGGTAACGGGGTATAGAAATATATCTTGCCCTACAAGAAAAGAGAGAAGATGGGGATAAGGGAAGGGAGGGGTATGATAGAAGGGCAGATTGGAGGAAGGGGTAATCAGAATGCACAGTGTTTTGGGGTGGAGGAAGGGGGAGATGGGGAGAAAATTTGGAACTTAAAATCTCATGGAAATGAATGTTGAAAACTAAAAACAAATAAATTTTTTAAAAAAAGAATTCACTCTCTCTTCCTCTCTCATCTACATACATATATACATAAATTTATACATAAATATATAATTCTTTATCCTAAATCAATCCCATATATATATATATGCATATGTACATGTCTATATACATATATATAAGGCCCATGAAGAAAGTTATTTTGCTTGATTATGAATGCCTCTTTCATGTATATTTTTGCCCAATAAGTGAAAGATATGGTATGGAGAGAAAAAAGATTTACTCATGAAAAATAAAATACATATGTTCTAAACAATGATGTGTGTGTGTGTGTGTGTGTGTGTGTGTGTGTGTGTGTGTGTGTGTGTGTGTGTGTGTAATGTGGGGAGAGAGAGAGAGAGAGAGAGAGAGAGAGAAAGAGGAAACACTATAGGCTAAACACCTCTAGGTGTATAAGTGTATGTACTTTAAATGAATTAATTGCAGGATGACAAAGTACATTAAAAGGGAAAAGAAAGAAGTTGCCAGAGTGGAATGTTTGATGTATCCTAGTCAAGACCATGGTAAACACCTAAAGGAAAATAACTCTTGTAGGCTCTCATCAAAAAGAAGGGCTAGAGGAGATTAAGTAAGACACAAAGGGGATTGAAACAAGAGGTGGGGGGAGAAGAAATCTTCATTCAGTACATGGGAGAGAATTCCATTGAAGAACATCTCCATGACATATAGTCTGTAAAGGGGGATAAACTTCTTAAAATGGGCCTAATCTCCAGAGTTTGGGTGCACATTTTCTAGAAGAACCTTGTGTTTTTATGGACACCTCCACTTAGCTCAGGAGAATGAAAATCTGAGCTCTTAGAAGTATCTGGCAAACATAAGGATGGGAAGGCATGGATTCAGAAAGCACATTGCTTTAAAATAGAAAAGAATATAATCAAAGAGAGAGCAGAGGTTAGAACTGGATGGCATAATTTGTGACACAGGGAATTTTTAGCATGGAATAGGGTTTCTGTCTTCATTGTCTCCCTCAGAGTAGGTCAAAATAGAAAGAAAGGCACAAGGGACAAATTCTGTAAAAATAGTAGGAAAAAAGTTGTGAAGAGATAACTCAAACTAGGGATTTTAGGAATTACAATTTCTTGTGGAACATAATGTTATTAAAAAAGAAATGAGTACATATAAAACCTATAAAATAAAAAAAATTTAATATTCAAAATGAAATATGAAAGAAAAGACAGGAAAAACATTTTTTTAGGAAAAAAGATTCAGAAAGTAGGGGAAAATCCTAGCAAGCAAAAGATATTGCAGGAGATGTGGGAAAGAAATAACCTCACAAATGAAAGGGGAAAAGAAGGCAAGAAAAAAGAGAATTAGATAATTAAATGAAAACTAAAAAGGAAAATATAAGAATGTACTAAACTCCTAAATGAGAGAAAAGGTTGATAGTTGAGAGGGCATGTTAGAGGGGGAGAGAAATTTCATGGTAATAAGGTTATGCTAAACTAGATTAAACAAAAAAGAGGAAGGGGAACAGCAAAAACATCAAATCTCAATTTAGAAAACGTATAATACAAGACGCATATAAGACTCACTATCTAAATCTAGTGCTTATAATTTTTAATTAAAATACATTACAAAATGAAATATATTGAAAGTGTATGTAGTGTATGTAGAGTAGATAAGAAAACAAAACCTTACAATCTGTTCCTTATAAGCAATACATCTTTTTGTCTTTGCATTTATTTATTTATTTTAGTCAACTTTCATTGCCACAAGGTATTGAGTTCTAAATTTTCCCCTCATCTCTCCCTTCCCCCCTACTCCAAGATGGCTTGCATTCTGATTACCCTTTCCCCCAGTCTGCCAGCCCCTTTATCACCTGACCCCTTCCCATCCCCCTCTGCCTCACTTTCTCATACGGCAAGATAGATTTCTATACCCCATTGTCTGTAATCTTATTTCCCAATTGCTTGTAAAACCAATTTTTGACATTTCTTTTTAAAAACTAAGTTTCAAATTCTCTCCCATCTTTCCTTCCCACCCATCCTCATTGAGAAGGCAAGCAATTCATTATAGGTTATTCATGTGTAGTTATGCAAAACACTCCCATAATAGTCATGATGTGAAAGAATAAAAGCAATATATCTAAAAGCCAAAATGTAGGTAGAATAAAATTAAAGGACTATAACAAAATTTATATTACAAAAGATGAATACAAAAAAATGAGAGATATATTGAGTATTTTCAATGGGAACCCTAAAATATACGTACTTCTCAACAACTCATTTGACCTTTACAAAAATTGACAATATGTTAGGGTAAACAAATTTTAAATACTTGTTAGAAGCATTGATATCTTTAAAAATAAAACAAAGAAAAGAAAGCACTCTTTGTAGACCACTGTGTAATAAAAATAGATACCAATTTTGGGGACACAGACACATGTATCATTCACCTAGTTCAGGGTGAACTTCAAAGAAAATACAGGGAAATCAAAAAGTCAACAGACATGGCTTCCTCTGCCTGAATTCAACAGACAGTTGGACTCCAACTATCTGATAGTTAACACAGATGGAAGCACTGACATCCAGGATTTCAAAGCAGGAGGGGAAAGGAAGAGGGCTCCTTAAACAGCCTTCCCAGAGTCCTCCTCCTCTGGCCAAACAAACACTTCCAGTCAGTAAGCCCCAAATTAAAACTGCACATCAGAGTCTTTATACACTTCTTAGAGCCAAAGGGCATCACATCCCTTGAGAACCAGTGCCTCATTAACAAAAAAGGTAGACCTTTCTACAAGTCTTCCCAGGCCCAATAATGGATGAGAAATATCTCTTTAGTCACATTCAAATAGAGACATTATACTTCTTGATTTTACTAAAACAAAAACAGCAAAAGATCCTATTTTACTTGCCGTTACAGGCATTTGACATCAATTAGGTTTAACACAGGGAAATTTACTTCAGAGACAACAAGAAAAAAGTAGAAAGATTTCTTCCCCATCAACCTTAGGGAAGGCATATTCTCCATTACATGACCAAGGGGTTCGGTGGGGAGCATATTCAGAATTTAGCTCAGTTCCTACATAGAACTGGTCCAGTGAGTTCATGTCTCAAAGCAGCATCTCTTGTAGATGAAATCTCATCTTACCTACGACTTGAGTGTAGGAAACTTTTCCTAACCTAATAGGTGACATAGGCTTTTATAGGGAATAAAGTTAATCATTTTGACTACATAAAATTTAAAAGTATCTACACAAGCAAAATTAATGCATCTAGGATAAGAAAGGAGATGGTTGAATGGAAAAGGCATTTTTGTCAAATTCCTTGGATTGGTTCTGGTACTTGAGATATATAGACTCCAGAAGAAATATATGAAATAAAAAGTCATTCCTCAGTAGATAAGGAAATGAATAAACAGTTCTCAAAATAATTTCATACTATAAACAACCATATGAAATTATGCTTCAAATCTTTAAGAGATATATAAATCAAAAAAGAAAGAAAAACAAACTCCTGAGGTTTCTCCTTATACCCAGAAAACTGCAAAGGTAACAAAAGGCAAAAATCTTCAATTTTGCAGAGCTTGTGGAGAGATAGAAAGATAGGTCTATTAATTCATTGTTTGTGGAATCATGAACTGTTATATCATCTTAGAAAGCAGTAAGTAATTATGCAAATGAGTTGGCCAAAATATTTAGACCTTTGACCTAGAAATTCTACAGCTAGGTATCTTTTAAAAAAAAATAATTGATTTTTTAAAGACATTCAACACACTAAAATATTCATCACATAATCTTTATGACAGTAAAGAACTAATAACAAAGTAAACGTCTGTCAATTAGAGAATGGATAAACACATTTTATTATTAATCTCAAAAAACAGATTAATGAACTGTGTAATATAATGCAATATTTGGGGGCTTAAGAAATGAAAAACACCTTGAATAAAGAGAAGAATAAAAAGAGATAGAAAACTAGACACTTTCTCTCCTCTTCTTGATGTGTCAAACATCCCCAAAATAAGAATTTTCTGTAAGAGATAAATCAGTTTCAGTTATCTGCAGGGTCTAAGGCATTATGAACCCTCAGAGACACCAGTCCAATGAACTAACAGCAGAGAGGGCTATCCCTAATCCCTAACCAATTCACTTGACTCCCCTCACCCACCAGCCCCCACACCTTGGCAGGATTGGACAAGCTGAGTCATCCACAAGCAACAGAATTAAATTCCCAACCATTCTCTGTCTGCATCATGGGAAACAAAAAGTCAGAAGCTAATCAAGGTTGGAGCTATAGTGTTGTTCCTTTTTGTGATGCAGCCATGCTCAGCCAGGAGACTGAGAAAAATAGGGAACTGAAGCAGAATGTCAGTATTTATGTACAGCTGCCTGAGGCCTAAAAAGAAAGATATGATATTGGCACTAAGCTAGGTCTAGTTCTATTCCCTCTGATGTCACTTTAAGTAGAAACTGAAATTTGTAAAATATAATAAATAGCCTAAATAGGATGCAGGCTAAAGAGCTTTGAGGCCCAGCTACCATGGAAATCACAAAGCGGGTAGTCAGAAAGTGAGCAATAGTGGAATATGAGGGAGAAAAAAAGATTAAAATTACAAAAGATCAATAAAAAGGCATTTCAGGAACAAATAAAATAAAATCTGAAGAATTTATCTGTTTCAAATATAAACCAGAGTGGAGCCAAGATGGTGGAGTAGAGGAAGCACTAAGCCAGCATTCCCCTCAAAACAACTTTAAAATAATGCATCAAATTTAATTCTGGAGTGGCAAAGCCAGCAAAAAGTCAGTGTAAGGCATTCTTCGAATCCAAGACAACCTAGCTCTTTGGAAAGAGAGATAAGTGATACTAGCTTGGGGCTAACCCAGAATCCATGTGGATAGAGCAGTAGTGGTGGAACTAGGTGACAGAAATAGCAACAGCTTTGGGAGTTCTCAAACCAGAGATTGTAAAGGGGGCTGGCAACTGATCAGAAAGAAATTTCAAGGGAATCCTATACTAGCACTGAAGGCAGGACTGGAAGTTGATTGATGGTTCCATTGCTTATATCCACTTATGGGTCACAGTACAAAGGCAGAAAGACAAGAGAAAGTAAGGGCCCTAAAGAGCAATATCACTGTAAGTCATAAAGGAGCAAACACCCTGAGGAGGAGTATAGAAATCCCAAGGGAACAGAGGACTTCCTGGACAAGAACCAGAGTGTAGATCAAGAGAGCAGAGATCACAAATCTTCCCAGTTCTCATAAATTTAGAAGCACTGAATTACAAAATCCCAGAACAATCTCTGAAAAGAGCAGAGCAAAAAGAAATTCTCAAAGCTTAGGATAGAGCCCCTCCCTCTCATGCTGGGAAGAGAGTCCAATTATGATATAAATTAAAAGTTAATTAAAAGAAATAAGCTGAATAAATGAGTAAGCAACAGAAAAAAAGAACCTGACCATAAAAATCTACTCTGGTGATAGAGAATATCAAGACACAAACTCAGAGGAAAACAATGAGGTCAAAACAGCTAAAAGGAAAGTTTTTTGGGGGAAATTGTCAGAATTTGTCAATTGTACACAAGACCAACAAGAATTCCTGAAAGAGTTAATAATTATCTTCAAAATCAAATAAGAGTGGTATAGTAAAAATTGAACAAAGAAGTAATTGCAAAGAAAGAAAATTACAAAAAAATGATTTGATAAAAAAAGAATAAAACATACTGAGAAAAATATCTTAAAAACAGAATTGGTCAAACGGGAAAAGAGATACAAAATTCACTGATGGGAAAAATTTTTAAAGCACAATTAGCCAATGCTTTTTTAAAAGGTACAAAATCTCTCTGAAGAAAATCATTTTTTTTTAAATAGAGTTGGGAAAGTGGGGAGAGGAGATAATGACATTATGAGACATCAAGAAACAATGAGATAAAGTAAAAAGAATTTTTAAAAAATGTGAAATATTTCTTAGAAAAAACAACTGACCTTGAAAATAGATCAAGAAGTGATAATTTGAGAATTATTAGAGAAAATGAGAGTCATGGTCAAAGAAAGAGCCTAGACATCATATTTCAAGAAAAGGAAAGGAAACGGCCCAGATATCAATGAACCATAGAGTAAAACAGAAATTAAAAGAATCCAGTGGATACAACTTTTTTTAAAATCCCATAATGAAAGCTTCCAGAAATATTATAGCCAAATTCCAGAGTTCCCAGGTAAAAGAGAAAATACTTCAAGCATCCAGAAAGAAATCATTGAAATTAAATGAATAAACAGACAATATGATAACACTCTTAGCAGATGATATGATGGTGTACTTAGTGAACCCAAATGAATTGACTAAAAAACTAATTCAAACAATTAATAACTTCCATGAATTTACAGAATATAAAATATACCCATATAAGTAATTAGCATTTCTAATTACTACAAAAAAAACCCAGAATGGAGAAATAAAATTAAAATTTCATTTAAAATAATTGCAGAAAATATAAAATGCTTGGAAGTACACTTTCTAACACAAACTCAAGGACTATTTGAACAGAATTAGAAAACACTCTACACACAAATAAAGACAGAGCTAAACAACTGGAGAAATATTATTTGCTCATGAGTAAGCTGAGCAAATATAATGAAAATGAAAATACCCCGTAAGTTAACTTACTTATTTAGTGCCATATCAATCAAAACAGCAAACAATTATTTTGTAAAGTTAGAAAAAATTATAGCACAATTCCTCTGGAATAGCAAAATGACAAGAATATTTAGGGAATCACTACAAAAATATGTGAAGAAACACAACCTAACAGTACCATATTTCAAACTATATTTCAAAGTGATAATTATGAAAATTATCTAGTTCTGGCTAAGAAAAAATACTAGTAATTGGTGGAATAGATTAGGCAGACAATATACAGTAGTAAATGACTACAGTAATCTAGTGTTTGACAAACAAAAAGATCCAAGGTTTTCAGACAAGAAAATTTAAACTAATAAAAATTTAATAATTTAATAAAAATTACTGGAAAAACCAGAAATCAGTTTGGTAGAAACAAGGCATAGATGAAAATTGCATACTGTATACCAAGATAAGATCAATATAGATTAATTTATTTAGACACAAAGAATAATTTAGTAAGTAAACCTGAGAAAAATTTACCTGTTAGATCTTTGGATAAGGGAAGATTTTGTGACCAAATAAGAGATAGAGAGGATAACAGGAATTTACAAAAGATAATTTTGATCACACAATTTTTAACTGGATACACAAAATCAATGCAGCCAAATTCAGAAGGCAAGAAGGAAACTGGGAGAAAAAAGAACTTACAACAACTTTCTCTAGTGAAAACTTCATTTCTCAAATATGTTGGGAATTGAGCCAAGTTCATAAAAATAAGAGCCTTTCTTCAGTTTATAAGTGGTAAAAAGATCTTTCAAAAGAATAAATCAAACCTATTGATATACATATGAAAAAGTGTTCAAAATCAACATTGATTAGAAAAATGCAAATTAAAACAATTCTGAGGTACTGACACATCTATCAGATTGGCTGACATGATACATGAGGAAAATGATAAATGCTGGAGGGAATCAATACACTGTTAGTGGAACTGTGAATTAGTCCAAACATTTTGGAAAACTAATTGGAATTCTTCTCAAAAGGTCAAAAAACTTTGTCTACAGGTTGATCTGCCAACACTTCTACTTGGTCTGTATCCAAAGAGATAAAGGAAAAAGGACCTATCTACACAACAGAATATTTATACCAATGTTTTGTGTTGGCAATGAAATGAAAATTGAAGGGATACACATACAACTGGAAAATTGCTAAATAAATTGTGGTATATGCTTGGGATTAATTACTATTTTAGTACAAGAAATGACAAGCAGAATGGTTTCAGAAAAATCTGGAAAATATTATGTGAACTCATGCAAAGTGATGCATGCAGAACCAGGAGAACACTGTACAGAATAAAAGCAATACTGTTAAAGGGTGATCAACTGTGAAAGACTTTGCTACTCTGATCAAGACAATGATCTTAGTCACAATTCCAAAGGACCCAAATAATAAATTGTATCTATCTCCAGAAAAAGAATTGATAAACTTTGAAGATTGAACCATGTCTTTTTTCACTTTATATTTCTTGGGTGTGTTTTTTTGGCAACATTATTAATATGGAAGTACATGTTGTATGACTTCACATGCTTTATTGACACTTTATTGCTTGCCTTCTCAATGGGTAAGGAAGAAATTGGAGGGAGGGAGAGAATTTGGAACTCAAATTTTTAAGTCAATGTTAATTTTAAATGTAATTGGAAAATGATTAATGAAATAAAATGTATAACTACAAAAAACTGACAACCGAATTATAAGAAAAATAAATATGGGAACCAATAAAGGGCTGTTGACAAAATAAATTATATTAGCAAAAAATATATTTTAAAAACCTAAAAATAGAATGGCACTGAAGGAGTCAATAACAAAATAGCAACAGTAACAAAAACAAAATCACAGAAGAGATACCATTAAGAGATACCATTCTGAAAGTATACAAGAGATAAGGGTAGAAGTTGAATAGAAGCAATGGTAAAGGGATAGATTTGAAAACTTATGATTTGAATTTCATGTACAAAAACTAAAGAGAAACTAAGTAGATATAAGGGACAAGAATCAAAGAGTAAAATTCTAGAATAGACATGAGGAAGACAAATAAAGAGAATAAAAAAGTTATTTTTATAAAAAGGAAGAGAATATATAAATTTAAAAATAAAAACAAACTGAAGGTGAGAGAAGGCAAGTGAATGTATTTATTATCTTTCCCGAAAAAAATTAGAACATTAAAAAAAATAAACAAAATAAGTAAAAAAGAATGGAAATGTGTGTTCCTCCTTCATTGCTGAGGAAGACCATACCACCAGAGAAATAATGACATGACTTGCACTTGACTTTGTTTTGAGTGAGGGAGGGCTGTGCAGGTCACCAGCCTCACTTCTCCTCCAGAGTCATCTGAATCCAGTGATCAGATGTTCATCAGGATGACTGGATATGACCCAGGATGAAGCAATTGAGATTAAGTGACTTGCCCAAGGTCACACAGCTAGTGAGTGTCAAGTGTCTGAGGTGAGATTTGAATTCAGGTCCTCCTGACTCCTGCACTAGTGCTCTATTCACCACACCATCTAGCTGCCCATAAGTAAAAAAGAATAATAAAGCAAAATACCTAAAACTATGGAAAGAGGATAGATTGGAAGAGGCAGATCTTGAGAATGAGTGAAAGAGAGCCAGTAGTAACATTTTTCCTTAAAAATAGATTAAGATAAACAACTGAAGAAATATCTTTAAGGAGAATAAGAGAAAAGATCCAAATTTAGAAAAAAATTACAAATTGAGCAAACTATCAATATAACTCTAATACCTTTAAATATGAATGGATTGTAGAGCCCAGTCAATTGAAGAAGAAACATCAGAAAGGAAAAAAAATCTTCCTTATCACTTATAAGAAACACACTTTTAAAAAATATATACTAAATAAAAATTTAGGAATTGCTACTCAATTGCTTATGTATCAGTTGAATCCAGAAAAAAAAGCAGGAGTTGCAATACTATTATCAGAGAAAAGAATAAAAATTCACAGCATAAGAGACTGAAAAAGAAATAACATTAGGCAGCAATGAACAATAGACAACAAGCCACTATTAGTATTAAACTATATGTTCCAGGTGCCTTAACATCTAAATTCATGAAAGAAAATCAACTGACCCACAGTAATGCATAGTAAAAATAAATAGTGACTGCATACTCAAATGACCATCTCTTAGTGTTTTATAAGTTTAACAGAAAAAATAAACAAAATGGAAAATAAAGGATTGAATGAATTGTTGGAGAAATTAGAGGTAAAAGAATTATGAAATCTTTTAAATGAATCTGGTAAAGAATATACACTATTTCTTAACACCACAGAAAACTTTTACAAAATTTTATCACATATTAGGGCACAGAGATATTGAAAACAAATGTAAGAAGGCAGACGTAGTAAACATATCCTTCACAGGCTATAATACAATAAAATACAATCAGTTAATGGAATAGAAGCAATAAAGATACACCCAAAGTGAGAATCGAGAATGATGCCCTAAATAATTAGTGACTAAAAGGATAAATAATAAAAAGCATTGCTAATTACATAAGGGAGAATTATAGATGAAATAAGATACTAGATTTTCTTCCAAGTGGATCATAGTAAAATTTTATATCCCTAAGAACATATGTCAACAAAATAGAAGAGTATAATAAGCTTAATATGCATTTTTAAAAAGTAAAATGTCAATAAGTCATCACAAATAATTTTAAAAGAAGAAATAGTAAAAATAAATAAACTGCAAACAAAAATATATAGGGATAAGTTTGGCTCTTATAAATAAGTAATAAACTTTATGCATTTCAGCCAGATGGATCAAAAGCAAGAGGTAAAAAATAAAATCCACAAATAAAACAACAAACAAACAACAAATAAAAATCAAACAAAATCAACAAAATATTAAACAAGATTTAAAAAAAAAACAGACTAAATTTAAAAATCAGAATTCATTATATAATTATATGAGAAGAAAACCAAGACCAACAAGCAATACAAGAATGCCTTAAAAAATATAAAATATTCAAACTAACAGAAAATCAAATAGATATGTTTAATAATACATAACCTGTTGTGAAACTAGCAAATGGGCAGATTGAACCTGCTGCTTCTGATGTATTCAAAGTTAAATTCTATCAAAGTTTTTGGAAGAATTAGTTTCAATGCAACACTAATTTTTCTAAAAAAAGAAAAAAGAAATAACTGTCACCAGATGCTTTTATAAGATAGATATGAACTTTGTCCTGAAAACAAGGAAAAATAAAGCACAAAAATAAATTGTAGACAAATGTATGAATGTTACATAATGAATATCAATTTAAACTTTTAAAATACATTTTTATCAAAAAAGTTATGGCAATTCATCCAAGAAATCACTCATTATTGACCAAATTGAATTATACCAGAACTGCAAGAATGAGTCAACCTTAGGAAAACCATCAACATAATCACTAACATTGAAAACAAAAATAACCAAAATTACATGATCATCTCAATAGATCTAGCAAACAGCTTTTTGACAAAACATTCTTTTACACTAAAAACTCTATAAAGTTTATATGTACATATATATATACATACATACATGCATATATACATATATATGTATAAGGACCTTTTTTAATATCACTAAAAGCATCTATATGGAAACTAAAGCACTCATCACATATAATGATACCGGACTTTCCTAATAAATACAGGAGTAAAGTAAGATGCCCATTATCCTCACAGCTATTTGATATGATTCTAGAAATAACGGCAATAGAAATGAAATTTAATGAAGTCTTAAAGAGATGTAAAAAAGAGACAAACTATGCCAGTTTTCTAGTAATATGTTACACATATAAAATCCTTTAGAATGGGCAAAGATATTAACTGATACAATTAATAACTGGCCAAAAGTGACTGAGGAGCTAGTATCATGTGATGATGAAAAGTCAAAAGATTGTCTTAGGAGCCAAAAGGACTAATTACTCAGTAGAAGCCAGGCCAGAACTGAGAGTGTATGTGTATGTGTTACATGTATGTGTGTGTGTGTGTGATAAAGATATATGACACTGATGATTTCCCTGTCTTCTCTGGAAGTTTTAATTTATTAAGATCGCTGTACAATACCAGGTTGGGGAGGGCCTTGCTGTCCTTTTCTCTCTGGGTTGTCAGGTGCTTTTGAGTCCATGTTATTTATCTTGTGTTTCTTGTTTCCTAATCTTAGGTGAATGAGTATCTAGACATGGAATAGACCATGTTATAGCCTTGCGAGATTTTAAAGATTTGAAAAGCCATCAGAGGTCCATTTAGCAACTGCAGTTGGTAGCAGAAGTTGCAGTAAACTAGGCAATTTAACTAGAGGCTTTCAATATTTTTAGGAGCCAAGGCGCAAAGTCCAAGCTGAATAGAGGACTGCAGAAACCTGATTGAGTAGATCTTATGACTTTTATCATCTGCTGGGGAGACTTTACTACTGAAGAATAACATAGTAAGGAATAGAAAAGTAGCTCACAAGCTCTCATGAGGATTTTTGTAGTGAAAAGGGTGACAGACCTGGAGGCAGAATACTTGGATATGAAATGAAATTAAATTTGTACTCTCTGTTTCACAGCGTCATTGTGAAGTAGGCACTTTCAGATAAAATTCTTTAATAATGAAAGTTACAATTCTCTTACATGAATAAGAAAGTTAAATACCGAATCAAAATGATGGATAAGTATAACCTTGGGGCACCAGTAATACAAATACTTTAGTCTCTCTCTGAGGAGCACTGTGATTGACCTGGGCCAGATGTGGACTGACTCATCTGCTGAAACTTCATGTCTTGAATTGAACTTTGAGGGCACTCCAAGAAGGAGAGAAAAGGATATTCAGGCTGTTAGTTGAAAAGTATCTGTTATGCTTTAAGTTTGAGTCCTAGTTCTCCAGTGGATGCAGAAGATTCGTTCCTTTCTCTGGTTTGGGGAATATATTAGCACTTCAGTCATTGCTATATATTGTTTACACATATTTTTAAATAAGATCTAATTAATGAAAACTAATTGATATTGAGAAGAGCATCCTGTATCATAATTCTTTACCTTTAGATTTCTAAGGGGACTAGCTGGTAGCTGTCCACGGTGCACCTAACATGTTAATGTGAGTCAGGGTTCATGGAATGAAACCAGAATTAGAGACATGGAGAAGTGAACATAAATTGTTGTTATATAATATCAAAATTGCTTTTATAGTTTTTGCAAGTTTTAAGGTTCTCCCACCACAGTTAAAAATAAAACTTGCTGTTGAAATTAGTTTTTTTTTAATTCTGTATAGTATTCATACATTAGAAATTTCCTGTCTGTTTCCAAGTTCATTCATATGCAGTTATTGCCTTTATGAACTAATCTGAAGAAAAAGGAAGGCAGCAATTTTCTAAATGAAACACTTGGAAGGAGGATTACTTCCACTTAAAATCATGAGTTTATTTTAATTTGTTTGCTGATTGAGTCAAAATCCTCAAGGAAATGTCTCAAATTTCCATGATGTTTCTTAGTATAAAATCTACACTGAGACCTTCATATTAACAGATACAATATAGTTGTAAAACTAAAGACTTCAAAACTTCTACACCAGTGCCCCAGTGACTCCCTATCAAAGCAGATTGAATTAGGTAAGGAGTGACTTATGCTCCCACAATGCCTTCAGGTAAGTAATTTTCAGACAACTATCTGGAAATAACATGTTGTTATCCTTAAAACATTCCTTTCAGAAATAGAATGAGAACTTATACCTTAGTTTAAGCAGCTATGTACTGTATCATTCAGGATGTATTAAAACTATGCAACAGATTTTTAGGATTATGGACTTAGAAGGGACCCAAAAAGCCATCTTCTTTAATCTTTTGATTTCAAAGTGGAGAAAATAGGCCCAGAGAGGTTCATGTGGATAATAAAGGGTTGAGTAGAAATTTGAATTTTTGTTCTCTAACTCCAGAATTAGTGGTCTTTGTATACCAGTGATAACAGGTGTTTTCCTATCACTTTAAGAGGTTTATAAAGCATTTTAAATGGCTGATATTATTCTTACACCAACCATATGGTGTTATTGCTGTTATGAGTCATCATTTTTACAGATGAAGAAGATGGATGTGAAAGAAGTCAAGTGACTTGCACAAGATCACATAAGAAGTACCTGTGGGAGAAATCAAACTCAGACACTCATGACTCAACTCTGAATCTTGCTACCCAGGCTATGGGCAATTTTGTTTTTATTCTGCCTTGTGTTGTGCTCCAAGAAAAGTACCTAGAGGCACATGGAGATAAACTATGTTGTCATATTTGAGGTCCATGAGATTATTAAGAGCCAACAGAAGAGCGCAAAAGTCTGGTTTAGCTCAGGGCATCAGATGCCTACATAAATAAGTGATGAAGCTGTTAATCTCAACTCTGGGAACTTTATTTCAGGTTGAAGGAGGGAAGGAAGGCAAAGAAAGAAAAGAAGAGAGAAAGGAAGATAGAGGGAAGGATGGACAAAGGAAGAAAAAAGAAAGAAAGTGAGAGGAAGGGAAGATGGAAGAAAGCAAGGAAAGAAGAAAGAGAAGAAAGGAGGAAGGCTTTAATGACTTACTATGTGCAAAACACTGTGCTAACTATGGAACTGCAGATAGAAACATAAGATAGTCTCAGTTCTCAGGGAGGTTACATTCTAAGTGGAGTTATGTATTTGAACAATATGTAAGTTTTTTAAGTGAGATAGAAAGGTCCTATGATCCACTCTTAGGATGCAATGGTAAAGCAAGTGTTAGTGACTTATTTAACATCATTTCTATACATAAAAATGTATTGGTTTCTAATGTTGAACCACAGAAGTGTCCAGAATTTTGAGGGTGAGAACTTTTCTCTGGACCTTCATAAGCTGGTATTGTAATGCCTTCAGGAGGATTTGCCAGTCTCAATCCTACAAAGGGTCACTTACAAGAATATTGACTGAACACACTATCTTGAAAGTATTGCTATTGTCAAGTCTTTTTTGTTCAGGGTCTTAGAATGTCTTCATCAGGATCTGAGGGGAGATTTTGGTCACAGTGGTAGTGGCACTTTGACTTGTTTAGCAAATGCTGCCTCCAGTGCATGCCTAGCTCCTTCAGCTAGGGATTAAAAAGATGGAGAACAGAAAAAAATTTCATGAACTCTCATGTAACTATGTCATACTAGAAAGGGTACTAGATCTGGAAGCAGGAAACCTGAGGGGAAATAGTGTTTCATATTCTTATTCTGTGACTGGAGGAAAGTCACTTCATAGAACCTCAGTTTCCTCACTTATAAATTGAGCACATCCATAGGTTTGTTGCAAGGCAAATGCTTTCCAAATATCAAATGTCTATATGAACAAAAGTTATTATTCTCCTACCTGAATAGGAGCATGAAATGTCAAAGGCAGATAAGAATGTTCTTGGGATATGAGTCCAAAAGTCCAAGAGCTTGAAAAAGAGGCAACGAAATAAGGGGAGAAAGTGCTGAGCAAGAACAAAATGTGGAGAGCCAGGGAATCGTAATCAGAGAAGCAAAAGATGGGAAAAAGCAGACAAAGAGTAAATAAAGAAGTAGTTGAAATTAATCATCCATTGGGCACATAGATGTTTTATTGACTGGGGCAGCATTCCTTCAATGCTCTTCTCAGAAATCAAAACCTCAGAAGATCTAGAACTTGAAATTTCTCCTATGATTTCACATTTACTGAATCTTAACTCTGTGCATGTATTTAGATTCAAAGATCCACTCAATTCTAAGACAGATGGACATTCCATTCTGCTACATTAAGCCTGTGTGACCGTGGATAGGATCACGTAACCTTTCAGGGAGACACATTCTTCTTCTACAACACAAGGTGATTGAATTGGATGTCAATGGACTCTAACTCCTATAATTTTATGACTGTTCTTATTCTTCATAGAAGACTCTTATCAAACATCTCTCTGCTCACCTTTCCATGGTTCCCAACTAGCTGCCTTTTATTTATACCACAGTAGTACCATAAGATTCTAAAATTTCCAACCTTTGTCACTTTAAGGCGCTGAGAAAAATCATTAAATTTAGGGGTGAAAAATAACTGTGAGTCATTGAATCCATCAATCAATATGGAATTGCTGTTAACAATATAGTTTCTAATGTCTTTTCCGCTATAAATTTTAAAAGACCAAAATGAAGACATTATAAGCATTTCACTTGAAAGCCTATTAAATAACCAAAGATAATGAAGAGACTTTTCCAGATAGCCAGCACATATTTCTCTTATTTCGCATTTACTAATCCTGGAATCATATATCTTTATGTAATGGACAATGCTTTTTATTTCAGTGCTATAATATCATTGTGCTTGCTATTTCTGTCCCTTACAAAAATAACACCACCAACTTAGGAAATTTCAGAAGTAAATTTTCACAGGTGTGATCATTAAACATCTGCATATAATATCTCAGCTTCAAATTGGTCACCATATACAGATAAAATTACAGTGTGTGCTATAATGTGGTCACAGAAGGTCTGATTGGTTTTAACTCTACTGTCATCATATGCCCCCATCCTTTTTTCAGATTTCTTTTCTGTATTATTTCCCCCATACAGAAAAGAAATCTGAAAAAACACACACTTCTTCTAGACTTTCTAAATTACTGGATACATGTATCAGTGCCTGTGGTCATTTTTGTTTTGATTTGTTCTTGTTGCTTAGACTACCAAAGATATAATTAATATTTCTTATTTACATAAAATTCTTTTAATAACATTCTTAGGTCATAGGCATAGTAGTAAAATCAGTAGGTCAAAGAATATGATAAGTTTTGTAAAGTTCTTTGTTAGTTGTCAGATTGCTTTTCAAAAAGATTGTAGTGGAGAAACCAGCCAACACAAGAGTAGCAGAAAGGAAGTGTGACAGATCTGTCCTCAATAATTATTCCTCAAAATTCTAAAAGATTCACCAAACTGAGTCTTGACTAGGAAATTCCAAGAAATAATCACAATGAGTCATTTCACTCCCCTTGTTGGGGTTGCCATAGGGAGATAGACAGAGAGATCTGCTATCACTGAGGATAGATATAACTCAAACCACCCAATCTATTTCATTGCAGGAATTTAACTAAGACTTACTAAGGTTGTGCACTATGACATGAACATTTACCAGACACAGTAGAGGCTCATTTGGAGTAGGGAGCAGGAACAGGTTCCAAATGGCATGTCTTTTGTTCATTACCTAGTGCTGGGTCACTGATTCAAGGGGTTCTGAAAAAGGGAAGAGTGGAATAATGACAATAGCAGTCCTTGACCAAAGAGGAATCTACAATTGTATTACTTTGAACATGAAGCTTTTTGAGCTACGTAAGAGCTGCTGAATTCAGCAGAGCTGTATTGGAAGACAACCAATAGCTGTTTTTCTCAGATTTTATTCAACATTGAACATAATTGTTCATAAGTAGGTTGAGCCAATGTAATAAAAATGATAATAATAGTTAAAGTAACTTATTATGTCAGACCAATCAATTTCCCAAAGAATTATTCTCTAGATTGGGGGGGAGGGGTGGAGAGAGACAGTGCATTTCTGGAGAAACAAAAATTCAAAAATCACAAGGAAATTAATGAAAAAAGTGGAAAGGAGAGGAAGGGAGTCATAGTACCAGATCTCAAACTATACTTCAAAGCAGTAATATTCAAAATGACTTGTTATTGGTTGAAAAATGGGTCAATCAGCTGAACACTTGGGTACAAAATTTGTAGAAAGAAATGAGAAGAATAGCCTGTTATTTCTCAAACATACAAATACCAATTAATTTTAGTAAGAACTTACTTTTTGATTACTCAGCAAAGAGGGAAGAGTAGAAGTACACACCTGCTAGAGCTCTTCCCCAAAAAGTGGAAAAAATAAGACTATAGAAGGCTATTTTCTTGGTGAAAAGTATTTTCTTCCATCCTTGCAGATGAGGACGAGCAAAGCATGCTACAAGAAGACTAAAGCATACAACTGGAGGAAGACTGCAAGATCAAGGCTTCTACATTCAAAACCTCCAAAAAATATGCAATGCTCTCAAGTCATGGAAGAGTTAAAAAAGGATTTTGAAAATCAAGTAAGACAAGTGGAGAAAAAATTGGGAAGAGTAATGACAGCAATGCAAGAAAACCATGAAATATAAGTCAACAGCTTGCTAAAGGAGACCCAAAAGAATGCTGAAGAAAATACCACCTTTAAAAATAGACTAATCCAAATGGCACAAGAGGTCAAAAAAGTCAATGAGGAGAAGAATGCCTTAAAAAGCAGAACTGACCAAATGGAAAGGGATGTCCAAAAGCTCACTGAAGAAAACAGTTCTCTAAAATTAAGAATGGAGCAGATGAAAACTAATGACTTTATGAGAAATCAAGAAATTATAAAACAAAGCTGAAAGAATGAAAAAACAGATTACTATGAAATATCTCATAGGAAAAGCAACTGACCTGGAAAATAGATCAAGGACAGCTAATTTAAAAATTATTGGTCTACTTGAAAACCATGATAAAAAATAGAGCCTAGACATCATCTTCCAAGAAATTATCAAGGAAAACTCTTCGTGATACTCTAGAACCAGAGGATAAAATAGAAATTGAAAGAATTCCCTAATCACCTCCTGAAAGAGACCCTAAAAGGAAAACTCATAGTAATATTGTAGCAAAATATCAGACTTTCCAGGTCAAGAAGAAAATATTACAAGCAGTCAGAAGGAAATAATTCCCGTATTGTGGAAATACAATCAGATAACACAGGATTTAACAACTTCTTCACTAAGGGATTGAAGGACTTGGAACATCATATTCCAGAGGTCAAAGGAAATAAGATTAAAACCAAGAATCACTTTCCCAGCAAAACTGAAATGAAAAAAATTAAATTTCAATGAAATAGAGGACTCTCAAGCATTCTTGTTGAAAAGACCAGAGATGAATAGAAAATTTGACTTTTAAATACAAAAATCAACAGAAACAAGAAAGGGAATTCATAATTGACTTGTTAAAGTTAAACTGTTTACATTCCAACATGGAAGATGATATGTGTAACTCATGAGACCTTTTTCAGCATTAGAGTATTTAGAGAGAATATGGTACTCAAAGCTTTAATAATGAATGTTAAAAATTGTTTTTGCATGTCATTGGGAAATAATAAGTACAGGCAATGGGGTGTAGAGATCTATTTTGCCCTGCAGGAAAATAGAAGGGGGATGGAAGAAGGGATAATAGAAGGAGGTCAGACTGGAGGAAGGGATGGATGGGGTACATGCTCTCCTGGGGTAGGGGTGGGGAGAGATGGGGAGAAAATTTTGAATTCAAATTCTTGTGAAAGTGAATGTGGAAAACATAAAAATAAATAAATTATATATATGTGTATATTATATATGTATATATATATATATATATATATATATATATATAAGAACTTACCTTTTGAAAAAATACCACTAAAACTTACAAAAAAATTAATCTGACAAAAGTATAGATCAACATTTCACCCAGTGTACAAAAGTTCCAAATGGGCCACATGACTTAGACATGAAGGATGATATAATAAATTAGAGGAGCAAGGAAGAAATTACTTGTCATATTTACAGATAAGAGAAGAAATCACAACTAAACAAGTAATAGAGAGGATCACAGAAGGTAGAAAGTGAATAATTTTTATTACATAGCATTTAAAACTTTTTGTACAAACTAAATCAAAACCACTAAAATTAGAGTAGAGGCAGTTAAATAAGGGGAAATAATCTCATCAAGTTTCTCTGATAAAGATTTGTTTCTAAAAGATATAAGGACCTTTATCAAATTTGTAAGTATTAGAAACATTGCACAGGTGATAAGCGGTCTAAGGGTATGAACACCCAGTTCTCAATGGAAGAAGCTTTGACTGTATACAAATGGGAAAAAAAGTTAAAGCAGTAGTGTCAAACATATAGAAACGGTGACTACTTAACTGTACATAAGGATCCCTGTGGGTGCATATTGACTTAGAAAACTACATATTAAGATTATATATGTTTTATTATATTTTGCTTTTTTTTGTTATATATCTCTCAATTATATTTTAATTTGATTCAGCCCAGTTGGGGTTGTAGTAGGTCATGTGTGGCTACTATGTTTGATACCTCTGCTCTAAATCACTAATAGAAAGGTGCAAAATAAAACAACTATTAAGTTCTTCTTCTTACCTAACAGGTTGCCAAGTTGACCAAAGAGACAAATAATAACTCTTGGAAGGGCCAAGGGTAAAGGGCTGGGAGATGTGCGGATTACCCAAATATACTGTTGTTTGAGATGAAATTTGGTCTAGCCATTTTGGAAAGCAACTTAATTTATGTACAGATACTTATGAAACAGTACATACATTTGACCTAAATATGCCATTACTCAATACTCCCAAGGAGATCAAAGAAAGAGGAAATGAAAAGTACATACTTTAAATAGTATGTAACAGCACTTTTTTCTTGGGACAAAGAATAGGAAACAGAGGAGGTGTTTATCAAATGGAGAATGACTGAGTAAGTTACAATATATGAATGTGATAGAACAGTATTTTGCTGTATGAAAACAAGAATTAGACATTTAAGGGAAACCTGGGAAAACTTAGATGAAGTGATATTGAGTCAAGTGAGTAGGACCAGAACAAAAAAAAAAATTTATAACAATAATGTATAAACAAATAATGTTAAAACTTAAGAACTCTGATCAACAAAATGGCTAACCAGAATTCTTAAGAACTAATGGTGAAACTTACTACCAATAGAAAAGTGATAGACTCAGAGGGAAGACTTTACACATGCATACAAATATATACATATACTGTATATGTGCTTATGTGTATATGTGTATATACAAATGTATACATACATAAAATACATGCATAGTTACATAAGTGTGTTACATATAGAATTATGTGAATTTCTATAAATACATAGATTGTTACTTCAAATATATTATATATGCTATAATATAGTAACTATTATGTATGCCATCATAATAACATAATGGTACTGATACATTGTGTGTGTGTGATTTATTAAACATCTACTATGTGCTAAACACAGGGCTAAGTGCTAGGAATATAAAAAGAGGCAAAAGACAGTTCCTTTCTTTAAGGAGCTCACAATCTAATGAGCGAGATGAGTAAGTAAATATGTATAAAGAAGCTACATGCATGATATACCTAAAAATAATCAAGGAGGGAAGGCACAAGGATTAAGAGGAAGGTTTCTGTAGCATATGAAATTTTAGATGGGACTTGAAGGCATTTAGGAAAATCAGTAAGCAAAGATAAAAAGGGAGACCATTCCAAGTGTGAAAGACAATCAGAAAAGAATGAGTTGGAAAATATTGAGTTTAATATATCTACTGAACATTGAGTTTGAAATGCTTGAAAGCAGTTAAAGGTGTAAGACTGGAGGTCAGCAAAGACATTAGGGCTGAAAAGGTAGATTTGAGACTCTTTAGCATAGAGATGGTAATTAAAACCAAGACAGCTGAAGAGATCAGGAAGTCAAGTCTTATAGAGGGAAAAAGGAGAGGGTTGAAGGCTAAACTTTATAAGACACCTACTTTTAGATTGATCTGAATGAGTATGCAGCAAAGGAGACTAAAAAGGAATGGTCCCAATCAGGGAGGAAGAACCAGGACAGAGCAAGTACTCCTTAAAACCTAGCAAGAAGGGTCTTTCAAGGTGGAAAGAATGATCAACAATGTCAAAGGATACAGAGAGGTAGAGAAGAATGAGGATAGAGAAAAGGCCATTGCATTTGACCATTAAGATATCACTAGTAACCACATAATATATAATACTATGTATTATGTGTATATAATATGTCAATATATCTGTGTATATTAAAAACATAAATAATATGAATAATACTAATGAATAATATATTAATATGAATCATACATAAAATTTATTCATGCATATATTTATATTAAAAATATACATATTTTTCTGTGTCTATGTAATATGAAAAATTCAGGAATTTGTTTTATTTGATTTGTTGCAAGAAAAATGTTATTGTCTTTACAGAGAAATTTTATGTATTTTGAAAATTAATTATTTTAAATATACTAAATGCGTTTCTCTATGAGTTTCTATTTCCTCTTGCAATATTATTTTTTTAAAAACATGCAGATAAGTTTTGTGGGTTAATATGATATCCTACCAAAAGTTGTTTAGTTACTCTGTATTCTTTAAAATATCTATATATATATATATGTATATATTATAGAGTCCAGGTGGCAGAAGCTATATTTTTGTTCTTGTTATTATATCTCTAGTGCCTAGTGCAATGCCTTTCATTTAGTAAGTACTTAGAAATACTTGTTAGATTGTATTGAGGTGTATAGAGTCTTTTCATTTTCTAGACAAGTATATTGCATGCAAATAGAAATATAGTAATAGTTCTTTTTCCATTTTTTACTTTATTTTTTTCCTTTGCTTACTACTTCTTCTTACCTTCTAAAACTAAATGACATAGTTATGGTGGCAATAGATAGTCTTACCCTACTCCTTTAGGATAACGTCTAATATTTCTCTACTACATATGGTACTTGTTATTCTTCAATTGTTTCAGTTATGTCCAACTCTTGGTAACTCCATTTTGAGTTTTCTTGGCAAAGGCACTAGAATGATTTCTCATTTCCTTTTCCAACTTATTTTACAGATGAGAAAAGTGAGGTAAGCAAAGTTAAGTGACTTGTTCAGGGTCACATGGCTAGTAAGTGTGTGAGGCCACAATTAAACTCAGGAAGATGGTATTTTTTGGACTCTCATGTTTGCACTTTAACCATTACAGCACCTGTCTGCCCATATATTACTAGCTTATATTAATTTCATCATGTTAGGAGAATTCAGCACTAAAATATTAGAAAATCTGCCAAGGCTTCATAAAGGAGATGGCAACTGAATTGATCCTGGAAGGAAGATAATATTCTGAGTAGTACATGTGAGGAGGAAATGAATTTCATGAATATGAAGAAAACTTTTTGAAGTTACATGGGAAGGAGATGGAATGCCAAGTTCGGGGAATAGCTAGTGTACTATTTTGACTGAAATAGAGAAAATTGGGAAGAAATTGGTGATAAAATAATTTTGGAAATGTACATTAGAGCCAGATTTTTGAGAGCATTAAATGCTAAGTTAAGAAATTCATGTTTAATCTTAGAACTCAAAACAAGGTCAATTAAGAATTTTTTAAAGAAGGATGATATAAGGATTAGTTTCCTTTAAATATGTCTACATGTATACACATGCATGTGTATATACTGAAATATGTACATATTTATGCATATGTGTATGTACATAGTGTGTTTCTGTGTGTGTGTGTGTGTGTGTGTGTGTAATATCCAGTTTCATGAAATATGATTTAGAAAAGGGGAAAACAAAGCCAGCAAGGCAAGTTAGGAGACTTTTACAAAGTTTCTGACAAGAGATAATGATTGTCTGAATTAGATGAATAAAGAGAATGGCTTGGGTATGAACAATATGGTGGAAGAAGTATTTTTAGTGTTTGAGAATTAATTGAATATGGCAGTTAAAAGGAAGGAAAGAATCAAAGATCACCAGTCCCCAGACTTCTGCATCAGTTGACCACCATGAAGGAGGAATGTACATTTTCTCTCTTTTCTTATTTACGCTGCTATCTTTTCAGTTTATTCATTTACATGTAAAGCTATAAATGTTAGATTTATGATTTTTTTTAAAAATAATTTTGTATTGAACCCCTCCCTCCAATCATTTATGTCTCAATTTCAACCTAGGCATAGTCTTTCCTTACACTAATTTGTTCTGTCTTCTTACACAGACACTCTTTATCTCCCACATCTTGTCCTCTCTCAGATTTATTGTGTTTACTTATTTGTTTCCTCCTTTCTTGCTATTTTACTTATATTTTCCTCTTTTTACTCCTTTCTATTTCAGTCCAGTTAAGAATATGGTTCAGATTATTACTGCCCACCTTCTATCCTTCCCTATTCTTTGGGAAAAATAACATCTATAGTAAAAATGATAGTAGAAGGGCTAAGCTGCAACTTACCATCAGTATTATGACATGAGAAGATACTTCAGACAGTTCTGAACTCCAAATTCATATTGGATTTTGGTTTTTTTTTCCTGTTTTAGGTGGTACATTATATTGAAATTGTTGCAAAATAATAATTTTTTGAAATTTTTTATTGCTGTTGACCACAGTTCTTTTCCCTCTAAGTATCTAGATTTCTTTATTCTCTGATTTGTTAATCCTTTTTTTATGCTGAGTCATCATGTCCGACTCCTTGTGACCATTTTTGGAATTTTCTTTGCAAAGATACTGCAGTGTTTTGCCATTTCTAGCCATTTTACAGATGAGGAACTGAGGTAAGCAGAGTGAAGTTACTTGTCCAGTGTTACACAGCTAGTAAATGTCTGAGGCCAGATCTGAACTCATCAAGATAAATTTCCTGATTCCAAGACCAGTGTGTTACACACTGTGCCACCTACCTGCCCCAATAATCCCTTAGCATAGTTTTTTCTCTACTGAAATTCACTTTTTCTCTTCAATAAAATGTTTATTTATATTTTTATTATGTTTATTTATTTGATGCTTTGGCAGATGGTCTCAAATTTTGCTGTTCCTCAATGTGAAGTCACCAAATCTTACTTAATGTGAATCATTTCTAGGCCTGATTTTCCCAGGCCTTATTGAACAGATCGAATATGTTTGAACTACTTCATAAGGAGCTCCTCTTTTATTGTTCTGAATGAGCTGTTATTTCTGTGGCTAGTTGGTCAGATTGTGCTCCCTTCACCAAAGAGAACAAGAGATAGGTGGATCAATCTAGCTAGAATAATACAGGTCTATGATAGCAGGGCATGATTTTCCACATATGTACATCCCAAAAGAAATATATCAACTCACCCACTCCAGGTACATTCTCATTTAACTTACTTAAAACAGGTTTATTTAAAAAGTCAGTTGGTAACAAGCATTTATTGGATATTTAGTATTTGCCAGGCATTATGATAAGCATCAGGGATATAAAAAAGGCAAAAATAACCCCTGATCTCAAATAGTTCTTATTCTACTGAGGGACACAATACGCAAACAACTAGGCAGAATCTGAGGATATATTTAAAAATTGGATCTAGTTAACTTTCCCCTCTAGAATATAAAATAGTGTTAATCTTCCTATCTGCCAATACCTCTAAGATCTAGTCAGGAATTGTGGACAGGACTAGGATTTCTGGGAACTGTGCTATCTTGCTTCTATTAGACCAGACTGAATAGCTGAAAAACTAAGTGGCCAGCAGGGCCAACTGGTATACATGTAGTTCAATTATTTTTGTATGTAACATTGATGGGTTATAATATTAATTAACTCTTTATATTGTAGAAGTAAAATTGATGCAGCTATCTTTTTTATTCCTTGACACTTAGAATTTGAACAATATGTTCATTCTCTTATTTTGAGTTAGAATTTGACCTGTCTAGGCTGAATTTTATTAAATCAAAATAAAATTAATTGTTTTGTCTTTATTGTTGATGCACTTGGAGCTTGGGTTAGAAAAAAAGTCTTGTGTTTTGATTTGGTACACTTACTAAATTTAAAAGTGTCTCAATAAAATTAAGAATGTTTAATTTGTAATTAATTGCTCTCTAAAGATCCACGATGTTCATTGCTGCTGCTTACTTGGTGCATTCAACATTTATATATGTCGTATTATTTTCCTAATATTCTGAAGACAGATTTACTGACTCTTCCAAAATCGTTCTTCTGTGAAATTAGCACCTTGTTTGCCTTTTTCCCTAAACCTCACATTAATTGAATGCTTTCTAAAAAGATAGAATGCCTTTTTATGCAACAGATAAATTGTCTTAATAAAACATAACAACAAACACACATTTTAAAAAATTACTTATATGAGAGATAATATTGAGTATTGACATTTTCCTTCAGGTTTTCCTTTTCTTTTCTACTGAAAGGGAGACATTTCCAAATAATTTTCCCTTGTTTAAAAACCAGTTTTACAAGATCTGTATCATTATTCCTCAATTATGCAAACCTTTTCTTTGTTCCTTTTCAGGACAGGTTTTAAAAATGAGCTCAATATCTCAGCCATTTTAGAGTCATCATTAACTTTCCACTCTTTATTTATTAATATCCCCTCTTTCCTTCTACTGCTTCTTTTGCTCCTAGAGTATTTGTAAAACCCTTTATTCTCTTCAAACCCTTTGGCTACAATAAATTATTTCTTACTTTTTCTTCTGGAGTTATATTTTTTTCCCTGAAAACTACAAATAAGGTGGTAAACTCTTGTTAATATCCCTCCTCACATTTTCAGTATTTACTTTTAAGAAAATAATTGCTAAATCCATAAGCGAGTTTTCAAGAATTAAAAGATTCAAGAGGGTCATCTTTTAGTTCCTGCAGTTGCCCAGTTCTGTTAATTTTGCCTTAGCAATATATGTTTCATTTACCTTCATTTCCATTCTCACTATCTCTGCTCACTTTTTTTCTCATATAGATCATACAATTGCCCCCTTATCAGTTTTCCTGCCCTTACTGTCATCCACAAATCTATCTTTCACATCATTGGAAGGTTAAACTTCCTTACAAACAATACAATTCATTATATGTGTGTGTATGTGTGTGTGTATGTGTGTGTGTGTGTGTGCATAGTCATTGCTATATTATGTTCAAAACTCTTCAATGGCCTTCTAATGTGTGCTGGACAATAAAAGTTTAGACATCTTACTACAGAATTCTGCAACATATACTGATACCAACTGATATTTTCAAAATTATTTTGCACATGGAGAGACAGGGTAATAAAGCACATTGGAAGTGGAAATGTCTTACCATGAGTCCCTCAAACCAATGAGATCTCAGGTCCAAACAAATAATGGAGGAGGAGAAGGAAAAGTAGGAGAAAAGAAGATGGAGAAAAGCAAACCCAATATTTTCTTCTATATAATCGATGTGGCAACTAAATTAGGATCCTTGCTTTCTTCCTGACGATTTCCAAGCTTTTCTATTGCCAATCTCTCTGCCAAGAATGATATCATAAATTACTCACTTCATTATAAGATAATTAATAACCTTTGTGTTTACTTATGTTGCCCCTTAAATAGTCCTTTGGGGCTATTTCCCAAATCTCACTTTCATTAGAAAGCCAGGTCTCCAAAGAGCAATTATTACATCTTCCCGGTGTTTCTACATTTAACAATGAGGGGTTAGAAGAATTTTCTAGTACTGCTGCAAACAATCTCCTACGTAATATGGTATTCATTGATCAACAGGCAGTCAAACTTAATTTCCTTTTACAAAGGAATGTTTACTGAAATGATGCTGGAACAACAGTTGGTATAAAAATATCTCCCAAAAGGACTTAACCTACTCTCTCTTTATTTACACAAGGACCCTGACTCTGGGGATAGTGGGCTCAAACTTACATAATAATGAGACAGACAGTAACTCATATCTCTTAGTTATTGGAAGAGTTTTGTTCCCATTGTTAAATCATCAAGTTCCCTTTTATTATAGTTCTCTCTGGTACCTCAAAGGTCACTTCCCTTTTAGAGTCCTGAAGCAGTCTTTTTTTTTTTTTTTTTTTAGTGTGTCCAGTTTATCCTCAGTTCCTGATGCTGGCATCAGAAGAAAATGTTCATATGTATAGACTTGGAGAAATGCTAGAGGTTATACTAACTACACTTGTCCATTCCCATGTACTGCTGCTAAGTGGATGTATGAAATGTATTATTCATTAATGTGATATATGACTATAATTGGGCTGTGGAATTTCTCCTTAATTAAAAGTAATATGCAATCTAAATACTCTTCCTTATGCTGTAAAACCGTATGCCTTCCCAAACATAAGAACCTTAGCAACTTGACTGACAAATAGGTCAGCAAATTGAAGGACAACGGGAAATTGAGAAATATACAAATGAGGGTTTCTTATATTACTAATGACTTAAAAATATTTACATGTAATATACATCCATTGATAGTTTGTAAATATTCCATACTTCTCAGAAAAAATTAATAAATTTAATAAATGCCAACATTTGGAACAATATAACCTCTCTGTAATTCACTTTTTGAACATACATGCTCATGTTCCTTTCTTAAATTTATATAGTTTGTTCTTACCAAACTAACATGAAATACATATTAATAGAAGAAAAAGACAGCAAAACTATACTAGGGGAGGACTTCAACTGTCTCCCCACAGAACTTTATAAATCCAAATAAAAAGGAAACAAAAAAGAAATTAGGGAGGTAAATAGTATATTAGAAAAGTTAAATGTAACACATCTTTGGAGAAAACTGAATGGGAACAGAAAGGAACATAAATTTTCTAGGTAGCACATGGCAGCTACACAAAAAATGACTATGTAATATAATAGGATGTAAAAAACCTCAAAATCAAATGTAAAATGGTAAAAATATTAAATGCCTTATTTTTTATCATAATGCAGTAAAAATTGCATTCAACAAAGGGCAGTGGAAATACAGATTAAAAATTAATTGAAAACAATATAATATAATCCTAAAGAATAAATGGGTCAAAGAATATATCATAGAAACAATGAATAATTCCATTAAGCAGAATGACAATAATGAGACAGCATACCAAAATTTATGGGCTTCAGTGAAAGCAGTACTTATGGGAAAATGTATTTCTCCAAATTCTTACATCAACAAAATGGGGGGTGGGGAGTGGGGAAGACAATAGATCGATGAATTTCTCATGCAAATAAAAAACTAGAAAAAGAACAAACTACCAATCCCCAATTGAGCACTAACTTGAAAATTCTGAAAAATAAGGGTGAGATTGAATTTAAAAACAACTATTGAGCTAGTAAACAACTCTAGGAGCTGGTTTTATGAAAACAAAACAAGAAATTAGATGTCATTGGTTAATTTTATCTAAAAATAAAGAAGAAAACCAAATATCCATTATCAAAAATGAAAAGGGTAAAATCACTACCAATGAAGAAGAAATTAAAGCAATCATTTGGAAATATTTTGCCTAATTACATGCCAAGAAATCTGACAAACTGAGTGAAATTGATGAATATTAATAAAAATATAGATTACCTACATAAATAGATTAGGAAAAAATCATCTAAATGACCCTATCTTAGAAAAAGAAATTGAACTAGCCATTAATGAACTCCATAGGAAAAAATCTTCAGGGTGAAATGGGTTCATGAATGAATTCTACCAAACATTTAAAGAACAATTAATTCTAATACTATATGAACTATTTGGAAAAATAGGTGAAGGAATCCTACCAAATGCCTATTATGACACAAATTTGTGCTGATAACTAAACGAGGAAGAACCAAAACAGAGAAAGAAAATTATAGAACAATTTCCCTAATTAATATTAATGCAAAAATTTTGAACAAAATAGTAGCAAAACAAGTACATCAATATATCAAAAGGATTATAAACTATGATAATGTGTAATTTATACTAGGAATGTAGGGTTGGTTCAATATTAGGAAAACTATCAATATAATTCACCATATCAATAATAAAACCAGCAGAAATCATATGATTATCTCAATAGATGCTGAAAAGGCTTTCGACAAAATACAGCATCCATTCCTATTAAAAGTATTAGAAAGGATAGCCATAAAGGCAGTGTTCCTTAAAATGATAAGCAATATATATCTAAAATCAACAGCAAGCATTATCTATAATAGGGATAAGCTAGAAACCTTCCCAGTTAGATCAGAGTGAAGCACAGATGCCCACTATCACCACTATTATTAAATATAATACTAGAAATATTAGCCACAGCAATGAGAAGAAAAAGAAATTTAAGGAATTAGAATAGGCAATGAGGAAATAAAACTGTTACTCTTTGTAGGGAAAATGATATATAATTAGATAACCATGGAGCATCAACTAAAAAAATTACTTGAAATGATTAATAACTTTAACAAAGTTATATTATATAAGATAAATCCACATAAATCACCCCCATTTCTTTATATGACCAATAAAGTGGGCAACAAGAGATAGAAAGATAAATTCCATTTAAAATATCTGTAAACAACATAAAATACTTAGGAATCTGCCTGCCAAGACAAACCCAGACAGTATATGAATACAACTACAAAACATTTTTCTTACAAATAAAGTCACATTTAAACAACTGGAAAAATAAGAGTTGCTCATGGGTACGCCAAACTAACATAATAAAAGTGACAGTCTTGCCTAAATTAATTTACTTATTCAGGGCCATACCGCCAAATTGCCAAAAAATATCTTATAGAGTTTGAAAAAACAGCCATTAACAAAATTCATTTGGAAAAACAAAAGGTCAAGAAAGCCAAAGGAATTATTGAAAAAAATACAAAGGAAGGTGGTCTAGGGGGAGGAGCCAAGATGGCGGAGTAGAAAGACACACATATGCTAGCTCCTAACCCACAGCTCATGAAACACCTGTAAAGAAGAACTCCCAACAAATTCTGGAGCAGCAGAAGCCACAGAACAAAGGAGTGGAGGAGATTTCTGCTCCAGAGAGACCTGAAAAACTGACACCAAAGGTCCATTGGGCTCCAGACCCGGAGCACAGCACAGCCCTGCCTTGGCCTCAGGGCACAAAGGGGAGCAGATCCAAGCAGGCTTCAGGGGCAGAATCTCCAGCAGCAGCACAGGTCCCTCCACCCACAGGCACCAAAGATCAATGAGAGAGTCTTTTCAGCTCAACAATGAGGGGAGTGGGGTGTCCCCATAACTCAGTCCCCTTCAGGAAGCAGCAGTGGAGGCAGCAACAGACAAGGGCTCCCTAAGCAGGCAGGAGCCCCGATCCATTTTTGAAGGTCTCCCCATAAACCACCTGAGGGAAATGAGCCCTGTGTAGAGGCCCTGCCCCCACCTGAGCACCTGAACTTAATCTCACACTGAATAGCATCCCCATCTTTGCCAAAAGCCCTGAGGCTGGGAAGCAGCATTTGAATCTCAGCCCCTAAGCACTAGCTGGGTAGGTCTGGAGGCGAGATTGGTATGGAGAGGAAACTCAGAAGTCAAGTAACTGGCTGGGAAAATGCCCAGAAAAGGGGGAAAAGAAAAATAAGACCATAGAAGATTACTTTCTTGGAGAACAGGTGTCTCCCCCCATCCCTTTGGATGAGGAAGAACAAGGCATATTGCCAGAGGAAGTCAAGGGCCCTCCCTCCAAAGGAGACTTAAACTTGGCTCAGGAAATAGGAGACCTTAAAAAACAAGTTAGCAGCTTACTAAAGGAGAACCAAAAAAACGCTGAGGAAAATAGAGGCTAACTCAATTGGAAAAAGAGGTCCAAAAAGCCAATGAGGAGAAGGAGTGTATAAAAAACAGAATTAGCCAAATGGAGAAGTTTCAAAAGCTCATTGAACAAAATAATTCATTGAAAAAGAGAATTAAGTCCAGGGAAAAGAATGACTATGAGTTTAACCAAGAAGTTAGTAAACAAAACCAAAAATTTTAAAAAGTAAAAGATGATGTGAAAGAACTCATTGGAAAAACAGCTGACCTGGAAAATAGATCCAGGAAAAATAATTTAAAAATTAGTGGGTGACATGAAAGCAATGATAAAAAAAAAAAGCCTATACACTATCTTCCATGAAATTATCAAGGAAAACTGCCCTGATGTTATAGAATCAGAGGGCAAAATGGATATTGAAAAAATTCATCCATCACCCCCTGAAAGAAACCCAAACAGAGAAACTCCTAGGAATATTGTGGCCAAATTTCAGAGTTCCCAGATCAAGGAGAAAATACTGCAAGCAGCTAGAAAGAAACAATTTGAGTACTGTGGAAATATAATCAGGATAACACAGGATCTGGCAGCTTGAACATTAAGGGATCGAAGGGCTTGGAGTAGGATATTCCAGAAGTCAAAGAAACTAGGACTAAAACCAAGAATCACCTACCCAGCAAAACTGAGTATAATACTTCAGGGGAAAAATTGGTCTTTCAATGAAATAGAAGACTTTCAAGCATTCTTGATGAAAAGACCTGAGCTGAAAAGAAAATTTGACTTTCCAACAAGAATGAAGAGAAGCATGAAAAGGTAAACAGCAAAGAGAAGTCATAAGGGACTTGCTAAAGATGAACTGTTTACATTCCTACATGGAAAGACAATATTTGTAACTCTTGAAACTTTTCAGTATCTGGGTACTGGGTGGGATTACACACACACACACACACACACACACACACACACACATACATACACACACACACGTGCACGCGCTCAAGCGTTCGTTCACACAATTAGTATTACACAAGATATTTAGTCTGTATTGAATTGCTTCCCTTCTTAGTGGGGCTGGGGAGGGGGGGGAGGGAGAGAAGTTGGAATTCAAAGTAGTAGAAACAAATGTTGAGAATTTTTACTGCATATAATCGGGAAATAAGAATTACAGGGATAGGGGTATGGAAATTTATTTTGCCCTGCAAGAAAAGAGAGAAGATGGGGATAGGACAGGGGTGGGGTGTGATGGAGGGAAGGGTACATTGAGGGAAGGAGCAACCAGAATGCAAGGTATTAGGAAGTGGGGTGAGGGGGGTGATGGGGAGAAAAACTGGTCATGTTACAAAGTGAGGTAAAAGCAATTAGTATTAAAACAATAGACTGAATTAATTACTGAGAATAAATCAATGACATCTTTAGTTTGGAGAAAAGAATTTCAGTCTAACTTTCCAAGAGGAAGGTAATCGCTGATAAAATTTGGCATTGATGGAAAAGTTAAGGTTTTAATGGTAAATTAGATTTTATGATTGCCATTTAATCAGGAACTAGAACATGTATAGAAAGTCATGTAAGCCACTTAAGACTTGCCTAAAAGATGTTCCTTAGCCAAAGTGAAACTATAACCATATTTTAAACCTGGTTATAGGAACTTGCCATTTTTAGATGCTATGGGACTACTAAGTGACTGTTCTTCTGAGTCTAACTCCAGGTATGGGAAGCAAGAAAGGCGATCTGAGCCTCCATTACATGATTCCAGTATGCTCATGAGATGCTGGTATGAACTGCATAGGTGATCTCAAGGAAAGAGTGGGAGAGCAGCTGTTCAGCGTGGGCTGAGGTGGGATTCTCCACACTCAGTTTCCTCAATGACACTTGGCAGACTTTAAGCCTGACTGAATACAAGTGGACAATCTACTCCTGCCTGGAATAGACATGAAGTTGGGGAGATATTGTTTCTCTTCATCGTCCCTACTCTTGGTGGCAATTCCCTATGGTCAAAAGGTTTGTAAGCTTAATACCAGATCTATTCAATTGTAGATTATGGGTAGGGGAACATCTGAGGCTGCCTAAAATTAAACTATTAGGCATAGGACTTTAGACCAACAACCTTAAGTTAGGGTCTTTTTATTCTTAGTAATACTGAGGAGACAATTAGATCAAGAGACTGTGAAGTTAGCAACATAAATATTATCTGTGTCTCACTTGGTTAATGTTTAAAAAGAAAATTCTTTTGTGGTCCATATTTTAGATGCTTTAAAAAGATATATCACCTGACCAAAAGTTTGAATTGCTTTATCTGTTATAAACTGTGTTAAAAATAAATTTAAAAAAAAGGAACGTATTCTAGGAATATGAACTCTCAAATTATATTATAAGGCAGTAATAATCAAAACTATCTGGTACTGGCTACGAAATAGAATGAAGCATTTGTGAAATAGATTAGGTACACAAGACAAGGTAGTCAATGACCAAAGTAACCTAGTATTTGAAAAACACAAAGAACTTAGCTTTTGGGATAAGAACTCACTATTTAAAAAAAAAACAGAAGTTATTATTTTCCAGTTGCAATCAGTATATGATGCATTCAAAAGGTGAATAGACAACTGATTTTACAGTATCGGAAATGTTGGTTGGATTTTCTTATCATCACTCTCATAATACTCAGTGACAATCTGTGTAATATGATTCTGTTGGAAGATATCTGATTCAGAATCAAAGGACCTTCATTCCAATCTTCACTTTGCCAGCACTTATTTGACCTGAGGCAAGTCATTTCTTCTTTGTTGTCTTCACTTTCCTTATGTGCAAACTGGGGGATTTAACAAGATTATCTTTAATGCCTTTTTAAAAATGATGATCAGACTCATGTCATCTTTCACACACACACACACACACACACACACACACACACACACACATTTTTTTTTGATCTACTTGTTCTGCATTATCTCCAGGATCACATGTAAAATCCTTTGTTTAGATTTTAAAGCCCTTCCTATTTTTCAGTCTTTTTAAACTTCACTTATCACAATCCATGACCCAATTACATTAGCTCCTAGTTATACCACAAATATGACATTCCATCTTCCCACTCCTTTGCCTTTTCATTGTCTTTGTCTTATGCCCAAAAGGCTTTCCCTTTCCACATTCATCTCCTGGCTTCTGAACATTCCTTTAAAACTCAGTTCAAATATCACCTTCCTTCTTCAAGAGGCTTTTCTAGTCCATGGCTAGTGCTTTCCCATGATATTATCTTCCTTTCCTATTGTATATATTTGTAGGTATAGCTCTTTTGCAAGTTGTTTTTCTGATTAAATGTGAAGTCTTTGAAGAAATGTTTTTTAAGCTTTGTGTATGTGTATGTACGGAATTATGTGTGTACATGTGTGCACTCACACGTGTGTGCGTGTGTGTGTGTGTGTGTGTGTGTACCTAGTGCTTAGCAAAGTATCTGGAACAGAGTAAAAATTTATTAATGCTTATTGGTTGCCTCACTTTTCTTTCTAGAAACCAGTGGTGATCCTATAAAGATAAAATGGCACCTGTTGCCATTCCCTCAATATAAATAATGAACATGGCCTGAACAATTGTCTTGTAGGAAGAAAGAAAACAAACAAATTCTCAAAGTGTACAAGTGGACTTGAATTCAGTACTGTGTGCATTAACATAATTGAGGAAACTATTCAGGTTTTCTAAAGGATTAGAACTAGTGCACATGGTCTATTATTCATTCATTGAGTCAACTGAATATCTATATTTTTTCTTGTATTTTAATGGAAATGGAAATGGATACTGAGGAAAGGAGAGGAACCAGAGGTGTCACATAAGAAGTAAGCAATAAAATGAAATAAGGATGATATGAAGTCTTATCAAAAGAACCTTTATTTCATTCTTTTATGAACTTGAATCTTTAAAACTTTAATTCATCTTTGCTTTGTATTAAAACACATAAAAATGTTTATCTATGGATGGATTAAAATAAAAAAACTCTGTTAGGGATATAAATTCTAGCTGTGCTACTTTGCAATTCAAAACAAGTAAAATGCCTACTCAGTAGAAATTATAATTGAATATTCATTAAAGATTCAAATTTGGTGATCAGGTGTTTAGACAGCTACCTTAGGATATGTTCTTCTTTCCATTTTGCCAAGTAAATAGAACTGCACTAGTAATAAGACTTGAAAGCTAAACTTGAAAAGGCATGAAGAAAAATATACTGTTGGGTCCCAATTATAACAAATAATAAATCTTACAAGTGGGTTCACAATATTTGAATTTACACTATCCTTAGATATAAACATATTTAAAATACAGTTCCAGGTCAATGGAAATATGTGAATTCAAATAATATGAACACTTTACAAGTTTGGTATTCTTACTAATCATGACCTGGCTGTATATGGTAGTAGTAAGCATGTTATCATTTACAAAATGGCATTTTGAACCATCATCATATAATTCTGAGATTCATGTTTTATCTCACAATTCTATTTATTTTATTACATTACCTATCATTTAGTTGTTCGCATATTTTACAGTTCAGGACCTACTGAATTATAATCAAAATAGTTCTTCATCCCCTGAATGACCATTATGAAAGTCCAAAGTAGTTTTTAAATGCTTCTTATTCATATCTTTTACACTATTTTCTCTGAGAGGCGTTAAGTTGTATTTATTATGTTCACTTATTAGATTCTAAGTTCCACGCTGGTATGGACCAAGATATCAAAAATGTGAAAAGCACCATTGTCCAATGTTCTGCAAATTACAGGTACTTGGTAAATGTTTGTTGAATTGATTTTTTAAAAAAATTGATGAGAAAATTGTTATAGTCATGTTGGGCTTCTTAAGTATGTTAAAAAGAGGAGTAATTAAGTATGTGATTAGGCTAGACAAGTACAGAGTTACCTTGCAGGACTTGATCAAGAAAAGGTTTTACTTTACTCAATAGAATAATGGAAGCTACTGAAATTTTTTAGTAGAGGAATAAAATTTTCTGGTCTCTGTATTACAGTGATTACTAAGGAGATAAGCTGAAGATGTACTAAGAAGGGGCTCAAAGGATACGGAATCTGTGACCTGGAGGCCACATGTGGCCCTCTAGGTCCTTAAGTGTGGCCCTTGGGCTGAATTCAAACTTCACAGAACAGAGATTTGTTCAAATTTGATTTGTATTTTATTTGCATTCAGTCAAAGGGCCACCCCTGGTAGACTATATGCAGGAAGATTAGTAAGGATGCAAAAATAGGAATCCAGGTAAGAAGATATGTGGTATGAAAGGGGTAGCTGAATTAAAATAGAGAAGATAAATTCTATCAGCCAATTATTAGAATCAACAGAACTTCATGACTGATTGGGCAGGAGAGGTACAGGGTAGAAAAGAGTCCTCTAATATTTTGTTAAAATCACTCATTGTTAATGACTAATTTTGTATTATATCCATTGGTGGGAGTGTGATAAATACTGCCAATGTGTAGATTTTCAGCCTGCTTATTTCTTGCTGCTGAAGTTATGAAGCTGTTAGTAAAATGAAGATTGAATATAATGCTCCGATCACAGATTTTTCAAAATTTACATTTATGAGTCATTCTGGTATTAATTGCTTTCTATTTTTGAGACTTTCAATGTAATGTCACAAATCCACAATCAGACCTTAGATGCCATATATTGGATTCAGATGTCTGATTTAAGTCAAAGAAGTGTAAAATCTCATGTAGTTGAACATATCCTTATTGACTATACATATGAACAGGCTCAGCAGCTTAACTTAATCCTTCCAAAGTTTATAACATTCTGTTTGGGTATTGGATGCACCCAAAGGTTGTGTTTTGCTTTTTTGTACACAGTTTATAAATTGAAAATGATAATAGGATAGTTCTTTCCTGTAAGACTCTAAGCATTTTAAAGATTTACATTTGAAAATTTTTCCCTAAAATATCTCTGTATAACTATCACCTTATATATATATATATATATATATATATATATATATATATATATATATATATATATATATATATATATATATATATATATATATATATATATATATATATACACACACACACATACACACACACACACACACAGACACACAGGAGATGGGTCTGCCAACATAATGCTAGAATTACAGCCACACCAAGGGTCTACACTACTAAAGTGCAGTGGAGAGGAGGATGAGCTGCTTAGGAAATAATCAAAGAAATATGATGCTATCCAGAATGACACTTCAGGTCATTCAAATTAATTTGGGTTCAATTTCAAGGAATGCTTATGATTACATAGTGCTAAAGAAAAGTAAAACAGGCCTTTAACTTAGGGGCAATAAACTATTTCTTTAAAGTCAGGTTGTTCCCTTACTTAATCTGTTCCTGGATCTCCCATTAATATCTCTGCCTGTAAAAAAAACATTAAAAATGATGGATACAGTCAAAGTTCATTTAAGACAGCAGTTTATTATCTTTTATAACTCAATTGCTCTTAGTGGTACTATTGAGACGCCTATGTCAAATATAGCTGTCCCTTCCACAACACTGAGGGCGTAGCTCCCCTGAGATGTAGATTTAGAAAATCTGCATAAAAAGTTTTAACCCTCCTTTTGTGCTGGAAAAGAAGAATGATTTTTTTTCTTTTTCTTTTATGGAATACTATTATTATTATAAAATTTGGGTTTATTTCATATGATATCATACATATATCTTATGCATTTCTGAGTTTCTAAACTTTTTCTCTGTCACCTGCTGGTCTTCACATGTCATCTGCAACTTCTGCAAAATTCTCAAAAAATTCCCCTTTTACTTCTTATGCTGACCCACAGTATTAAACTGCAATGGGGAAAGTGACAATATGGAAGGGATAACTGTGGTTCCCACATTTCATGGAAAGGGTACTGGGCAAAGAGTAAAGAGACAAGTTTCTAGTCTTTATTTTTCCACTAACTAGCTGTATGATCTTGAGCAAGTAACTAAGTCTCCCCATGTCCCAGTTAATCCATCTACAAATTAAGGAAATAATTTTGTTCTGAATTCTTCACAGTGTTTGCCATCTTGATTTGAGATATTCTCTTACTGATTGCAGAAAATAACAGATTTTGCAACTAAGAATTCCAGAGTGGCATTTTAATATAATTTCAAAATAAACCTTCAGGTCACACAATAGTTAGCTGCATAAGGCCAACTAAAAGTGCTTCTTCAGAAAATCTAGGAACTAGAAAGGATCTTCTGAACTTGATTACACCATGATGATTGTATAGTGGAACAAAAACTAGTTTATTCACAACTAGTGGAGAAATCCACCAACTCATATAAGATAATAAGAGTTGGGGTTGCAAAACTTATCACTGAGGTTATCTGTGAGTAGAAAAAGTAAATGAGCTACGTACGTAATAAAAATGAAAGAAAATCAGAACAAGTAACAAACCTGCAGCATTCTATGTAGATACTCTGATTAACAACCTAACAATAAAGCTAAAAAAGAATCAAACAGGACAAACTGATAAGGAATAGATGCGATATATACTAGCTAAAAGACCATAGGCATTTAACCTCTCAGTGTAAGAGGTGACTTTTCATGACAATAAATTAAAGAAATACAGATGTGCATCTGTAAGGGCACTTGCTTATAGAGACGAAATTATGATTCTGGATCAAAAGTTGGTCCAAAATAATACCTTATCCATATTCAAGAGATGTCTGATTTTTAAACCCTGTTTCATAAAACCTATAAACTCCCCTGCCAAGTGTTGGTTAAGCTCTTTTTACAGTAAACCTTTTCTTCCATGAAGTCTATGAATATTCATAAGCCTAGAAAACTATGGTAACATATGTATCTTTTAGCCCAATGTTTGAAATTTTCCATTACTTTTTAAAACAAATTGCTCATTTATTTTACTTCATTTTAAAAAACAGACACAAACACTCTGACGTGTTACATTACTGAAAACACAGGACTAGATCTGGAGTCTATTCCCAAACCTGCCATTCTTTAATAATGTGACCACAGGTAATATATTCAGACTCAGCATTACTGAAACATGTCTCTGAGGTATTATACTGGTGTGATGCCAAATATCTGGATGTTTCAAAATATTAGATGTTTGAAGTTACACATACATAACAAAATTTGATATTTTACCTTCATGTGCATATTTAGCATTGTGTAGACTTAGCCAAAGTGTTATAAAACTTTACATCTTGGAAAATATAATAAAGATTCACCTGTACATAATAGTATGCCATCTATACATATATATATATATATATATATATATATATATACATACCCACGTTTATATATATGCAAATCATGGGTTATAAAACTTTTACTTATAATTGCAAATCATGTGAATTAAGAAAAAATAGAATATCTTTGCAATGTATTTATTTTCTAATATCATGCTATTATCATTTCCTAGAAAAGACTAGTGCTTTATGTAAATAAATATTGAATCCAGTGCATGTAGAAGCATATTTTAAAGATGCTAGTTTCAAAATAGAAGTAAAACAAATATATATAACAATTTGTCGTTACTCAATTTCTAAGCACACATACTCTTCTTTACCACTAATTTTGATTTTACTGTATTGCAGTAGTGTCTACCTCCATTTTTAATCTTTTTTTCCCTTAGTATTTAATGGTAATTGGGATTTGTCACTTAAATGTTTATTTACCCCAAGAAATTTTAATGGAATGGAGAATCCAATTAAAATTGTGTAGTCATAACCTAGTTGAAAAAGCCAAGGTAAATAAGAGGCTAACATATGGGGTGTCTGAAGAGTCTTGCTGCTTTTTTAAAAAAAGCTTTAAATGGCACTTAGACTTTTTGGGACACCCTTTATAAGCAAGGATACGAGTGAGACCAAACTAGGCAAAGAACCTTGGTCAACAAGGCCAGGAAGAAATAAGCCAGCTACTCATGAGAAAAGTGCAGTCAGTTAGGGAGACAATATGAGAAAAACTAAAGCCTGATTGGATTTTGTGGATATGAGTACCTTTCTGATGGGCCTACCTTTTTCAGTTCTTAAACAAAGCCTGGGATCCACCAGTCAGCTTAGACTCTAGTGGAATCAATTCTGTTTCACCTCTTTTCCACCTGAAAGCTAGTTCTGATGATTAGAATTAGCATCCTGGACCTAGAAGAGTGCCCCTTGAATTTCAATGGGACAAATACCTCAGTGAAGAAAAGGGCAGACTGGTTTTGGAGCTGGTGGTGATAGAAGGTGGTAACGCTGCTGCTTCTTCCTCCTCACTATATTGCAACTTTATTCAGCCAAAAAATACCCAGTGCCCTGGCACGGATCTCCCTGTTCTCACTGCCATTCACTCCTGACATAAAGTGCTTCCTATAGAAAAACTAGAAGTGAAGGAAAAGAAAAATCAGAGAGCGACAACCTCAAGGGGAGGTGGATACCTTGACTCATCTCTGATTCCAATGGGGGCTCACCCACAGTGCAATGAAAACTGTAAAGTACCTGCCTGGGTAAGATAATCAAACACTAGAGACACAAAGACAGACATGACAATGACCCTCTCAAGGCATTTCCAATAAAAAGAGGCAAAGATATACACAAAAATACTTATTAGACAGTTAATGCACATCACACCTTTCCTATGCAGACTCACCTTTCTGACCATGGTTTTCCCTTATATCTTCAGTAGAGAATCTACTTAATTCAATGAAGCTTTCTTTTCTTATAATAGTGGGGAGAGCAACCCTTATGTACCACTCAGGCTAGTCAGCCTTGTCTTTCATTCTTTCTCAATTACCAGCCTTTCTTTCACTCATATGTGTCCTCAATATTATCTTTTGTGCCATGTAAGTTGGCACCATGCCATAGCTTGCTTATGTCCACCATGTATCTTTTCATTGTTCATTGGGCTATGTTTTATTTCAGTTCCTCTGAAAGTATATATTTTTTATGACTGCCAGGAATAGATGGTGAATCGAAGAATGTGATGTTGAAAAAAATGGGCTTTTGTGACAACAAGCAGTTTGGGATCTAAATAAGAACCATTCGGTTTCTCAAATGAAAAAAAAAGAAATTTTAAAGGTACACAATAATTTTAACCTGAATTTTACTGAGCTATATTTATTATAGAAAGCAATCTTGTCATTTTTATATTTAAAATATAGATGTGATTTTTCTCATCACCCATCTTCTTGTAAAGGATTGCTTTTTCTTTGCAAACATTAACAAAACAAACTTGTTGAAATTTATTTTTTCCCATCTATGCCAATTAACATCATACATTTCATCCAACAAATAAGCCATGATTCAGTTCAATCATATACTTATTCAACCATTGCAGAAACAATTAATAGGCATCTACTATATGCTAGACATTATGTCAAATGCTGTCAGGAATAAAATAATAGAGATAATATGGTCCCCTTCTTTTAAGATTAGAGTCTAGTGGGGAAGATAAAAAGTCAGTTTATTTCAATAATTTTAATGATCTGGGATTTCATTGGTAAGGATATGGTCTCTACCTACACATATCAAAACCTCTCAGATATTCAACATAAGCCTTTTGAAACATAATAGATCTCCCAAATTTATACCCTAATTAGTCCTTATGTTATGTTGATGAACTGATGATAGCATATTGTGTATTGTTTAAGGACTTTTAATGAGTTTCATTGGGGTTAAGTATAAAATGTATGTAATAAGGGAAAAACTTGAAATAGGGTTAAGGAGAGATCATGGAAGACCTTGAATGGAAGCAAAAGTATTTTAATTTTAATGTAAGGAGTTACCACATTGCATCTAGAGGCTGTTAGATAGATGAGTAAATACAGAACTTGGCCTGGAGTCTGGAAGAAATAAGTTTAAATCTGCCCTCACACACTTACTAGCTTGTGACGCTGAGCACGTGTTTAATCTCTGTCTGAATCCAGGGAAGAAGGAAATGGAATACCATTCCGTTATCTTTGCCAAGAAACCCCATGGACAGTATTGGCATACTTTTGTCCAGGGAACCACTAACAATCAAACATAACTGAGATTTTTAAAATGGTGAAAGGCACAATCAGAAATTGTGCTTCAGAAAGATTGTCTGAGCAGGAATGTTTAATATAGCTCAGAAGAAGGAGACTTGCAGTTAGGGAGACCTATAAGATTGCTGTTTCAAGAGACCTGGCAAATGTGAAAGGTAAACTGAAATTCTAGCAGTGGAAGTGGTAGAGAAAGAGAGGACACTTTGGCTATAGAATCAACCAGGTTTCATAAATGGGCTGATATTATGCTAGGTTAGAAGTTTGATTAGGAGCAGGCAAGAATCAAATTTAACTTTGGGAATATGATGATGCCATTAAGAGAAATATGAAAGTCAGAAAGAGGAGCAAGTTATAGGATGAGGAACAGAATGCAAATATTTTAATTTTAGAGATGTTGTGTTTGAGAAGAATCAAGTGGGATCATCTAGTTGGCAGTTTGAAATATAAGTTGTCTGAAGTCCTAGTGAGGGATTTGGGACAGATTTTGTGTGTGCGTGTGTGTGTGTGTGTGTGTGTGTGTGTGATCCTCAGCGAAATGATATTTAAAGCTATAGAAATAGAAGCAATCCATATAGACAAGTATGTAGATAGAAGAGAGTTTTTAGAACCCAAACTTTGAAAATAACTATTTTTACCATTTGGGATTAGGTAAAGGAGCCTATGAAGGAGACAGAAAAGCTGTCAGAGAGTTTAAGTAGTACTATAAAAAATGGTTTATAACTCACCTTTCATTTTGATTCAGGGTCTATTCCAACGGGGATTTTTAAGGAAACTGCATTAAGAAAAGTCTAGGTACTTAAAGAGTATCAAGAGAACAATTACTATAGAAAACTTCTGTATATGGGTACTGGACATCATTTTTCAATAAACATAATACTTATTCTGATGCTTTGAAAGATCCCTTATTTCATCAGGCTAGATACCTTCACTGACAAAGATAGCAATCCCTTCGGTGATTCCATGTTTTAAAAATTCTTTCTGATGATGGACCTCACTGAATTTATCTGAGCTGATCCTACAACAATATGCCAGTGAAAAATAATCCTGTGCTAAAAGCTTTCCTATGTTGGCAAGATGTATCGAAGGTGTTGGGTCACTGATAAAATCTAATATTTTACAGATTGTGACATGAAAGCGTAATCTTGAAGGAATTTTACAAGTACTCATGTATTATTATACCTATACATGAGTTTAATTTATTGATGCTAAAAATGACATGCTTTAGCATTATCTGTGTATGTGCTTACATGCACATACACATATATATACATACATATATTCATATATATATATGTACATAAACATATATATACCCACCCATATATATATATAGGTATATACTGAAAGATACTTGTAAACTAATTTAAGATTTAATGAATTTGCCAGTGATGAAGGCTCTTCCACTTGCACAGAGTTACACCATTTAGGGAGGGAGAAATATTTCTATAGGGCCAGATAGAAATAGGGATGGGGTATCTGTTTCTAAAGCCCTGGGGCAGATTTTGCTTAATATTTCTTTGTCCTGTGATCTTAGGATATTGAAATTAAGCTAGTTTCCAAAATCTGCATGCAAATGGGACATGGTGACACCTTATGCCAGGCTGCTTGCAATTTCAAGCAGGATGCAGTTCAGGGAACATAATAGGGGGGTGGGGGGAAGTGTCCCTTAGCAGGTGATAGGATGGCAAGGTCAAGAACCACAATTACTTAGGTTCAAGTACTACCTTCAGCACATACAGACACATCTAAATTTTGTGACCATGGCAAAGTAATAATTTCTCTCATCAACATCTTAGTGTCCTGGACACTCAATACCCTGGGATCATTCTTTGTATAAAGACCTAGATCAGTGTAACAAATTTACACAACACATGTTCTCTTCGTGGATGATCAAAGGTACACTTTTCCAAACACACCCAACAACAAAACAAAACAAATGACTCTATCAATATATGCTAAAAGACAGATGTATAGATATGGAAAAGAACATAGAGACTATACAATTCAAGTATTCATTTAGTAGAAAGTGAAGTCCGGGGAAATCACATATATTTACTTTTGGAGGACAGGTATGTAGTACAGTGAATGGAGCACTAGGTTTGGAGGCAAGAAAACCTGAGTCAAAATCCATCCTCTGAGACTTACTAGTTTTATGACCTTGGGCAAGTCACTTAACCTCTTTTTGCCTCAATTTCCTCATCTGAAAATGTGGATAATAACATTACCTATCTGCCAAGGTTGTTGCAAAAATCAAATGAGGAGATAATTCTAAAGTGCTTAGCACAGAACCATGGCCCTAAATAAGCTGCATATAATTTTGTAATCATCCCCATCGTCATCATCATCATCATCATTCTCCCTTCTCCTCCTTCTTCTTCTCCTCCTTCTCTTTCTTCCTCTTCTTCTTTCTTCTTATTCATCAAATGTATTTGAATATATAAAAGAAAGAATAATTCAAGATTGTTCACTCTGACAAATAATAGAAAACTTTAAAAACAGAGAATACCTTGAAGGAGCAATGAAAGGTGAAGAGCTAGTAATGTTCAACTTTGAAATTGTCTCCTATGGGAAGCTCCTTAACAGAAACCCAACACCACTTATTGATTTAGTTCTAACCCACTACACTTGAGACCTTTTCTCAAATCAGTCTAGTGCAGAATGAAGATGAACAGCTATGTTCTGTAGCATAAAATGTTGAACGGTTATTTTTTGTTCCCTTTTAAAGGAGTTAAAATAATGAACCTTTTTCTGTCAAATAAATGCCCCATGGAAATACAAAACTAAATGATAATATCACCAAGGAAAGGAAGTTTTAGAATCAAAATACAACTATATCTTCTTGTATATATGCTGAGATATATCAAAATTTACATGAAAGCTGAACAATGTATGTCCATTCCTTGCAAACAGTGATTAACCTGACGTGAGCTGCAAATGTCTCAATATCAAAAAAAGAATATCATTTGGTAAAATTTTGCTGGGGTTTCATTATGTCATATGGCATATTACCATATCAAAAAATCACAATTAATCCAGCTTATATCAGTGAAAATGAATAATATCATGAACTGTTTTTCTACAAAACCTAAAATTAATGTATTTGCTGCCTTCTTTATGGGTCTAATAATTAGGAAGAAACATATTTTAAAACCAGAATTTAAAATAATATTTTCTTGAATCTTATTCTCAATAAATAAGCCTATTCTAAGTGTGTGTTTAAAATAATAGGTTAGTAAATTAAAAGAGAGGTGGATCGGGTGGGGAAGAATAAAGCACAAAGGACATGATTAGTTGAAGCTAGCAATGTAATTTGTTTGTGGTAAATTCTTTTCAAAATACCTTTGTGTTTGCATGAACTCATGGTTTTCAATGGCCAAAGAATAATCCCTTGTATTCAGTTCAATTCAATTCATTGCAGAGGTTCTCAGAATCCAACAAAGCTGGCCAGTGAAGAGCACAGATAGTCAGTCAACGGAACTCAACTCATCTGTGAAGTGAGTTGTATCTTAACTTTCATATAAATTAGATCATTGACATTGAAATCTACTAGGAAGAATTCTCAATAGTATCCACCATTACCATGAAGAATGTTTTATGCAGATTTCTAACGGAGGAAGAATTGCCCACAAATAGCAAGGCTCTCCAGATACAATGTGGAGATGACCATAAGAACTAAACAATCTTTGGAATGTGGCAAAAAATCTCCCAGCAAAATCCATGACAATGCCAAAGAGATATCTGATTGTCTACACAGGGGAAAAATAATAAACACTAATAAAAATAATTGAAAAATGTCTTTGGTTAGATGATACCAGTCAGTTGAGTATATCAATTGTTGAATTAATTAAATAGCATATTTTTCTTAAAGAAGAACTAGATTGATAATGAACTAGATGAATACATCCAATTGTATTATATTGGGAAATTTTGCAGGGCTTCCAGAAAACCATAGCTTCTCCTTGACACAAAAAAACCATATCACTAGCAACATTCCTGCTTACTCTGCATGGTTGCAAATTAAGGACAACTAAAAGTCAGCATTGAAGGTCATTGAAAGGGTAATGGAAAAGCATACAGTGGGGAGAAAATATTCTGAAATATATTGTCAACAATGATTTGGACAAAAGAAGTTATATCTCATTTGCACAGAATTATTTCTATTGTGTGATTGGAAAGTGACCAAAGCTGTTCATGTAATAAGATTGAGGGTTAATAGATGAACAGTCCCAGTACTGCGTTGGTACTTCTAGAATGTTAAAAAACATCCTAGAATATATTAAGATCTCATAAATGTGTTAGGATCTTCTGTGAAGAATGTATGGGGATTGATGAATGAAAAAGAATTCTAGAGGATGACAAGCAATGGATAGGTTCTGATCTACAGATGATGAGGAAATATCTGCATTGATGAAATTATAGATCCACTGAAATATTGGTTACTTTTGAGTTTACAGAGAAATAACCCATGTACAATATTTTGAAAACCTTCAATTGCTGTTACAATACCAGTTAATGTCATCTAATCAGAACTCCTCCTTTTATAGAATAATCAATCAACAAGCATTAACCTAAATGCCTAGTAAGTGCCAGGCATTGCACTAGGTTCTAGGAGTGAAAAATAAAAATTAAAGAGTCCAGCCCCAGCAGCTTAAGTTCTGGGGGGGGGGGGGGTTTATATGTACACAAATGTACACAGGCACATACATGTTAGATGTGTAGTTATACACATGTTAGATTGTAGGTATACACATATGCACATACATGCACAAGTGGTGCAGTGGGTAGAACACCAATGCAGGAGTCAGGAGGACCTGAGTTCAAATCTCACTTCAGACACTTGACACTCAGTAGCTGTGTGACCTTGGACAAATCACTTAACCCCAATTGCCTCATCCTGGGTCATCTCCAGTCATCCTGAAGAATATCTGGTCACTGGATTCAGATAGCTCTGGAGCAGAAGTAAGGCTGGTGACCTATATAGCCCACTCTCACTCAAAACAAAGTCAAGTGCAAGTCATGTCATTATTTCTCTGATGGCATGGTCTTCTTTGGCAACAAAGGAAAAACACATACATCCACATATACATGTCTATGAAATGTGGTATATGTCATGTAATTACATATATAGTATATAGTGTGTAATATACCCATTACCTGTATGCAACACATATATAGTATATAATATACATATTTCATGTATAATAATTACAATAAAAATTCAAGATAAAGTATCAGGACAGAGAGAAAATTAGAAGTTGAGAGAGCAGAAAAGGCTTTGTGTGATGGTTACATGTGAGAAAAGCTCTGAAGAAAGAAAAATGGATTCTAAGAATCAAAGATTAGGAGATAGTAAGTTCTAACAAACACAGGAGGAGATAGTGCCCAGACTCGGGGACAGGAGATGGAGTGTCCTGGGTCAGGAATAATGAGAAGGCTAGTTTGGTTAAATCCTAGAGGGAGGAGAGATAGAAGGTTAGAAATGTCAGTTGGGTGCAGGATCTAAAGGGTTTTAAAAGTCAAACAGGGAAGTTTATATTTGATCTTAAAGGCAATATGGAGCCATTGGATTTTATTGAGTAAGGAAATGATATAACAAGACCTACACTTAGGGAAAATCATATTGACAGCCCTATGTAAGATAAATCAGAAAGGGGAAAGGAAATTTAAGACCAGAGATATGAGATGAGCTAACAAGCTGTTTGACAAGATCAAAGGCCTACTTAATTCTCTATCTGAAATTCAGTCCTATATCTTCTGACTCTTCATCAAGCATAGCTTCTCTTGGATATTCTATATGATGCTTACACCTCCCACTAATTGTATAGTTTTCCTGCTTTCTTATCTTCCCTTTGGCCATTTGCATCCTTCTACTGCTTGCCCTTTTTTAGTTTTGAAACCATTTTCAAGAATAGAAAAGCTCTGCATATCCCCTTTAAGTTAATTCAGAATACAATTCATGTTTAAAACATGAAATTGAAATGAGATAACGTATGTGAAAGTGCTTTTTAAACTGTAAAGAGCCATACAAATGTGAGGTATTAAGGCTTTATTCCAAGAGATGATATCAGAAAGTACCAGACCAAGTACCGTAAGTGCAATTACTGAACAAGCATTTGGAACTGCTAAGTATATTCTGGTTACTACAAACAAACTTCTTGGCACTGAGCTCTTTTTTAAAGGTAGTGAAAATATATACCTGAGGGATGAGAACAGCTGCAATGAAAATAAACTTTTAATAAACTTTTTAAAGATTTTTCTTATTTAAATTAAAATCTAATATAAGCTAAGTTGTAAATAAACTGGATTTACATAATATTAATGTTCAGAAGAAGAGGACTGCAGGGATTTGATGCTGACCACATACTTAAAACCATTAAAATTATTTTGTCTTTATATCACCAGTATCAAATATAGCAGCTGACATAAAGTAAATATTTCATAAATCCCTGCTGACTGATTTTATTTGTCTATCAACTACCATTATGAATAATGTTTTAAGGAAGGAGACATGAAGATTTCATTAAAAAAAAACACCCAAATAATTACATTGTGTATATCCAACAACCACATTGGAGTAAATCAAGTAGTTTTAAAGAAAGTATACAAGAAAATATATTGCACATGGAATGTGATTATTTAAAATATGAAAACCTCATATATGTCTTTCTAAAGTTTTCAACTTCCATAAACTATTTAGAAGCAATTCATCTTCCCTGTCAATGTTCATGCCATATGCAAGCTCATGCACTTCTCCATTTTTAGAAAAAGAGAACTTTTGTCTCCCCACAATCCTTCCTGCTCCTTCTTCACTTAAAGAAACAATTCTCACTTTATGGTACTGGAACTATTCCACCACAAATAATCCCAATGTTATAAATAAGATAATGAGTTTAAGAAGAAAACATATATTCTCATTTCTTTCATTGCTTTTTCCTTTTCTATCAAGTATACATGGATCTCTGTGAATGATACACATAAGTATGATGCCAGAAAAAAAGTGCTGGACTTAAAGTAAGGAAGTCTAGGTTCCAATCTACACATATTAGCTATGTGATGATGGAAAAAATAATTTAACCTCTTATAGTCAAAATTCAGTTAATTATGTTCAGAGTCCCACAGGGTGGTGGTATGAAAATCATTTTATGAAGCTGAAGAAAGAAAAGAGAAGTTCAGAAGGGATGACAGATACAATTCAATGTTCTAATTATTGTGTCAAATTTGAAATATGCAAAGAATAAAGTAATCAGTCCATAATAGAAAATCACAATTTCAAATGTATTGGGTTTTTTTCTGTTTTTAATGAAAAATGTTCATTTTCTCCAGTTAATAAAAAGAAAAAGGGAAATTTCAAAATTATTTAGTATTTGCTTCTATGTGTGTATGTATAAATTTGTGTGGGTGTGGGTGTGTGTGCCTTATCTATCTCTTAAGATAATGAAGATAATGACTGGTCCACTAAGTCAAGTCAGCATGCTTTTATACTAAGTCATTCACTTCAGTATGAAGGTGGAAAACAGAAAAGGATAGAGAAATGTATATTGGAAAATGTAGCTGAAGTTTGAGAAGTAAAAGAGAGTAAACTTGACTGTATTTTGAGAGACAGAAATGATTATACCTCTCCTACTATTTTGGGCAAGATCAGATATAGCTCTCAGCTCTATTATCTAGTTAATACAAAAATAAGCATCAACAAGGCAATAAAATTAGAGCAGAAGATAAAGACAAGAAGGTAAGCAATGCACATTCCTGTAAAAAACAAATCAATGTATATTGCATCAGACATCAAAACAAATAGACCAAGGGAGTGAATGAACTGCCCTGGATGCTGAACACTTTCCATGCTAAGTGGAAAAAAAAGGAAAACAAAACACTACTTTAAAGTATAAACTCATTTGTAAAACTCAGTGGAGAACAAGGATAGAAAATTACAAGAAATGACAAAAAAGAAAAATAAATTCAAATGAAAAATAATCTTAGAAACTTTTTATGAATTCCAGTTTGGTCATATAATCTCAAGAAGAATAAAAAATAAAGGTGGAAGGAAGCAAAGCAATCAATCAAAAAACATTTACTAAGTGTTTACAATGTGTTAAGTATTATGATAAGAAATAAGAATACAAAAAAAACAGACTCAACCCTCAAGGTATTTACCTTATAATAGAAGTGAAAATATGTCAGAAATACACACTCACATGTGTCTACATGTATGTATATAATATAAAGAGTGGATACAAGGTAAAAATGAAAAGGCAACAGCAAATGAATGAAATAGAATGTTCTCTTGGAGAAAGCAGCTCTTGTTCTGAGTCTTGAAGGAAGCCAGGGATGCTATTCTTCAAGGGTGGAGTTGAGAAAGGAAAGCATTACAGGCATTCATGAAAATAAGTGCAAGGAAAGGGAGCTTAGAAAGAGAATCTTGGGAGTCAGATCTGGGTTCCTGAAAGAATGGTGGTATCCATGGGAGTAATAAGGGATTTTGGAAGGACAGGGTTTAGGGACAAATGCAATGAGTTTTCTTAGGGACATGATAAATGTGAGATACCATGTGATACTGAGTTTCAAATATCTAGTAGGTTTGATAATATAAGACTGGAGTTCAAGAGAAAGAATAAGCAACTACTGGACAGAGTATGGGACTTTGAGAATCAAGGTCTTCTTCATTCTCTCTATAGCCCAAAAATCTATCTCTCAAATAATCTCTCAGACATTTAAAAACTGAGTCACTCTAGTAAAATCACTTAATGTAGAGGTGAAGCCAAGATGGTGGAGTAAAAGTGGGGACTTCTAGAGATCTTCCTCCAAACCCAGCCAAATACCTCTTAAAATGACTCTAAACAAATTCTGGAGCTACAGAACTCATAGAATAATGGAGTGAAGCAAATCTCTAATCAAAGATAACCAGAAAATTCGATGGGAAGCAACTATCATACTGGGCTGGGAACAGAGGTCAGTCCAGTGTGGGCATCCTTGACACAGATGGGACCTGAGTAGGCCTGGGGCAGAGGACGTAATGAATCTCTGGGACCTGGGGTGGTTTCCAGACTTTACAACACTGAAAAACAGTGGAAAAATTGGAAGGTTAGTAGAAAAAAAAAACCTATCAGACCTATGTGAGAGAGTAGAGTGGTCTGGTGGTGGAGGGGGCAGAGGAGCCTATTGCAGCCTCAACAGCACGAGGGGCAGCACCTGTTTCTGGAGCTCTAGGCCCACAGATTGTGGGTAGACTGAGAGGATGACATTACACTACCACCACCCACCCCCATTGGAAGCAGAGAACTACCTGGACAAAGAGTTTTAAAGTCGAGTAAATGTCTGGAGAAATGAGCAAAAACCAGACAAAGAATCAGACCATAGAATCTTACACTGATGATAAGGAAGAACAAAATATACAAACAGAAGAAGACTCCAAAGTCAAAGCTCCAATGTTCAAAGCCTCCAATAAAAATATGAATTGGTCTCCAGCCATGTAAGATCTCAAAAAGGATTTTGAAAATCAAGTAAAAAAGCAGAGTAAAAATTGGGAAAAGAAATGAGATCGATGCAAGAAAATCATGAAACATGAGTCAACTGCTTGCTAACAGAAACCCAAAAAAATGTTGACAAAAATAGGAACTTAAAAATCAACTAACTCAAATGGCAAAAGAGGTTCAAAAAAGCTAGTGAGAAGAATTCCTTAGAAAGCAGAAAAGGAGGACCAAAAGCTCACTGAAGAAACTAATTCCTTAAATATTAAAATGGAGCAGATGGAAGCTAAAGAATTTATGAAAAATCAAGAAACTGTAAAACAAAACCAAAGGAATGAAAAAAACAGCAGACAATGTGAAATACTTCATTGGAAAACAATTGACCTGGAAAAGGATCCAGGAGAGATGATTTTAAAAGTATTGGATTACCTGAAAGCCATAATCAAAAACAAAGCCTAAACAATATCTTTCAAGAAATTATCAAGGAACACTGCCCTGATTTTCTAGAACCAAGGGCAAAATAGATATTGAAAGAATCCACCAATCACCTCCTGAAAGAGATCCCAAAAGGAAAACTTCTAGGAATATTGTAGTCAAATTTCAGAGTTCCCAGGTCAAGGAGAAAATATTTCAAACATCAGAATGAAACAATTCCAGCACTGTGAAACACAGTAAGGATAACACAATATCTAGAAGCTTTTACGTTAAGGGATTGAAGGTCTTGGAATATGATATTCCAGAGGTTAAAGGAGTTAGAATTAAAACCAAGAATCAACTACCCTGCAAAACTGAATATAATGCTTCAAGGAAAAATTGTTCATTCAATGAAGTAGAAGACTTTCAAGCATTCTTGATAAAAAGACCAGAGCTGAAAGACCAGAGAAATTGTGACTTTCAAACACAAGAATCAAGAGAAAAATGAAAAGGTAAAAAGGAAAGAGAAACCATAAGGGACTTACTAAAGTTGAACTGTTTACATTTCTACATGGAAAAATAATATTTGTGACTCCTGAAATTTGTTTTCAGTACTAGGGTAGTTGGAAAGATTATATACACATAGAAAGAGGGCATGGGGTGAGTTGAATATGAAAGGATGGTATTGAAAAATAATAAAGTTAATGGGTGACAGAGGAATATATTGGGAGAAGTAGAAAGGGAGAAATAAAATGGGATAAATTATCTCTCACCTAAAAGAGGCAAGGAAAAGCTTTTTCAATGGAGAGGAAAAGGGAGGAGGTGAGAGAAAAAGAGTGAAGCTTACTCTCATCAAATATGGCTTAAGGAAGGAATAACATACACACTCAATTTGGTATGAAAATCTGTCTTACATACACTAGAGGAAAGTAGAGGGGAAGGGAAAAAGCAAGGGTTGGGTAGGATGATAGAAGGGAGGACAAATGAGAGAAGAGTGCAATTAGAAGTAAACATTTTTGAGGAGGGACAGGGTCAAAAGAGAGAATAGAATAAATGGGGGGCAGGATAGAATGGAGGAAATATAATTAGTCTTTCACAATATGACTGTTATGGAAGTATTTCACATGATTACATGTATGCAACCTATATCAAATTGCTTGCCTTCTCAATAGGCATGGGTGGGGAGGAAATAAGGAAGAGAAGTTGGAACTCAAAGTTTTAAAAGCAAATGTCAAAAATTGTTTTTACATGCAAGTGGGAAATAAGACATATGGGCAATTGAATATAGAAATATATCTTGTACTACAAGAAAATAGAGGGGAAGGGGATTAGAGAAGGTAGGTTTGTAATAGAAGGGAGGGTAGATTGGGGGAAGGGGTAATGCATGCTATCTTGGGATGTGTGGAGGGGGATAAAATTTGGAACTCAAAATCTTGTGGAAATGAATGTTGAAAACTAAAAACAAATAAATTACTTAATAAAAAATAAAATCACTTAATATCTCCACCACATTTTATCAATCTGTAAAAATGATACAATAGCTTCTAAGGTCCCTTACACCTCTAAATCTATCATCTCATCCTATCATATCTGAAACTCATCTGCAGAGGGATGATAATAGAAGGTTTAAAAGTTCCTAAGATCTCCGAGAGAGAAAAGATTGGGGAGCAGCCAAGATGGTGAAGTGAGAGCAACTACTCACCTAAGCTCTTAGAAAAAGTCCTTCAGGGGTGGAGCCAAGATGGCGCAGTAGAAAGATACACATACACTAGCTCTGAACCCACAGCCCATAAAATATCTGTAAAAAAGAACTCCCAACAAATTCTGGAGCAGCAGAAGCCACAGAACAACAGAGCAGATGAGATTTCTGTTCCAGAGAGCCCTGAAAACCTCTTGCAAAAGGTCCATTGTGCCCTGGACCCGGAGCAGAGCCCAGCCCTGCCTTGGCCGCATGGCACCGAGGGGAGCAGATCTGAGCAGGCTTCAGGGATGGAATCTCCAGCAGCCACGTGGGTCCCTCCACCCATGGGCCCCAAAGGTTGGTGAGAGGGTCTTCTTGGCTTGTTGAGAGGGGAGTGGGGTGCCCCCACAACTCAGGACCCCTTGGGAGGCAGCAGTAGAGGCAGGAGCAGACAGGGGCTCCCGAACCACGCAGGAGCCAGGATCCATTGTTGAAGGTCTCTGCATAAACCCCCTGAGGCAACTGAGCCTATGAGGTGGCCCTGCCCCCACATGAGCACCTGAACTTAATCTCACACTGAATAGAAGCCCAGCCCCCACCAAAAGCCCTGAGGCTGGGAAGCAGCATTTGAATCTCAGACCCCAAGCTCTGGCTGGGAGGATCACGAGGCAAAGTGGGTGTGAAGAGAATATTCAGAAGTCAAGTCACTGGCTGGGAAAATGCTCAGAAAAGGGAAAAAAGAAATAAGACTATAGAAGGTTACTTTCTTGGTGAACAGGCATTTCTTCCCTTCCTTTCTGATGAGGAAGAACAATGCTTACCATCAGGGAAAGACACAGAAGTCAAGGCTTCTGTATCCCACCACACCCAATGGGCTCAGGCCATGGAAGAGCTCAAAAAGGATTTTGAAAATCAAGTTAGAGAGGTGGAGGAAAAACTGGGAAGAGAAATGAGAGAGATGCAAGTAAAACAAGAAAAGCAGGTCAGCACCCTGCTAAAGGAGACCCCAAAAAATGCTGAAGAAAATAATACCTTGAAAAATAGGCTAACCCAACTGGCAAAAGAGGTTCAAAAAGCCAATGAGGAGAAGAATGCTTTCAAAAGCAAATTAACCAAATGGAAAAGGAGGTTCAAAAGCTCACTGAAGAAAATAGTTCTTTCAAAATTAGAATGGAACAGATGGAGGCTAATGACTTTATGAGAAACCAAGAAATCACAAAACAAAACCAAAAGAATGAAAAAATGGAAGATCATGTGAAATATCTCATTGGAAAAACAACTGACCTGGAAAATACATCCAGGAGAGACAGTTTAAAAATTATGGGCCTACCTGAAAGCCATGATCAAAAAAAGAGCCTAGACATCATCTTTCATGAAATTATCAAGGAAAACTGTCCTGAGATTTTAGAACCAGAGGGCAAAGTAAGTATTCAAGGAATCCACAGATCACTGCCTGAAAGAGATCCAAAAAGAGAAACTCCTAGGAACATTGTGGCCAAATTCCAGAGTTCCCAGGTCAAGGAGAAAATATTGCAAGCAGCTAGAAAGAAACAATTCAAGTATTGTGGAAATACAATCAGGATAACACCAGATCTAGCAGCTTCTACATTAAGGGATAGAAGGGCATGGAACAGGATATTCCAGAAGCCAAAGGAATTAGGACTAAAACCAAGAATCACCTACCCAGCAAAAATGAGTATAATACTTCAGGGGAAAAATTGGTCTTTCAATGAAATAGAGGACTTTCAAGCATTCTTGATGAAAAGACCAGAGCTGAAAAGAAAATTTGACTTTCAAACACAAGAATGCAGAGAAGCATGAAAAGGTAAACAGCAAAGAGAAGTCATAAGGGACTTACTAAAGTTGAACTGTTTACATTCCTACATGGAAAGACAATATTTGTAACTCTTGAAACTATTCAGTATCTGGGTAATGGGTGGGATTACACACACACACACACACACACACACACACACACACGCACGCACACACACATATGCACACGCACACACACATAGAGACAGAGTGCACAGAGTGAATTGAAGAGGATGGGATCATATTTTATAAAAATGACATCAAGCAGTGAGAGAGAAATATATTGGGCGGAGAAAGGGAGAAATGAAAAGGGGCAAATTATCTCTCATAAAAGAGGCAAGCAAAAGACTTATTAGTGGAGGGAAAAAGAGGGGAGGTGAGAGAAAAACATGAAGTTTACTCTCATCACATTCCACTAAAGGAAAGAATAAAATGCTCACTCATTTTGGTATGAAAACCTATCTTACAGTACAGGAAAGTGGGGGATAAGGGGATAAGCAGGGTAGGGGGGATGATGGAAGGGAGGGCAGTGGGAGGACGGAGCAATTTGAGGTTCACACTCATGGGGAGGGACAGGATCAAAAGAGAGAATAGAAGTAATGGGGGACAGGATAGGATGGAGGGAAATATAGTAACACAACTTACACAACACAACTATTATGGAATTCATTTGCAAAACTACACAGATATGGTCTGTATTGAATTTCTTGCCTTCAAAAGGGAAGGGGTGGGGAGGGAGGGAGGAAGAGAAGTTCGAACTCAAAGTTTTAGGAACAACTGTCAAGTACTGTTCTTGCTACTAGGAAACAAGAAATACAGATAAAGGGGTATAGAAAATTATTTGGCCCTGGAGGACAAAAGAGAAGATGGAGTCAAGGGCAGAGAGGGATGATAGAAGAGAGGACAGATTGGTGATAGGGGCAATTAGAATGCTTGGTGTTTTGGAGTGGGGGGAGGGGAGGAAAGGGGAGAAAATTTGGAACCCAAAATTTTGTGAAAATGAATGCTAAAAGTTAAATAAAAAATAAATTTAAAAAATGGAAAAAAAAAAAAAAAAGAAAAACTCCTTCAGATACCTGTACAAATAGAATCTGACCAGATTTTGGAGGGGCAGAATCTAACAGGAGAAAGACTGTGGCAGATTCACTGCCCAAGACAGACTGGAAGATTGACAGGAAGGATATGTTCAGTCGGTTTGGAGGAGCATGCAGCACACAGGCTGGACCAGAATGTCCCCACCAGCAGGGCTGAGCAGGAAGCCCCAGGCAGCAGCTGTACTGTGGAATCTTGGGCGTATCAGCCTAGGAGGGGAGTCCAGCACAACCAAGCTTGTAAGAGCTGATGAACCCCAGGTATCTGCAGTGAGTGCTCCTGAGACTATCATCCCCCAGATTGAATGTCTGTAAGTCACCTACTTGAACTTCAGGGAGCCAAAATGGTGAAGAGATTGGTAAATACTGTCTCCCCCTCCCCTTGTTGACCTTGAAAGAACCATAAAATATTTCCCCAGAAAAATCCTGGAACCGTGGGATCAGCAGAAGGTACAAACAGTCTCTTAGCACATGGGGCTAAGAAAATCACTAAGGAGGGTTACTGTGGTGGAAGGGGACCATTGTAGAAACAGAGTTGTCTTAGACAGCCCCACCTTAGCAAAACCGGGAGGAGATCCAGAGCCCCAGGGGATTGGAGTCCTATAACCATCAACATCAGCATGTGTGGCATGCCTCAGCACCCCAGGGAAATCGGGAAGACACTAGGGCAGCTAGGATCATCAACCGCTGAGCTTGGTATGCTCTAGCTCAGCAGAGGAGGCTTCCTGTGGCCATATCACACCCGCACACACACTTAGCAAGCTAGCTCCAAGGTAAATCCTGGAAAACACAAAAAGACTTCAACTGGTCTCTGCTTTCCCACACCAGCCAGCTCAGCACCAGTTTAACTGCAGCAATTCAGATTCTAGCTGAAAGAACCAGAAGTCAAAACACAAAAAGCCTCAAGTTCAAGGTACAAGAACTGTGGAAAAGAGCCCCTCACTCCCCTGAAGCAGAGATCTATTTTAAAAGTCAGGAAAAGAGTGATTATCATCATCATGAGTAAGAAGCAAAGTAGGAAAGAAAAGACTATAGAATCTATGGGGACAAGGACAAAAACAATAATAACAAATAGGTCAACATTCATACTTTTACTCCCATCTGAAACTTCTGAAGGGACTATGAACTGGCCAAAAGCACAAAGAGTACTTTTGGAAGAGTTGAAGAAGGATTGTAAAAGTCAAATTAGAGAAATAGAAGAAAAACTGGCCAATGATTTTAAAAGTATGAAAAAAGAATTCACTGAAGAGAACAGTTGCTTAAAAAGGAAAATTGGACAAATGGAAAAGGAAGCAAAAACCCTAACTGGGAAATTTGAACAAATGGGAAAGGAGGTACAAAAATAACTGGAGAAAATAACTCCTTAAAAGGAATAATTGGACAGATGGAAAAGGAGATGAAAAAGTTAACTGAAGAAAACAATTTGACAAAAATTAGAATTAAGAAAGTAGAAGCTAATGACTCTATGAGACACCAAGAATCATTCAAACAAAATTTAAAGAATGAAAAGAGAGAAGAAAATGCAAAATATCTAACTGGAAAAACAACTGACCTGGAAAATAGATCCAGGAGAAAAAATCTAAGAATTGTTGACCTACCAGAAAGCCATGATGGAAAAAGACCCTGGAACACATCTTCCAAGAAACAACCAAAGAAAACTGCCCAGAATTCCTAGATCCAGAGAGCAAAATAGTCATCGAAAGAATCCACCATTCACCTACCAAAAGGGATCCAAAATTAAACACACTAAAGAATATTGTTGGCAAATTCCAGAACTATCAAGTGAAGGAGAAAATACTACAGGAAGTCAGAAAGAAACCATTCAAATATCAAGGAGCTACAGTCAGGATCACACAGGACCTTACAAATTCTAAAAGATCAAAGAAATTGGAATATGATATTCTGTAAGGCAAAGGAGCTGAGAATACACCAAGGATCAATTACCCAGCAAAGCTGAGAATAATATTTCAGGCAAGGAGATGGACATTCAATGAAATAAGGGATTTCCAGACCTTCCTGAAGAAAAGCATAGAACTCAATAGAAAATTCAGTCTTTAAATGCAGGTCTCAAGAGAGGCACAAAAAGATAAACAGGGGAAAAAAACCTTGTTACTCAATATGGTCAAACTCTTTATATCCCTATAAGGGAAGATGATACTTGTTCATCTTGAGAATTGTATATTTATTATGAAATATAAAAGGGATATACATAGATAGAGGGAGTGGGTATAAAGTAAATGATGTAATGATAAAAATGTGATTTAAGTGTACAAAGGGACTATAACAGGAGATGTGAAAAGGAGGAAGCAGAAAATGATAAATTACATCAAAGGAAGAAGTACAAAATTATATTACAGCATAGGGAAAGAGGGGAGGAAGAGGAGCATTGTTTGATATTTACTCTCATTTGAGGTTCAATGAGGGAACAACAAACTTAATTAAAATTAATTAACTAGCTCTATAGGCAGTAAGATGGGAAGGGGGAAAGGAAAGGGAGACGAGGCTAAAAGGGAAGGAAGAAGTAGTAAGGGTAAAGGGAAATAAAAGGGAGGGGAGATGAAAGAAGGAAGGAAAGATTGTGGTCAAAAATTAAAACTCTATTGTGGAGGGGAAGGGAGAAGGGAGAACTAAAAGCCCAAATGGGGGAATGAGGATGGAGGGAAAGACACAGACAGTTATCACAACTATGAAAGTGAATGGAATGAACTCTCCCATAAAAAGGAAATGGAAAGCAGAATGGATTAAAAACCATAATCCACCAATATATTTTTTTACAAGAAATATATTTGAAACAGGGGAATACACACAGGGTAAAGGCAAAAGGTTGGAGCAGAGTATATTGTGCTTCACCTGATGTAAAAAAAAAAAAAAGCAGGGGTAGCAATCATAATCTCAGACAAAGCAAAAGTGAAAATAGAGCTAATTAAAAGAGATGAGGAAGGAAATTATATCCTGCAAAAAGGCACCATAAACAATGAAGAAATGTCATTACCAAACATATATGCTCCAAGTGGTATAGTATCTAAATTCTTAGAGGAGAAGTTAAGGGAGTTGCAGGAGGAAATAGATTGCAAAACCATACTAGTAGGGGGCCTCAACCTCCCCCTCTCTGAATTTGATAAATCTAACCTCAAAATAAGCAAGCAAGAGTTATCAACAATAAAAGTAACAGAAACCACATGATTATCTCAATAGATGCAGAAATAGCTTTTGACAAAATACAACACCCATTCCTGTTGAAAATACTGGCAAGAATAGGAATATATAGAATTTTCCATAAAATAATAAGCACTATCTACCTAAAACCTTCAGCAAGCATTATATGCAATGGGGATAAGCTAGATGCATTTCCAGTAAGATCAGTGGTGAAACAACGATGTCCATTATTAGTAGCACTATTCAATATGGTTTTAGAAATGTTAGATGTAGCAATAAGAGAAGAAAAAGAAATGAAAGGAATTAGAATATGCAAAGAAGAAACTAAGTTATCACTCCTTGCAGATGATATGATAATATACTTAGAAAATCCCAGACAATCAAGTAGAAAACTGCTTGAAACAGTAAATAATTTTGAGAAGGTTGCAGGTTACAAAACAAATGTGCAAAAGTTTCTGCATTTCTATATATTACTAACAAAGTACAACAGCAAAAGATAGAAAGAGATATTCCATTTAAAGCTAGGGTAGACACTATAAATATTAGGGAGCTTACCTGCAAGAGCAAACCCAGGGACTACATGAACACAATTACAAAACACTTTACACACAAATAATGTCAGATCTAAGTATGTGGAAAAACATCAGTTGCTTGTGGGTAAACCAAGCCAAGATAATAAAAATGACAATTATATTTAAATTAATTTACTTGTTCAGAGCCATACTAATAAAACTAACAGATAATTGTTTTCTAGAGCTTCAAAAAATATCTAATTTATCTGGAAGAACAATGGTCAGGAATATCAAGTGAACTAATGAAAAGAAATGTTAGGGAAGGTGGCCTAGCTCTACCAGATCTCAAATTGTATTATAAAGCAGCAATTATCAAAACCACTTGGTACTAGCTAAGAAACAGAAGGGTAGACTAGTGGAATAGGTTAGGTACTCAACACACAGTAGTCAATGAATATAGCAATCTACTGTTTGATAAACCCAAGGGTCCCAGCTTCTAGGATAAAACTCACTGTTCAAAAAAATTGCCTGTAAAACTGGATAATGGTGTGGTAAAAACCAGGCACAGACCAATGCCTGACACTATACACAAGAATAAAGTCCAAATGGATACATAATCTAGGTACACGGGTACATAATATTGATACTATAAACAAATTAGTGAAGTGAGAAATAGTGCATTTATCAGATTTATGGAGAAAGGAAGAATTTTGACTAAACAAGACACAGAAAACATGATGAAGTGAAAAATGGATAATTTTAATTACATTAAATTGAAAAGTTTTTGCACAAACAGACCCTATGCAATCAAAATTAGGAGGAAAGGAGAAGACTGGAAAAGAATTTTTACAACTAGTGTCTGTGATAAAGGTCTCATTTCTCAAATATATAGATAACTGAGTCAAATGTACAAGGATACAAGTCATTCCCCAATTGATAAATGGTCAAAGGATATAAACAGGCAGCTTTCAGAGGAAGAAATAAAAGCTCTCTATAGTCATAAGAAAAAATGCTCTAAATCACTATTGATTGATTAGAGAAATGCAAATCAAAACAACTCTGAGATACCACATCACACTTATCATATTGACTAACATGACAAAACAGGAAGATGATTAAGATTGGAGAAGATGTGGGGGAGTTGGAATACTAATTCATTGCTGGTGGAGCAATGAGTTGATCCAACCATTCTGGAGAGTAATTTGGAACTCTGCTCACAGGGCTACAAAAATGTGCACACCCGTTGACCCAGCAATAGTGCTTCTAGGACTGTATCCCCAACAGCTCATAAAAATGGGAAGGGGTTCCACATGTATAAAAATTTTTATAGCAGTTCTCTTTGTAGTGTCCAAAAACTGGAAATCAAGCAGTTGCCCATCAATTGGGGAATGATGGGCTATAAGAAATGATGAACAGGAATACTTCAGAGAGGCCTGGAAAGACTTATATGAACTGATGCTGAGTGAAAGGAGCAGAAACAGGAGAACTTTGTACACAGCAACAGCCACAGTGCGTGAGAAATTTTTCTGGTAGAATTAGTATTTCATTGCAATGCAAGGAATTAAAAAGTTCCCAGTGGTCTCTTAAGGCAAAATGCCTTCCACATCCAGAGAAAGAACTATGGAATTCAATCACAGAATGAAGTAGATCATTTTCTTTTGTATTGTGTTTTGGTTTGTTTTATGAGTTCTCCAATTCATTTTTATTCTTCTATGCAACATGACGAAGGTGAAAATGTATGAAGTAGGAATGTATTTGTAGAACCCATATAAAATGTCATCTCAGGGAGGGAGTGGCAAAGTAATGGGGAAGAAGGGGAAGGGAGGGGAACAAAATCTAATATATATGGAAGTGATTGTAGGACATTGAAAGCAAATAAAATAATAAAAATTGGGGGCAAAAGAGGAAAAGCTTATTTTAGTGGACTAAACAAATAGACAAAATGGAACAGATGTGTGAATATTTTGTGGGAATCTATTCAAATGATGAGAACCTCCTCATTTTAATCTTAAATATCTCAATTCACAGTGTATGACAGGAAGATATTGAAACAGCACTCAAGATGAAATAAAAAAGAGCCCCTAAATCTAGGTACTATAACTAAGTACACAATCAGAATATTCTGGAAACAACACAATTTTAAATTGTCAAGGCATCATCTACAAACTCTCTCTGAGAAAGGAAGATTTTAAATGAATGGGACAAATCATAGACACCAAAGAGAGATCAATAATTACTGACCCATTTGCTTTCTTATTTTTTATTAAACCATGTACACAATATCAAGTATGTTATACTTAATGGGAATTTGAAAAGGCAATAATAAGGTTTTCACAACTTTTTTCCATCTATATACAGCAACACAATTGAGTGAAAAATACAGAAAACACAAGATTCTGCTATGTGTGGTTTGTTGATTACCCCAAAAATATTTGCTTTGTAATAGCAAAAACTCTTAAAGTGTCTATTCTGTTAATGGTTTTCTCTTGGATATTTTAATATAAGATAAAGTTCCTTCATCAATGCAAACACAGAGAGAATGCTTATCAATGACTGTACTTATTAGTATTAAGCAAAGCATTAAGCTGGGAGGTGCAAAAATAGATTGAGACAATATAGTTTGGTTCAGATCTCATCTTATTGCCTGTGTAACAATAGGAAAATCACAACTTTTTTTCTTCATGTTTCAAATTAAGTGTTCAGAAAGGATGACCTTTAAGATTCCTTTTAAACTATGATCCTATGAAGGATATCTTGTGTAGAAACTCTTTATGCAGGAAAGATTTTCTATTCATACTAAGATTCCTAGATGCTCTTGTTAGCAAATGATATTATAGTCATTGCATTAATCCCCCAAACCTGAAAGAGAATATGTAATTTATTGTCATAACAGTAAATACAGGGAGAAAAAACTGAAGCATGATTGTAGTTATTGTCCACATTGTGTCTTGCAGTTGGATGACCAGTTCATTGAATTAGTCTAAGAATACACATATCATGGACAGAAATTATAAATGAACAGTGTGGGGGTACCTGAATCCAGTAAAAGGAAGAGAGCAGGCAGAATTTTGTTTAGGAAAAAGCAGTTTTCAGTTATTATCGGATTCTCTCATGAACAAAACAAAGCAAACTAAAATCAAGCTATTAAAATAAGTGGTATCCTAACGTTGCTGTATGATTTCTTGCCTTGAACAGAATAATCTTCAAACAATCAGAATTGCAAAGAACCCAGAGCATAATGGTTGAGTCCAGTTTGTAGGTCTAATAGTGACTTACGAAGAAAGAATAGTAGAAGGGTATTTCATAAAGCAATGTGAGATTTTCAAATGAGGCTCCCCAGTTATGTAATGACACCAAGGGTAACAGATGGACAGTTCAAAATCTGCAGTGGTAAAGAGGAAATTTAAAAAAAAAACTAACTCACAACCTCTGACACATTGAATCTCACGTATATCTTGGATGGGGGACATATGAGACATATGGATAAGGACAATCTGGATGAATAGACAGAATACTCGCATGGAATGCCAATCATGGCAACACACCTGAGGATTGCTTTTGTGAATAATTTTAAGGGTCTAATCTCATAGTATAATGAAGTCTCTATTCAGCAACAAACTAAACACTATTCAATAAAGTAAAGCATAACATTCATAACAACATCCTTAAGCAAAACATATCATCTAATACATAAATATACCTCATAATTCTCACTATGTCATATGGTACATAGCATATATCATTGCATCTCCAAAGTCAGAGGGTCCCAGGCTAGGGTCTTACCTAGCATGATGAATCCTTATGAAAACACCATACCATCCACCCCTAAGTCACCATAAGAACAATCTCCTTAATTAAGTCACAGTGTCCTCTCTGATCTTGACTCCAAGGCTGACTTACAAATCCCATAGATGGCTCAGGAGAAGAAAGTGAGGCTGGTAACTGCACAGCCCTCCCTCACTAAAACAAAGTCAAGTGCAAGTCATGTCATTATTTCTCTGATGGCATGGTCTTCTTTGAAAATGAAGGATGTCGTGATCTTTGAAATGAAAGATGAACACAACATGTGAGGAGACTGAGCTGCTCGAGTGGTGACTCAGTGACCTGGGTAATTTAGCTCATCCACTCCCTTCTATCTCCCTCTCCCCTTCTGTTGAGGATTACTGGCTAGATATCCTTTCCTTCCTTCCTTCTCATTCCCAAAACCTTACACCCAGTGCACTCTGAAACCCATAGGTTGGACAATAATAGGTCCCTGCCCAAGCTCTACTTAATGGCTGCCTGAGAGTGATTATCAGTAGTAACAGTTTCTCTTTCCTTCACAATTTCTTTTAGTTATTTTTTTTTCTTTTGCTCATTAAAAGGGTCATTCCCTGACTACTTCTTAAAGAGGCCTATTCACTAAATGTGCGTTACCTCCCACGAACGAGTATGTCAAAAGGCCTAGACTAAAATGTCCAAGGTTTCCCATTGAATCCTGGGTCATCTCCAGTCATCTTCATGAACATTGGGTCACTGGATTCAGATGGCTCTGGAGGAGAAGTGAGGCTGGTGACCTGCACAACCCTCCATCACACAAAACAAAGTCAAGTGCAAGTCATGTCATTATTTCTTTGATGGCATGGTCTTCTTTGAAAATGAAGGATGAACACAACAACAGCAACAAAGCTCATGGGTCCCCCTCAGTGGACTGATCACTCCTAGTTCTTGTCCCGGTTCACATGCAGACAGCTCTCTGCTCCTCTTCCTTGTCTCAACTCATGGGGACAATTACACTCCAAACTCTTCCTGCTTCTGCCTGACAGCAGGCTCCAGGGGCTCCTGCCTGCAACTTCTGTTTCTAGGAAAACAAAGCTTAACAGGGCTATAACAATATTTATAGACATTACCAGTACCATGATCTCAATTCTCTGTAACAGCTCTTAAAAGGGACTTAAGGTAAGCCTTCTTCCAGTGGGTAAATCTCTACTTCTCAGTTCAATTCATTCATAAAGACCAACAGACAGGGCTTCTGCCTGAGAAATTAACACAGATCAACAGACAGAACTTCTGTATGAGAAATCAACACAGATCAACAGAGAGTGTGCTGACATCAAAAATATTCTTTCTGTTAGGCCTCTCCACGAGCAAGTTCCCCTAACTTATCAACACTTGCTTCTCTTTCAGCTCTGCTTTTCTCTTTACCCCCTCTTCTCCCACCAAACAATACAATATATATAATATTTCCCATCAAATACTCTTGATTCAGTTAAAGACTCTTGATTCAGTCAAAGGCTTTTGATTCAATCAAAGGCAAAATTCAATCAAAGACTCTTAATTAGCTAAAACAATCCAGAAAAATAGTGAAAAATACAACTTTTCTAGCCTTTACATCACATTAATGATGTCACATAGATACCAAAATGTTGAAATATGTATAATATCAAATTTGACAGTTCCATATCTCTGAATATAAACTAATCATGTTAATGTTTCCCTCAGACTTTAGGAAACTTGCTATTATTTGCTTAAGGTAAGCACTGCTTTCTTCAATAATGACAGCTGTAATTTGATGGTAAAATTGAACCAGCTACTCAATGATTACAATTCCTACATTTAAATGCAAAATGTGTTATTTCTAGAATATTGCAATTGAACAGAGGCTCCATGCGTTACCATTCATCATATGTTTAATTGACAATATACACACCTATCTATATCAATGGAAATATTAAGATACTCTGAGAAAAAGAACAAAATATTTTTAGAAAGATGACTGATTTAATTAGATAAGGCTGATAATCAAGAAAAACATGGATAACAGATGATCCTTTTAAGAGAAATTTGAAAGGGGACTTTGACATTATCATGAAAGGAAAAAGCCTGTTGAACTCAGAGGCAATCAGTTCTTTTCATAATGGTTTTTAAATGTCCCTTTGGTATCTGTGGGTCAAAGATATTACTCTTTCCATGATATACGTATTTAAGAATCTTTTGGGTGTTGTTTAAAGTCTCTTGAACATAGTTGAAAAAATTTAATGGTCATTTCAGTGATTAAAAACAGCAACAAAATGTTCCCCTGCACTGTGTACCCAAATGCATCATCCCCACCACACTCCATTAGGAAACAAGTTTTAGTCTAAATTAATGTGATCTGTGAATTTGATTATCCAGAAAAAACTTTCCCAAAAATTTAAACCTCCCTTGTTAATCCTTAACTTTAACTACTGTGAATTCAATCCCTAGAAATAACACAGGCAAAAATTTGAGCATAAAGGAAATAACTCTTGGTATAGCCTTATTTTATTATTTGTGTTTCTTTTCTGATTTTAGGGACAAAAACTTGATTTTTCTCTTTAAGATGTTAAAAATTACTGCCTGTTAGTTGAGGAGTAACTAAACAAATTGTACCAGATGAACATGATCAATTATTATTGTATTGTGAGAAAGGACCAGAGAGATTTATTCAGAGAAATCTTAGAAAATTTGTAAGAACTGATGCGGAATGAAGGGAACAGAAGCAGGAGAACTACAATAATTTAAAGGAAAACAATTTTTGAAAAACTTAAGAGATCTCATCGGCAAAATGACCAATCATGACTCCATAAGAGGACTTAGGATGAAGGATGCCTCTTGGTACTGGGTTGCAGGTTCAGTATCACACACACACACACACACACACATACACATACACACACATGCATACGCATATGCCTGCACACACACATATATGTACATATATGTATACATATATATGTAATAATTAAGGGACTGTATGGATTCATTTTGCTTGACTATACTTCTTTGATGCAAAAGAAGGCATTTATTTTGGGAGAGGTGGTACTGCAATTACTTGACTCATTAGTGGACAAGAAAAGAATGATAGAATGGTAATGAAACATTTAAACATACATACAATAGAACAAAGAATGAATGGCAATTGAGAAAGGGAAAGTCAAGAATTGCAACAATTATGTTAAATTTAAATACTTTTAAAAATTCTAATAGATATATATGGCTTCATTTATAATCTTTTTTTTCTTTGTGCATGGAAAATTTTATGTTCATTAAAGTCATAGCAAAAAAATTTATAAAAACAAAAGTTTATGTCAGACAAAATTTAGGTTTGAAGTTTACAATAAATCAATAAAGCCAGTTATTATTTAATCTTGCCTTAAATTTAATTGTAAATATTGGTCAAACCTTTTTTATAATTTTTTTTATAAATTGGATGCATCAAGTTTTTTATAATATAATTGACTAACTTTAGGATTATGGAACTATTACATAATTTATAATTTTGTCTTACTGCATTTATATCATTAATTGGTTTCCTGTTTCCAGGATTGAAGTATTGGGGCCTTATATCATTTGGAAAATATTATAAAGCACTTTCAGTGATACAAAATTATTTTACTTTTTCCGACCACAAAGGTCCATTTTTTATGTCAAAATTCTCCCAATAATACTGTATGTAATATCATGATTTTCACGTGATCACAATGGCTAATGACCAAAAAGATGATGAAAGGACACATGGTAGATGTAGGTTATAATATCTAAATTATTTGCTAATGATAAGTGGCATGAAAGACATCATGAAAGACATGAATTATAAGAATGGGAAGCATGCTGATCATGTAGTAAAAGAAAAGAACAGTAGTCTAAATTTTGTACTAATGTATGTACCAGACATAGTACATGTGTGTTTATGAAATACTAAGATAATTAGAACATATTTATTGCATTGGGTAGCTTCTCCATAGAAGATTTATGAAAATATGTGAACAAAGATGGCAAAGAATGATAGTTTGTGCTCTCTACTGATAGAAGGAATCCACACTGTTATGAAATCATAGATCCACTGATATTTTGAAATAATTGCTCTTCTATATATGAAACTCATTATAGATAGGTAGAAATATACTTATGTATATTTATCTAATATATACATGGAAACATGCATATCTGTATATATATATATACATATACATATCTATATGCATGTGTGTGCATGTATATTACATGTACAGTTGTATCTATCCATAAAGACATAGATATAATGCATATATGCATGTATACATACATACACATATAGATATGCATATATTTATTCCTCCATAGAGAGAGAGAGAGATACATAGTTACACGTGCCTCTATATTTGTGTATCATGAATTTCATATGTAGAAAGGGCATTACTTCAATATGCCTGTGGATCTTGATTACATTGGGGTATGGTATAGACCTAGAGTAGTATAGTATAAAACCCATGATCCATCAATCGATTTATCTCTCTACCTACCTATCTACCATCTACCTTTCCATCTTTTGTCTTTCTATCATGAGTTTCATGCATAGAAAAGTCATTACTTCAATATGTCAGTGTATCTGTGACTATGTTGTGATGTGTTTCCCTGTAACTTTATAGGACATACTCCAAGATCTATCTATCTAGTCATAAATATCTACACCTCTGTCTAGCTCTATTAGACTTACGACAAGTTAGGTGAAGTGTATGGTACTGAGTATGGTATTAACAAGAACAAGGCTATTGGCATGTTTCCTGTGTGATACCACATGGTGTCACCTGGTACAAATTTCTCTCTTCACCTCTACGCATTGAAATATTTTCTTTGTCTCAAGGTAAATCTTGGAGAAGAACATATATTTTCCCAATTCCTTGCCTCTTCCCCCCCAAAAATGAACTATGCAGACTAAGCTGGTGAGTTTACCTTTGATTATGGAAAACATCCAAAAGTGTGTTGTTCAAGTTTCTTGAAAAGGACTCAGTGATCACAAATAGTCACTTGGGCTTGACCAAAAAAAAAGGCCATTCCAAACTAGCCTCATTTCCTTTTTAATTTTTATAGGGTTATTAGATTGGTATATAATATAATGCTATGGAATCAGTTACCTAGATTTTAGCAAAGCATTTTCTTATAGAGGAGGTTTGGTTCAGTATGGAAATATAGAAATACTTTGGTTGAATAGTGGTTGAATGTCAACTTAGAAGGGAATATCTTATGAAATACTCTAGGACTCTGCTTATCTCTGCAGCATTTGAGCTAGTAATCCATGACTTGGATAAAAGAATAGATGGCATACTTATCATATATGATGGTGATATAATTCTGGGAGGTGTGTACAACAAATCATCTGACAGAATTAGGATCCAAAATGCTCTAGTCGGGTCAGAACATTGGGTCAGATTTAATAAGATGAAATTTAATAGGGATAAATGCAAATTCTTACACATTGGTTTGAAAACAAAGTAATTTCACATGTATGAAAGAAGGAGGTGGAACAGTTTGTCTGAAAAAAAATGGAGTTTAGCAGTACTCTTTGCTCAATAGGAGTCAAAAGCATGTCAGTCAAAAAGAAGTTAATAGTACATCATTGGGGCATATTGTTGGAAGTGGGAAGGGGAGGGTAACACTGTGCTCTGCCCTCATAAAACCATTATATTGTGGTGTACACTTTGTAGTGTACATTTTAGGAAAGACATTGATAAGCTGGTAAGTGTCCAGAGGAGATCAAACAGAATGTTGAATGGTCTCAAGGTCAAGCCATATGAGAATCATTTGAAGAAGCTGAGGATGAGAAGCCTGTAGGAGAGAAGATCTAAGTGGGATAGCTGTCTTCAAATATTTGAAGGGCTGTTTCTTCTCAAAGGAAACAGACTCATTCTGTCTGGGCCCTGGGAGGCATAACAAAAGGTTAAATTTAGTATTGATGCAGAGAACTTAATCAGAGTTTTCCAAATGTGGAATGGGCTAACTAGAACTCAGGAGCCCTCTCCAGTACCACCACCTACCTCCTCTTATCAGCCTGTTTTTCAATCTAGAATTATTTATGCAAATATCAAATGACTACTTGACAAATTGGATGCTTAGGGGATCCTTCAAAATCATTTGCAATTATAAGATTTTGTAATTCTCAGAAGTGTCTTTTTGTGTGCACCCATGTACTTGAAACTTTCCCTGGCACTACCAGCCAGAAAGGACTTCTACCTTCTCAATTTTTCCAAAAGCATCTTGTCTAAATTTTTCTTTTACCCTATTATGTTCTACCTTATAGTTATTTTTGTATATGTTGTATCATTTTCCAAGTAGATGATAAATTTCTGGAGGACAAGGTTTATATAAATTTTATTCCTCATTGTATCACTAGAACCTAGTACATGCATAAGAATCTCTTAATTATTGAATTAAATCTCACAAACTATTGTCAAAGGACATTGTGAGAAAATATGTGAATCTGTCCTCATAACCTCAAAAACAATTAAGTATCTTGTTGATGGTACACTAGAAGCTTCATTCTCAAAGGACAACATTGTCTTATTAGTTGTATATTCTGAGAAATACAGTAATTTCTATGGATATTTGATCCTCAGTTGGAAGGGTAATGGCAATATGAATCTTCAATAAGGGAAACCACCACCACTATCAACCTTCTCATTAATAAAATAAGTTGAAAGAAATAATTTAGTGTACATTAGGATATACAGAAATAAAAAGGTTTTGTAAAGTGGTAGGATTTCTGAGTTATTATATTAATAACTAAGTGTATTTCTAATTGAAACTAGAAGTTGTTGTGCCAGCCTAGAAGTAAAGGACTTTGCAGTCCTACCTCTGAATCGTACTGGTTTCTGTGCTATGGAAAAATCACTAAACCCATCAGTGTCCCCAAGAAACTCTTCAAGACTCTTAAATTATCAATAAGCTTACTATCTTTTGTGGATGGATTTTCTACATGAGAAGTTCTCCATTCTGTCTACGAAATCAAAGGTCAACACCCCACCCTAAGTTCTTTCTTTGACCAAGTAGGCAATGTAAAAATAGCAACTCCTACTTATATATCTTTTAAAAACACATAGAGTTTTTTAAAAGCTAAACAGACAGCTCTGTGAGGTAGGTGATTCAGATATTTCTAATGTGTCATTTGAGGCTTAGACGGATTAAGAGACTCATTCAGAATCACATGGTTATTATGCATCAGATCCAGGATTTGTACCCAGGTCTTTCGTGTCTCTAAAACCAGTCTTTTGTTTATTTTTGTATGTTTTTGATCCAGAAAATAAAATTTCACTTTTCATTATAGCATCTATCATTTAAAAATATTTTTTATTTCTTATTCACCTTTTAGGGACACTGAAATAGCCAATATTCTACTTTTCTTCCTATTAATTCTCAATCTCAGGAAGATAAATATCAAAAGCACTATTCAGGTCACCTTGAGCTGTCTCCTCACATCTCTGAGTCTTAGGTCAATTTGTGATATCACCTGAATATTCATTGATTCCAGTTTCTGGGTGGTCATGCAAAGCATACTTTGTTTCCTGACAGAGCCATATCACCACATAATTCTCCAGACTAAGAGTACCTTTTGTAATAATAATCAGCTAATATGTTCTTTTGTTTCTTCCTGCTGAACTTATATTTTCAGCTATGGTTCCAACATGCATCTGAATTAAATGAGCAGCAGACATTTTTGCACTTCTTTGTCCCAACCAAATGACATTAGTTTATACCTCATTAGCCCAGATGTCTTTCTTTACTTGTGAATCCTTTCCATTTTTACAAATCTTTGCATATGATGCTTTATCTCCTTCTTTGATTGTTTTATTTAAATGATGGTTCCATGGTTTTCTTGTTGCTTTTGCTTTTGTGGTACCCATATTTCATATTTCCAAGACTAAGGTGTTACGCCTATGATCTCTAGTGGAAAAAAAACAAATTCTTCCACTATACCTTACAGTCCATTTACTTCACCAAACCAAGTGAAGCAAAACCAAGGAAAGGTAATTTGCAGACAGAACTTAGTCACCTTTCATAAATAACTATTGATGGCAGACTAACATTTTAGGGTGTTTTACTTTATGTATTTATCCCGAAAAAAGTTTTTTTTTATCTATAACATACTTTTAAAATTAAGTGAAAAGGACATTTTATTTTCAATTAAATGTTTCTGCTTCAGTGCAGTGTCATATTAGAGGACACTCAAATAGTCATAGAAAAAGAAAGAAGGAAGAAAGAAAAGAGGGGAGTAAGAAAGGCAGGAAGGAAAGCAGGGGGGAAGGGCAGGAGGGAGAAAGGCAAAAAAGGAAGGAAGGAAGGAAGGAAGGAAGGAAGGAAGGAAGGAAGGAAGGAAGGAAGGAAGGAAGAAAGGAAGGAAGGAAGGAAGACAAATGAGAAGAGAAAGTGAGGAGGCATTGAGAGGGATAAAAAACAGAATGAAAAGAGAACAGAGTTGGGAGAAAAGAAAACAGACAAACAAACAGAGTCGCAGATTTTCAGTCTTTCCTTCACCTTTGGTTAAGTAACTTTTGTCTTTCCACTTCCTTAGAGTTGCCAAATCCTTAGGAAAAGATTTAATTCTCGTCGTTCCCGCCATCTAGTGGTCTGAAGAGGTTTTTGCTTGGTTTTATTTGCTTTTAAAGTGAGGAAAGATAAAAACAAAACAGTCACAGTTTCCCTACCTTTACAATTCCTGTTTGTGTGTGTGTTGAGAAGGAAGGAAATCAGTCTCTGTCTGCGTGTCTCTCTGAGTCTCTGTCTCTCTGTCTGTGTTTCTGTCTGTCTCTGTCCTTCGCTGTCTCTCTCTGTCCCTCGCTGTCTCTTGTCTCTCTCTCTCTCTCTCTCTCTCTCTCTCTCTCTCTCTCTCTCTCTCTCTCTCTCTCTCTCTTCTCTCTCTCTCTCTCTGTCTCTCTGTCTCTGTCTCTCTCGTCTCTCTCTCTGTCTCTGTCTGTCTCTCTGTCTCTGTCTCTGTCTCTCTCTGTCTCTCTCTGTCTCTGTCTCTCTCTGTCTCTCTCTCTCTCTCTCTCTCTCTCTGTCTCTCTCTCTCTCTCTCTCTCTCTCTCTCTCTCTCTCCCTCTCTCTCCCTCTCTCTCCGTCTCTCTCTGTCTCTGTCTCTCTCTCTCTCTCTCTCTCTCTCTCTGTCTCTCCTCTCTCTCTCTCTCTCTCTCTCTCTCTCTCTCTCTCTCTCTCTCTCTCTCTCTCTCTCTCTCTCTCTCTCTCTCTCTCTCTCTCTCTCTCTCTCTCTCTCCCTGCCTCTCCTTCAAATGATCGTTTAGGAAAGGGATCCAACAAATCCTTTACTAATAATTAGAATGCAATGGAGAAGGAGTTGTGGGAAGGAGACAGACAGGATTCTTTGACTTCCGACAAGTTATTACTATTATTTCCCCCCTTGGACTGTAACATAACACCAAAATAAGCAAGTACTTAAAATTAGCCCCATGCTTTTCAGATTGTGACATTTCAGCCCCTACCACCACCCCACCACCCACACATCTTAACTAATTTCAGCTTTCTAGCTTCGCATGCCGGTTTTTTTTTTTTTTTGGCTGGGGGGTTTGTGCGTGTGTGTGGGTCTTAATGTGTGTGTCTATTTCCCACGGTCGTCTAGGACAGAGACCTAGGAAGGCGCGCGCGCGCACACACACACACACACACACACACACACACACACACACACACACAACACACACAGAGTGTTTCTTATCTGCTCCACCACCATCACCAACACCACCACCACTGCCACCACTGCCGCCGCCACTGACACCACCAAACCACCGCAACCTAGAGCGTGAGGATTCCCTTTGTTCCGCTTTTAGATCTCTGTCCTTTCCCACAGAAGATCCACCTGGCTGCTTTCGCTCGGTGACATTTTGAGCCAGGGGGTGGCAGTGGGTGGTGGGTGGGGTGAAGAGAAAGGAGATGCAAGAGAGAGGTGGGGGAGGGAGGGAGGAGAGAGGTCGAAGGTGGGGGGAGGGAAAAAACGAGGAGCCTGTAATAACCTGCGGTGCCAGGGGTTTGCTTGTTTCTTGATTTATTTATTTATTTTGCGTTTCTTTTTCTTTATTGGCACAGCCAGCCACGCAGCCCCGGGAGCTCGGGGAGATGCGGGACCACCCACTGGAGGGGAAGGAGAGAGAAGCCCTCCCGCGCCCTCCCCCTGCTCCCGAGCGCCTCTTCCTGAGCCAGCGCACAAACTGTCAGCACCAGCCCAGAGCCACCCACCGGGATGGGCAGCACCTCAGAGACGGCTGCGGCGGCGGCGCCGACCACTCGCTCCTGACTCGGGCAGCTTCCGAGCTGCAGGATCCTAGGCTCCCGCACGAGCAGGAGGTGCATTAAGTTGGCTGGGGAGATTTCCCTCCCCCACCCGCCACCTTTTGAACTTGTTGCTCCTGGCGGGTCCCCCTCCAGCCAACCCTCTGCTACTCTTCCTCCCTCTCCCTTCCACCCCTCACCCCGCCTCCTGATGCCCGTGGGCTCCTGAAGCGTGGAAGGGAGAAGACAGTCTGGCAGGCAGGAAAGGAGGCATGGGGGAAGGGGACGAGCACCGCGAGGCTGGAGCTTTTTGGCTGCTTCTTCCCCAGTGGAGCTGAGTCGGCGGCTCGGGAGCTTCTCTCTTTGCCCTGTCTCTCATTCTGGATGCCGGGATAAAAGAATAAAAGTCTCTATGCAACTCAGCCCCGCGCCTGGACTTTCTCAGGTATGTACCGCAGGCGAGGCACGTTCTTCTGACCCGCAGATGCTGCCGCTGCTGTCACCGCTGCCAGAGAGGAACCTGCTTGGGGTCTGTAAATGTCAAATTGCACGGGAGCTAAACTTGCCAAGAGAGTGAAGGGAGGCTGGAGCAAACGGTTTGGGGGGATGTTTGTTTTGTTTTGTTTTTTCTTCTCCCCTTCACAAACTGTGTGTGGGTAGGCTCTGCGGGAAGGGGCGATTTGGAGGCAGCCCTTCTGTTCACTCTCCATCATCCCACCACTGTACGTAGAGGGCAGGGTATCCAGTTCCCAGAAAGAGGAGAACAGAGGGGTCTGTCTGCTACTGTGTTTGCATCTCGGGAGCTCCAACAACAGGTCGCCTTTTGGTCAGACTACTCTGGCGGAAAGGGGAGAGAGAATTGGGTCTTGGAAGAGGGGGGCAAGGTAACAGTTAGCCCCTCTCCTTTGGTGAAGAAAAAGAGGTGACTGACAGTTCTCCCTCTCACCCTCTAGGCATAACCCCTCTCCCCAACATCTGGACGGCGTGTGGGAGAGAATCAGAGACACCTGCTCGGAGAAGAAAGGGCTGCATCTGAAGTCACCTGTGTGTATATCTGCCTGTGTGGGAGGGTGGTACCAGCTGCAGGTGAGAGCTTGGCTAGATTCATTTCACGGAGACTGGTGGATTGTTATATTTATTACTATTGTTTTAAATTTCTGAATAACTGGCTCATAGGATTGGCTGCCTCTCTCAGAATTGTGTCTTCAGCAACATCCTTACTTTTGAAGTTGCAGCATTCATCTGTACCAGGTTCTTTAACAATAGTATTTTCTTCTTGGGAAGAAAAGGGGAACTTGTGGCCAATTTCGTGGCCACATATTAAAGGCCTTCCCATCTTCTCCCAGCACCTCCCCAAAAGGAGCCATGGCTGCAGGGGTGGCAGCATGGCTGCCCTTTGCTCGGGCAGCAGCCATAGGCTGGATGCCTGTGGCCACAGGACCTATGCCGGCACCCCCCAGGCAGGAGAGGAAGAGGACTCAAGATGCTCTCATTGTCCTGAATGTGAGTGGCACCCAGTTCCAGACGTGGCAGGATACCCTGGAACGCTACCCAGACACATTGTTGGGCAGCTCAGAGAGGGACTTCTTCTACCATCCTGAGACCCAGCAGTATTTCTTTGACCGTGACCCTGACATCTTCCGCCATATCCTGAACTTCTACCGTACTGGCAAGCTCCATTACCCAAGACAAGAGTGCATCTCTGCTTATGATGAAGAATTGGCCTTCTTTGGCCTCATCCCAGAGATTATTGGTGACTGCTGTTATGAGGAATATAAGGACCGTAGGCGGGAGAATGCTGAAAGACTACAGGATGATGCTGACAATGAAAATACAGGGGAGAGTGCTCTGCCTTCAATGACTGCCCGGCAGAGAGTCTGGAGGGCCTTTGAGAACCCTCATACGAGCACCATGGCCCTAGTATTCTACTATGTTACTGGGTTCTTTATTGCTGTCTCAGTCATTGCTAATGTTGTGGAGACAGTGCCATGTGGCTCTAGTCCTGGCCATATCAAGGAGCTACCATGTGGTGAGCGTTATGCTGTGGCCTTCTTCTGCCTGGACACAGCCTGTGTGATGATATTCACTGTTGAGTACCTATTGCGCCTGGCTGCGGCACCTAGCCGCTATCGTTTTGTACGCAGTGTCATGAGCATTATAGATGTGGTGGCCATATTGCCTTATTACATAGGGCTAGTGATGACTGATAATGAAGATGTTAGCGGGGCCTTTGTCACACTGCGGGTTTTCCGAGTCTTCCGGATCTTTAAGTTTTCCCGCCACTCCCAAGGCCTTCGGATCCTGGGCTACACGCTCAAGAGTTGTGCTTCAGAGTTGGGGTTCCTGCTCTTCTCTCTCACCATGGCTATCATCATCTTTGCTACTGTCATGTTCTATGCAGAGAAGGGGTCTTCAGCTAGCAAATTCACCAGCATTCCTGCTGCTTTCTGGTATACCATCGTCACCATGACAACACTAGGGTAGGTGCCACGATGGGGAATGGAATACCATTGAAGGGTGATACAAGGGATTATGTCTATGTTCCAAAGAAAGTGGTGTTTCTGAGTATTTCTATGTGATGAATGAAGAAAAATTGGTTTTTTTTCTTGTTGTTTATACTTGATTTTTTTAGGTATTACTTGTATTTAGAAAGTGTCTATGATGATAAGGTTTGGTACATTTTAACAGGTGAAAGTTCATGCCCAAACTTCTAGTGACAAAAGTGAATTCTTACAAGTAAATGGTCATTTGGTATTCTGGAAGCTATAAATAAAATATCCACCTGAGCACTGGAAACACAAATTCATGTGCCCAGAAATGTGGATAGAAGTCAATAATTTTAAACTTGATTTATTAATCATATTACTATTTTCTCAAGAATTTATACATATATATACATATACACATATAAAACCAAATAAAAAGTTAGCATTGTGCTTTCAAAAAGAATATCATATGGTTAATATCTGGATGCTGTAAAGATTACATTAAGATCCACCTTAACCCAGGTTTTGTGATCTTTATTATATACGATCATGCAGTGGTCTGAAATATAACTTGTTTTCACTGAGGAATAGATTCCATTTTAAACTTAATTTCATCACAACAGGTTTAAGAAAGGCACAGAAATCTCATCCATCTATGAAACATGCATTTTGGCACTTACCTGTTGTTATGCATATATATGTGTGTATATATATATATACAAATATGTTTATAATGTATATGTACATGGTCATGTACATGGATGGTTACTGAGTTTGAAATTGTCCAAGTCAAACCAATTTGAAGAGAAGAAACTTTTAAGTAACTTAAAATTTATATATGTATATATATGTACATATACATACACACACACACACACCTGCATTCCATTTTTTTAATAGTTCAATTCTCTAGACACTAAGGATTGCATCATGCAATATATTAGTGTTCCTTAGTTGTAAATAAAAGTAGAGGAGTAAAATATAGGGATGTTTGCCCTCCAAAATTCTCTTGTGTGTTTCCTTATTTGTGATATCGTCGTACTCCCAAAACAAGGAGACAAACAAGAAATGGTTTATTTTTAAAAGGAAGATAATATATAAAAATTGAAATTTTTATGGGACTTAAGATTCAAGTTAACAAGTTATCCAAATTGTTAATAAGGTGATTCTGACTGAAAGAAAAAAATAGATGCATTTTAAGCATTAGAGGATCTAGTAAAATAAGATCATTTCAGTCTTTTATTTTTAGGTCTTAGTTTAGTTTTAAGTAAAGCCAAGGAATAATGCTACTTCCCTTTCTGCAGTTTTATCTTTTTATTTCATATGCAGTCAGTTAAGTAAAGATTTGGTAATAGTTATAGGAAAAAAGAAGTTGTTTTTCGGGCTGCTTTTCAAGTTCTGTGTAGATGGGGAATGTGATTGTTTTCTTTAAGTAATGCAAATGATGATTTAGTTAATATCTACTAGGTTTCATTAGTATTGTCTTATTGAGCTAAGATGCCTAGTTTTTTCGGTTTGTTTGTTTGTTTTTTTCACATGGCTAACTAATGCAATACACCTTGTTGGCTAAAGTATTTTCCCCAAAATTATGAATGATAGAGTAATGCTGAGAGCTATTTATTATTTTCATTGACTCCTTTTCCTATCTTCTTGCTGATGATCTACTTGATCCTTAGGTAAAAACTGTGGGAAATAACTTCATTTTTATCGGGAAATGTGTGTAATATTCTATATATTTCTATGTCACCTTTTTTTTTTTAAGTACTAGTATAAAAACCTGGTTTTTGACTGTTGATGAACTCATTCACTCTGCGTTCTTACTCTCGTAGAAAGATTCCCTTCCCCCTCCCCCTTTCATAGTACTGAATTTAGTTGTTGGACAGAATTATTGTGTAACAAGCAGACATAAGTGACTTCAAGTTAGAAATAAAAAGTGGCAGATGCACACTAAATGAACAGAGATATATTTTTCCTACAGATATTCATGTTAAGAAGAAATGAAGGCAGGAAATGCATGGAATTATTTCTAAATAGAACTGTTGTCCATGAGATGTCAGTGAGTCTTCAGTAATGTAATTCTATAGGTTGAAGACAAGGCTTGCTATCCTAATGAAAGCTGAGACTACATTCAGAGAAGCAATTTAAATACTACCCTGTAGACAGGAGAGGAGTTGTAGTTGTGTCTGTTCACTTCTTGAAATAACTTTCATCAGCTGATTAGGTGATGGTAAAATCTTTTGTCTTTTCTGGGAAAATATAAGTAATTTTAAAACACCACTGACAACATTTTATTGCATAAATGAAATGCAGATACAAAATCAATCTATTTACATTTTGAAAGGGTTTGGGAATCTGAATCATAATGTATGAATAAAATCTCTGCAGTGGGATTTATTTCAAGTGTTCCATATGTAAGAGCTTTAGGGGAATCAAATGCATCTTTTCTGAGAAACTGGAAGTAAACTGGATTCCACTTTTAAGATATCAGTTCTGCTGATATCTTAGATTTGGGAAAAAATAATTTTCAGGAAATTGTACTAATTAATAACAGCTGATGTGCTATATATATGTGTATATATATATATGCACATATATATGTAGCATGTATATGTATACACACACACACATACACATACACCCCTCCACTCACTTTTAGACTGTTAAAAATGTGTGAAAATATATGGAGTTCAGAATGATTAGGTAGTTCATTGGAGAGTATGAATTTGTTGTATAAAAGCATCTGGAACATATATCTTCTTATTCCAAACCTATAATTAAAAGTTCCAAATTGTTAGCTATAAATTCAGTCATCTTAATTGTTCAACAAGTTACAGAGTTTATTGTGTCTAACTTTTAAATTCTATTTTGGAGATCAACTGAAAGGATGTATACATTATGTAGAGCTTATTTGTCTTTGTATAATGAAGCAAATATTGCTGTCCAGACATAAAATGTAACAAAAGGCCATAACCTAGCATTATCTATTTTCTATGCACTTTTAAATTTAACAATATTCCTAAAAATGATGATAAACAGTAAGTTTTCTGGGGAAAATATGTAATAGCAGAGTTAATGGCAAGGTCTCTTTGGTAAAAAAATCAAAGAACTTTCCATTACATTTTCTGGGCTATTTTACAGTGGCTATTATTTTTAATAGTGCTAATATACATCACTAATGATAATAGAAGCAGTGGTAATGGAATCTAAATCAGTGGTTATTGGAAGTTCCAACTAGTAAGAACATTAACCTCAGGAGGTAAAATACTAAAAGCCTGGTCATTAGGTGATGGGACTATCATCCAATGTCACCTAGATAACTGTTTATCTAGCCATTGGATGCTGTTTTATGTGGGCAGTAATAAGTGGGTCTGTCTTAAAATAAGTGTTTATCCACCATAGAAATATTAATTGTTCTGACATCTTGCATATTAGAAAGTAGATTTAGGCCAATACTATAAGAACAATTATTTCAGGTTTGGGCATAATGAACATTTATGGTGTTGTTATTAAGGTTTTTACACTCTTTACTAAGAAACATCTTTAAGTCTGGAAACACCTGCTAAACCACTTTGGTGTTGAATTTGTTTGAATTTAGAATAAGTTTGAAGCATTTTATAGAAGTAAAGGGAACCTATATCAGTAAAATAAGTGCAATTACTTCATATTTAAATTGGATAACAATTGAGTAAATTAAATTTTGTAGCTTTGGGGACTCCCCCTTTATTCTTCTTTTTGGGGGGGAAACCTGATAAGTCAGCAAATGTATATTATACATATATACATATATATATATAGAGAGAGAGATACATATATATATGCATACATGCCACTGGACAAAATTATGACAATCCTTTTCTTTCCCTCTTCACCCAAATTTTCTAATGATTATTGATTGCCATTGACTGCTATAGGAGAATGGGAACCTGATACTTCTATTTTTTTGTCATCAAATCCTGAGAACAAAGCAATAATACACTGGATGACAATACTCATTCTGAATGAAGCTAATTCAGCTTTGTATATATTTGTGATTTGTAGCAAAATTCAATGAGTTATTTGAAGTGTAGTGTGTTAAAAAAAAAAAGAAAAACAACAGATAAGCAAATGAATGTGCATTTCACAGACTCTTGCTACAGTTATCCAAGAGTAGCTTACTCTCAGTGCTGCAGTGTTAATGAGTGGCAGCCTTAGTAATTTAGGGAATTATTATCTTGGAATAATAGTTGCACTAGATTTTTCAGTTCTTCATGATTACTAAGCAATTAAGCCATCCTTTAAAAATGCATGTTGAATTTACTCTTATAGCACAGCAGTGCTAGTGACATTGTAAGGATGACCCAACTCTTAATGTATTTGCTTTACCCATCTGAGTGCTACTTCTCATAGGTAGAAAGGGAACAGTATCCATGCATACAAACATACATCTACAAGGGAAAAAAAAAAGACTAAAAAGGAACTTTGGTAAGAAAAATAAATTAAACATGAGTAACTTATAGTAATACTTCAGAGCAATCTTGTTTCTCTATTTTGTAGTTCTCCCTAATTTCAAAACAAAATTGTTTGCATCTCAGAAGGCAGGCAGTATTGTATGAAGTCTAGAGAACTGACCTTAGACTCTGGAAGACTTAGGCTGATTCCCTGCCCCTAACATATATTGACATATGACTAGGCAAGACATAACCTCTCAAGGCCTCAGGAACTTGTCTAAGACTAGAAGTTGCAGAAGTTTCCAATATGTATTGGTAATGGGATTTTTCCATACAACAATGAAATGATAGATTCCCATCATCACTTCTGCAAAAGGGCATGTTTAAGAAAACTAATGTTCCACATTCTAAGTCAAAACTGGGGGTCTCAACTTTGATGAAATTCCAACTAAGTAAAGGAAAAGTTATAATTTTGATTACTAAAAAATCGGAGACATCCAACAAAAAAGTAAAATATATACTGAAAGTGCTTAGAGATTAAATTTAATTTTTCCCATTTTAATGTTTAGTATTTTACCTATTTCTGAAAGAGCATATTAATTGTTTCTATAGCATTTCCATTTTAAAAGGTCTGATGAATTAATATTTTGAGAAACAAAAGAGCAAGATATCTTTTAACTGGACCAAAGAATGGCCTATCAAAGACATCAATTATTTGAAATGACATAATTTGAAAAGGAATTTACCATAAGCATAAGGGACTGTAATGGAAAAATAAATCTAATAAATAACACTTTCTTGATGTCTGTCACCATTCAGATTCCAAATATTCCCCCCTTTGCTATAGAAAAATATTGGTAAAATGTTCATCTCAAGCATATTTAGAAGTTGGCAAATACTACAATTTTTCTCCCTGACAAAAAAAACACAAGTTAATACAATGCCTTTTTGAGAATGGCTTGTTAAAACAGTTTTCTTAAGTATTTTAGTGCTTCTTAATGAAAATAGAAGCTAAGCTTTTGAATAAATCTAAAAGGTCTATTACAATACATGTTGAATCTTCTGTTAGTTTCATCACCACTGGTGTGTCTCCTATTTCAAGTTATAAACAGTTATGAATTGAAGGAGAAACTGTATAAGGAGCATGATTTATTTTAAAATTTTCATTCACTTGATGCAGCATCTAGAACTTATGCTTTTATTTCATTCCCAGATGAATTACAGAGAGATATGTCAAGAGGAGGTAGTTTTCAGACTGTGCTTGGTAGGCTGCTATTTCTGAATAGAGCTAGTAGGAGTAAGCAGAGTAAGAAATTCAGTTTCAAGTTTTTATTTGTTTCTAATCTCATCAGCCAACTTTATCTTACATCGTGTGTGTATGCATGTGTTGTGTATATGACCAAGTTGAGCAATATATAGGCAGTAGAATGTAGTCAAAATTGGTAGTAAGTTTTTCACTCAATTTTCTCACCCCTTTGGTAAATAAGCTGGTTATTGTCCTTCATACTTGAAGAAGATGAAACTGACATCACAATGTTAAGGTCAATGTGCAGTGTGTCCAACTATGGCAGATCAGACCAGTACATGCTTGGAAGTTTCTACCACAGGTTGGGTAATATTCTCGTTAGTTATCCGCTAGAATCATAAAATAATGGTTGCAGAGATGCAAATGACTTGATAGATAATCCACCCAACTGAGATACAGAGATGTTAAATAACATGTTTAAGGTTACAAAATATTATGAGATGATTAATTTATTTTTTTCTCTATTTTTAGATTTTGACATCTTCTTTCCTATGTAGAGCACAAGGCATGGTATTAAGCTATTTTATAATAGACCTAAAATATTGTCAGGAAAAATGGGGACCAGATATTGTATAGTTTCTTTTTATCATCCATTCATATGTTTTGCATTTTTCTATCTTGGGCTCCACTATCTGGTACCAATTGTTCAAACAATGAGACAGAGGTATATTTGTTAACTAACCATAATGTTCCTGTTGGAATATCTACTATGAAAGTTCACTGAAAAAAGTGAGAGATAATTATCTGACATGTGGACAATTCAAGTGGTATTGGACCCAGGTTGATTTCTTAAGTTTTACATGTTCCCTTCCCCCATTGATTTTTACTTTTTTTCTCTCTTTTCTTTGTCTTGATTTTTAAAATACAGTGTCATTATGTGGGAAAAGAAAATGAAGGCTGGGTGATGACACAGAGAAACACTAACAAGAGAATGAGAATTTGATCCCACTTTTGGAATTTGGGGAATGTGACACGTTTTCAGATTCATTATCCTACTTTATTGTCTTCCTAAAAGTTGAAGCAGTGAAAGAAAAGAGTTAGCTTCAGCACGTGTGTATTAACTTTCTGAGTTATTTACTTGCTAGCACAGCTCAGTGTGGTTAAAAAAACCCCATAAATTACCAAAAATCTTTGTACAATCAAACAATAAACTATGTTTCAATGAGGTTGTTCAGATATTCTTTTTATCTGTATCTTCTTTGAAGCAGCATGCAAAGTTACAAAACATAGGTGAAATAAGTAAAATTCAAGGAAATATGCATAGAAATAGATGTGCCTGGCACCTGTGATGATTCAATACCATTGAAGTTTGAATTTAAGCTTTGAACTTCATGCTAATTTAGGCACAAATAAGAGGTTAAACCATTCTCAGTTTGAAAAATGAAAAATTCAAGTTTTTCAAGAGAAATAATCTTTTACCTGACTGTAAATTCTAAGATGAATTTAATGCATGATTCATTATAGAAGTGACAGTGAGTAGCATCATAAATTTAGAAGCAGAAGAATCTTTAAAAGATGTCCAGTACCCTAATATTACAGATGAGGAAACTGAGGTCCATGGAGGTGACTTTACATTACTAGTGCCATATAGGGAAGTAGTGGTAGAGTTGAAACCAGGTCTTCTAAATCAAAATCCAATGGTTTTTTTTTTCCCACTCACCATGCTGTCTTCAATTATTGTTTTGCAGAGGGAGGGAGGGAAGAAGAGGGAAAGAAGGAAAAGGGGAGAGGGAGAGAGATACAGAGAGAATTAGCTTTCAAATAGGTATTTCTTACATCAGCCCTCTGTAAAACCTAGGGGCATAGCTCTATCTTAACCGAGGAAAGATATTTCTGGGGGAAAATAAGGTACTATTTTTAGGCAAGCATCGTGCTGATAATCTGACCATACAGAAATGGGCTTTTTTAGAGAATTCAGTGAAATTAAGAGTTAACATGTCCATTAGGATGTCTCATTCAAATATCAGTTATCTAAAGTGAGCTTTTGGCATGTACTGCATCAAAATCAATACATAGTTGAATTTTCTGTCAGTGTCTGATATGCCAATATTCTTGCTGATGATTAAAGAGAGATTTCTGTAGTAGAGATAAAAGATGCATATGAGGGAGCACTGACAATCTATTGTTGAAATTTAGGAGCCCAACTTATATTCTTCCTTCGAAAAATGGCCAGTTTTCTTCTGCAGGGAGTCAAATCATAAGAATGGATCAAATTAGGGGCAAAATTGTTTTCCATATGAATTTTGAAGTACTTTTGTTCTGTTAATCTTGAAAGGAATTAATTTGGGCTGGGGGAAAAATTAAGCTTTGTGTTGGACCATTAAGGGATAGAGACATCCTCAGCTATCCACCTTGGTTTTGTTTCTGAAAACAGGCTAAGTCCCTAGTTCAGTTATAGACCTGTAGACTTCTCAGACTCAACATGCCTAAAGAGAATTCATTATCTTTTCCAAAAAATACTCCCTTTTTTAACTTTTAAACTTCCCTATTACTGTTGAGGACACTACTACCTCCTGGTCTTTCAGACTCATACCTCAGTATTATTTTCAATTCCTCTTTCATTATAGTATTTTATAGTATTTATAGTATAGTATTTCATTATAGTATTTTATATAGTATATATATATGTATATATATATATATATTTTCATATATGCATTCACCATGTCCAGTCTGTTGCCACATTTTGACTGCTATGTTCATGTATTTTTTGTATACATTCCCTACTCTCTAGTTATGCAACTACCAGCATGGTGCTGGTTCTCATCACCTCTTATCCAGATACTGTGTCTCTCTGACTCAAATTTTTCCTCTTTTCTTATGCCAAAGCAATTTTTTCTAAAGTATATATCAGAACAAGTGATCCCACCTTGTCCTACTCAGGAAATTCCAGTGGCTCTCTATTACCTCTAGAACCAGATATAAATACTCTACCATTTACAAGCTTTCACAACTTCATCCTACCCTGTTTTTCTAGTTTTCTTACATTTTATTCCCTTCCACATACTCTACAATCCAGAAATATCAACCCTCTTGACTCTGAAACACCCTCCTAGTTTCCTTCAAGTTTCAATTAAAATTTCACTTTGTGTAGGAGGACTTTACCTTCCTCTTCACTTCCTGCTGTCTTCTTTCTTCTTCTTTCTCCTCCTTCTCCTTCTCCTCCTCCTCCTCCTCCTCCTCCTCCTTTTTCTTCTTCTTCTTCTCTCTCCCTTTCCCTTTTTATATGTGTGTATATGCATATCTATGTGTACACACCATTGTCTTGTAAATAGGAAGTGCTTAACAAATGCTAGTTGCCTGATTCACTGGCAATATAGGAGCCACCATTGCCTTTTATAATGTATATAAGGTTTTTTTGTATTTTGTATTTTGGGGTTTTTTTCCCCTTTTTTATTAATGAGTTAATTAATTTTTGGTTTTCAACATTCGCTTCCACAAGATTTTGAGTTCCAGATTTTCTCTCCATCTCTCCCATGTGCATACCACAAGACAGTGTGCATTCTGATTACCCCTTCCTTCTTTCTGCCCTCTTTCTATCACATCTTTCCCTTCTCTTATCCCCTTCCTCTCTGTTTTCTTGTAGGGCAAGATAGATTTCTATACCCCATTGCCTGTATGTATTATCTCCCAGTTGCATGTAAAAACAATATCTTACATTAGTTTTTAAAACTTTGAATTCCGACCTCTCTCCCTTCCTCCTCACCCACCACCATTGAGAAGGCAAGCAATTCAATATAGGGTATACACATGTAGTCATGCAGAACACTTCCATATCAGTCATGTTTGAAAGACTAACTATATTTTCCTCCATCCTATCTTGACCCCCCCACTTATTCTGTTTTCTCTTTTGACCCTGTCCCTCCTCAAAAATGTTTACTTCTAATTACCCCCTCATCCCATTTGCTTTCCCCTCCATCATCCCCCCTCACTGTCCTGCTTATCCCTCCCCCCTTTCATGTAGGGTAAGATATATTTTCATATCAAATTGAGTGTGCATATTATTCCCTCCTTAAGTCAAATGTGAAGAGAGTAAGGTTTACTCTTTCCATCTCAACTCCTCTTCCCCTCCATTAAAAAAGCTTTTTCTTGTCTTTTTTATGTGAGAGACAATTCTATTCTATTTCTCCCTTTCTCCTTCTCCCAATATATTACTCTCGGATCCCTTAACATTAATTTTTAGATACAATCCCTTCATATTCAACTCACCCTGTACCCTCCCTCCCTCCCTCTCTCTGTCTCTCTGTCTCTCTCTCTGCCTCTGTCTCTCTGTCTCTCTGTCTCTCTTTCTCTCTTTCTCTCTCTCTCCATAAAAATAGATAGATAGATATAATCCTTCCAACTACCCTATTACTGAGAAAAGTCTCAAGAGTTACAAATATTATCTTTCCATGTAGAAATATAAACAGTTCAACTTTAGTAAGTTCCTTATGATTTTTCTTTCTTCCTTACCTTTTCATGCTTCTCTTGATTCTTGCATCTGAAAGTCAAATTTTCTATTCACCTCTGGTCTTTTCATAAAGAATGCTTGAAAGTTCTCTATTTCATTGAATGACCATTTTTCCCTCTCAAGTATTATACTCATTTTTTCTGGGTAGGTGATTCTTGGTTTTGATCCTAGCTCTTTGAGCTCTGGAACATCATATTCCAAATACCCTGATCCCTTAATGTAGAAATTGCTAGATCTTGTGTCTACAATACTCAAATTGTTTCTTTTTGACTTCTTGCAACGTTTTCTCCTTGACCTGGGAGTTCTGGAATTTGGCTCCAATATTGCTAGGAGTTTTCCTTTTGGAATAGCTTTCAGGAGGCAATTGGTGGATTTTTTCAATATCTCTTTTACCCTCTGGTTCTAGAATATCAGGGCAGTTTTCCTTGATAATTTGTTGAAAGATGATTTCTAGACTTTGTTTTTTTATCATGACTTTCCAATAGTCCAATAATTTTTAAACTGTCTCTCCTGAAGCTGTTTTTTTTTTTTTTCAGGTCAGTTGTTTTTTCAATGAGATATTTCATTTTTTTCATGTTTTCATTCTTTTGGTTTTGTTTTATAATTTCTTGATTTTTCATAAAGTCTTTCATTTGCTTCGATCTGCACCATTCTAATTTTTAAGGAATTATTTTCTTTGGTGAAATTTTGGACCTCCTTTTCCATTTGTCCAATTCTGCTTTTTAAGGCATTCTTCCCATCATTGACTTTTTGGATCTCTTTTGCCATTTTGGGTTAGTCTATTTTTAGGGTGTTATTTTTTTTCAGCATTTTTTGATCCCCTTTACCAAGCAGTTGACTTGTTTTTCATGATTTTCTTGCATCATTCTCATTTCTCTTCTCAGTTTTTCTCTACTTCTCATACTTGATTTGCAAAATGAAATCCTTAGCCTGAGCCCAATTCATATTTTTCTTGGAGGCTTTGGATGTAGGACCTTTGACTTTGTTTTCTCCTTCTGTTTGTATGTTTTGATCTTCCTTGTCACCAAAGTAAGATTATATAGTCTGATTCTTTTTCCAGTTTTTGTTCATTTCTCCAGCCAATTACTTGACTTTTGAGCTCTTTGTCAAGGTAGTTTTCTGCTTCCTGTGGGGGTGGGGGGTACACTGTCAGCCACTCGATCGCCTCACAATCTGTGGACCTAAAGCTCCAGAAACAGTCCCTGCTGCTGCTGCTCTTATGGCTGCCACAGGCTCTTCCACCCCCTCTGCTGCCCTGGGGCTGGGGCCAGAACACTCTGCTCTTTCACAAGGGTCCTACATATTTTTTCTACTGACCTTCTAATTTGTCCTGGTTGTATTAGGGTCAATAAGTTTGAAAAACTCCACAGGTGTTAGTAATTCAGTTCCCCTGAGGCCTGCTCAGTTCTTGTCTGTGCTGACACCACCCATGTTGAACTGTGCTCTGCTCCCAACCTGGCACAATAGATGCTTCCTGTCTACCTTCTGGCCTGTCTTGGGCTGGAGATTTGCATCACTCCATCATTCTGTGTGTTCTGCAGTTTCAGAGTTTATTTAGAGTAATTTTTTAAAGGTATTTGGCTGGGTTTTGGGGGGAGAGCTCTCATAAGTACCTGCTTTTACTCCACCATCTTGGTTTCCCTGTATTTTTGTTTTGATGGTTTTGTTTCAACATATCACACAAATCTTACTCCCAACTGAATCTCCACAATGTACAATTCCTGAAAATGATTAAGTAAAACAACTTACTAGAATGATTTTCATGGATCGCACATAAAACCTGAGCCTTTAATAATTTTCCATTTATTCAAAAGAAAGAACAGGTGAATTTTTTGTATGCCAATACTCAACCAGTCTCACAGAAGAAAAGGACCTTAAGGGTTGTCAAGTTCCTCTAATACCTGCATTATAATCCCTTCTGCAACACACTTTGCTTGAAGATCTGTGGTGATGGGACTGTTATCCAATTTTTTTCATCCAAGTTTAATTGCTATTTAATGTGACAGTTGAAATAATTGTGCATTTTAATCTTTTGTTACTATATTTTTATCTTGCATCACTTCATATAGTTCATCCCATATTCCTTTCAATAATTTATATACATGCCATTCCATTAACATCCCATTATATTTATATAATGCAATGTATATGGACATTCTCCAAATCTTAGTCATACTTTGCTCTGTTTTTGTTTCTCTGTCTTTGTCTCTCTCTTGCTCTCTCACTCTTGCTTTTTTTCTTTCTATCCCTCTCTCACCTCCATAGAAGCAGCTAGTGGCACAGTGGATAAGGTGTTGGGTCTGGAGACAGAAAGACCTTAGTTCAAACATGGCTTCAGACACTATTTGACCTTGGTCAAGTCACTTTATGTCTATTTTCCTCAGTTTCCTTTCAAAATGGGGGTGATAATAACACGTAATTCACACAAGGTTTTTATGAGGATCAAATGATATAGTATTTGTAGAAATGATATCTATAAAAATCACATTGCAGAATGCCTCTCACATAGTAGGTATTACATAAATATTTATTCTCCCTTTATTCCTACAGCTTTCCTTCCTTGCCTCCCTTGTTTTCTTTTCTTTCTTTTTGTATTATTCCAAATAATGCTGATATAACTCCTTTTGTACTTACAGGCCTTTTCTTGTTGATAATATCACTGATATATAAATCCAAGTCTAGGACTGGGTCAAAGGACATGGACAGTTGTGTAAATTTGCATGCATATAAATTGTTTTCCAAATGGGAAAAAATTCTCAATTCTACTAGCAGTAAATAGACATCTGTTGTTTTTATGTATCCCTACCAATGCTGGATTTTTCTACCTATTGCTAATAGCTAATTTGATAGATGTGACATAGTATCTCAGTGTAGCTTGCATATCTAAATATTAGTCATTTGGAACTTTTCTTTTGCATGAATATTGAGTTTCTGTGTTTTTTTTTACAACTGTTTACATATCACAGGATCTTTTTGGTAATCATTGATAGTAGAGCAATAATTAAAATGTTTTCATCTGAGACAAAAACTACTGAGTGAAGGAGGGAAGGTGTGGTGAAGGTGGCACAGAGGACATTCCAACTGCTTGAAAAGACCTGCTAGGAGAGAGGGTATTTGAGACACTAGGGGTTATGGGACTATGTAGGATCAGGAGAGGGGTGCCATGATTTCAGGACCAACCAGATAATTAGAAGGCTAGAGTAGGGGACCCCCTGATGAGAGAGGGAGTTGTGTCCCAATCATCAGCCCTTATAGTGGCACCCTTGAGTAAAGCCTCATTTGCTCCATACTATTATTGGCTATGGTTGATAGATATTCTCTCCTCTTCCCTCTAGAGCTCCTGAAGATAGCTCATCTACAGAGGAATACAGTTTCCTTCAAACCAAAGAGTACCCAACTTTTAGGTAAAATCACTTCCCTGAACTTGGTAGTTAACACTGTATTGTGCTGCAGGTGAAATTTCCCCACAGTTTGGTGCCATAGAGAGCTCTCAGGAAATGTAGCAGGGTGTAGAAAAGCTCTCTCTCTCTCTCTTTCTCTCTCTCTCTCTCTCTCTCTCTCCCCTTCTCTCTTTCCCTCTCCCTTTCCCTTTCCCCCTCCCTCTCCCTTTCCCCCTTCTCTCTCTCCCCTTCTCCCCTTCTGCCTTTCCCTTTGTATGTTTGTGTGTGTATGTGTGTGTGTATACATATATACACACAAAATTGCAGATTATGTATGTACAATGTGTATATAGATTGTGTATATATATAAATGTGCATGCATATTGTATATATACATATATATGTATGTATATACATATATGTATACATATACACAAATATAAAACTTTAACTTGTTTTCCAAAATGAGCACAAGTTCTCAATTCCTGTATACGTGTGTTTGTGTGTGTGTTTGTGTGTGTGTGTATGTATGTATGGAGAGAGAGAGAGAGAGAGAGAGAGAGGTTAGATGATCTTGAGGTTCTATGACTGTTACTTGATGACTTCATTAAGAGATCTCTGTTAATGAGCCTCAGGGGCTGAACTGGTTCCTTGGGGGAATGAGGAAGAGTCCATCCTTTTAAGGTAGAGAGCAGATGGGTGATTTCACTGTTATCTATGAGTGCACATTGAAACATTTTCTGCCGTTTACAATCTTAGTTTAGATTTGCCTGAGTTCATATGTCAGAGGCACGATTTGAAGCCAGGTCTTTGTGGCATCAAGCCAGACTTCTATCTACTGGCCACACGGCCACTGCTGCTTTGTCATTTTAGCAATTATACTCAAATCTTTTTAGTTGATTAAGTTTGCAAATAATAAAAACATTAAAATGTATAGTAATTGTGTTACCACAAAAGGGAAAAGAATATGTAAGATGCAATCCAGAAGGAAAGCTTAGTTTAAGGCTTTTCAGTAGTCATCATTCTGACCATAAAATTGACAGTGCTGGAAGGAAGGCTAGATAGTTGATGACTATCATGAGCTAGGTTGTGAATGTGAGCACTGATCCTTATTTAATATCTAGTCTATAAAACAATTTCCTTCCCCTGCACATGAACAGAATGAGCTATTTCTAAATTCCTATATCCCTGGCCAATGGCACAAAATATTTCCAAATTCCATTCCCTTTCTCTGAAACAAATGTATCCTTAATTTTATTTTGTGACATGCATAAATCCACAGATTTGGAGTGGGAGTGGGGGTGGGATGTCAGATTTGTAACCCATGCATTGACTGGTACTTGGGGCAATTGCTATATTAAATACTAAAATAAAAAGGAGTGTTTTACAGTGAAACTTGATTAAATTAGATTCTTACCTTTGGAAATTGGTTAAAATGAAACCAATTCAAGTGGAAAATGAATTCTGTATTCTAGATGGAATAACTGAGGTTCAGGAGATGTGGAATCTCTTGGGAGATGCCTCAGTAGAAGTATTTCATATACAGGTTTTCTCATTTAGAGGTGTAAATTCTAACATTAACTTTCATGAAAACCACACAGCTTTGACTGCTCTTATAAGGAATTTTGTTCCTTTTTTTAAGGCTGAACTTGGAGGCTAGAAGACCTGAGTTCACTTCTGATACTTACTACTTGTGTGACTTAGGACAAGTCATGTAGTATCTCTAGACCTCAGTTTTCCCATTTGTAAAATTTGGGTCTTGGACTAGAGGTCTATGAGCTTCCTACAAGCTCTGAATCTATGATCTTATGATCTTGGGACTAATGTAAATGTATGAAAGTTTTTTGTTTTTGTGTTTTAGTAAAGGAAATTGTTTTCATATCTCTAGATGAGTACAGAATGCCAAGTAATAAGTATTTCACTACCCAAATGAGGTATGTAACATAAATATTTCATATCTGATTTTAAAATTAGACATCATAGTGATTAAAATTAATTGCAATGATTTGTCCTTATAAGAGATAGTGTGGTATAGTGCGTAGAAGTCTGACCTTGAATTTACAGAGACTTAAGTTCAAGTCCTGACCTTGAAATTTAATGACTTTGGGACCAGAAGCTAATCACTCAGTCTCTCAGTATCCCCCAAGTAGCTCTCCATGACTATAAAATTATATAGTTTCTAATCTGTTTTTGCAGGGTAAATTTCAGTACTAGGAGTTTGCCACACAAATAAGATACAGGTCCAAAATCCATCCCTCAAAAAATGTTTTATTATACTCAATAAGAACATAGACATAGGAAATAATTCTTCAAAATATATAGAGACTTTTAAAATGTTTTATTATGTGTCATGGATATTAAGGCATGTCACAACTAAAGACTAATATTCACTATGTCAGGAGGAGGCAAGAACAATTAATAAGTTAATAAATTACATTTTAATTTACATTTCAAACTAGCATCCTGTGTGACTGCTTAGCTAGTAAATTTTGTCTTGATTAGAGACCAATGGTACCTATTAGTAAGTGGAACTCCATTTGTATTTCAAAAATTTGTAAGAATTTCACAAATCTGTTTTCACAATAGGACCTAAAATCATTCAGTATTTCCATATGCTAACACCTCCCCATCAATGGATCAAATATGGATTATGCAACCTAATTTTTTAGCTTTGAAAATCAAAGTATGAAGAATGGGAAAATTAATTACTTTTCCTCTTTTTTATATTTGCTAGTATGTATAAATTTTGCTTAGTCTTTACCAAATGTGTGTGTTTATGTACACATACACACACACACACACACACACACACATATTCCTTGTTAAGGAAAGAAGAGGCAACTAGGTGGTTCAGTAAATAGAGTAATGGGCCTGGAATCAGGAAGACTTGAGTTCAAATCTTGCCTTGACACTCATTACCTGTGTGATCCTGGGCAAGTCACTTAACTTCCACTTGCCTTAATCTGTTGGAGACAGAAATTGCAAACCATTCTAGTATATTTGCCAAGAAAACCTCATATAAGGTAATAAAGAGTTGGATGCAACTGAATGACTAAAGAATAATTAAGGAAAAACTCTCTTCAATCCTTCTCCCATTTGTTCTTTTGCTATTAATGCTACTCATTAATACTCAAGTCTCCATCACCTTCATCACCTATATCCTCTCATCCTACAACAGGAAATCACAAAATAACTTTCTGAAAAAGTCCCCAATGGGATTTTGTGCTGTTAAAATTTATCTGTGCCCTTGAATGACAGACCATTTATTCCTCTCTGAATGATAATCCTCATGGCTGTACACCATTTTTATCTCCTAAGATCCACATCTCCAATGTCTTCCCCATTGTTCCCAGATGATCTTGCCTCCAACGTTTTAAAGAGAATTGGGCCCATCAGAAATGAACTGTCTTGCCTTCCTTCATTCACTCCTCAATGCCTTTGCCTGTTCTTACTTGTCTACTTCTTCTGCTTTTTCCCTACAATGTCAGAAAAAAGGAATAACTCTCAGTCTTTCCATAATGAGTGACTTTCTATGTATTCTTGACCCCGTTTCCTCCTGCCTTCCTGTGATAGTGTGACATCATCACTCTCTTTAATGCTTTTTCACTATTCTCCAGCAGTCAATTCCAAATAAAAGAGAAAGATCCTTATTGTTTACCATTCATTCTGTTATATTAAAAAGTGGCAATTATAATGGATTTTATACCATCATCCTTTGATATGGAGGAGATTATATTAATCATTACTTAAATTAAGGTGGAACTTTGTACTTTGGAAAATGCTAGTCTTATATTAGCCCTTTATGGTAACTAGCACAAGTATTTTTATTTCCATTTTATAGATGAAAAAATGTCAGAAAAAGGACAGTGTCATAGTTGATAGTGTTTTAGGCTTGGATTCAGGAAGTCTTGGTTTGTAGCCCTCTGTAACATTTATTAGCATTGTGACCTTATACAAATAATGACTATGTGATGCATGTAACTTTACCTCCAGTTGCCTCATCCAGAAAATCCTAGATCATTCATTCATACAAATGTAAAAATGGGTAACATCTCATTTTGACATAACACCATTTTAAATACCAAATCTTCATTTAGTGACAGTAGTACTCCTTGAAGAGCTACATGCACAATACATCCCCAATTTTAAATAAAATCATGTATATTCAATATAACCTTAGAATTATGAGATCAGAGGTCATCTCCAAAAGATTTTGTTTTAGCTTTTTTAAAATTTAATTTTAATTTAATTATTTATTTATTTGTTTGATTATTAATAATTTAAAATTTAAATTGAGTGCTAGGAAAACCCAGATCTAAAAATCTGCACATTTATCCATTTATCCTCATATTTTGAAGATTGTTTGAAAGGACAAGGACTAGAAGTGAGGAAATGGGTTAGAGTTAAGAAACTATTGCAGACATGCACATAAAGGGCAATAAACCTAGTATATTGATTTTGAAATGAGGGAATAGATTCTAAAGAGGGATTTCGGGGATAAAACTTGGCAACTGATTAGATGTGAATTACTAAAATACAGTCCAAGAGTTGGAAGGCCATCTGTTGTCACCTCAACTAGTATGAATTTTATCTATAACATATAACCTCCAGATTAAGATTTGCAGTGATAGTATGTTCACTACCTTATGAGGCAGTCTACTTTATTTTTCTAGTTTTATGGATATTTTTCCCTTTATTGAGATGAAATCTACCTCATGCATAGAGATGAGGGAGTGAGAAGAGTCAATGGTTAGTTCAAAGTTGGTAATCATCACTTTGTTTCCCAACAGTTTTGCCAAAAGAGAAAAATTCTTGAAAAGGCACTAGTCAGTGTTTTTTTAATAACATAAGGTTGGCAATGAAAATTGTCTATACATGCAACAGAGTTCAAAATTTCAGGTTCCCTGAACCCAATGAGTACAGAAAACATACAACTTTGCACCAGTCCAAAAATGTTTATATTTATTTGCTTTTGACTTTCCACAGTTCAGAACAATTCATTTTCATTTAATTTTCACAGAAAATTCAAGGGAAAAATATCAATTTCTTCTCTGATATGTGAGAATTTCTTATACAATTATTTATAAGTTACGTTGGTTTTCTAGCTGTGTATGGTCAAATAAACCCTCACATATTCGATAGAAACCCATCTCTTGATATCTCCTAATTTATTCTTTATTGCTAAAGCAAAAATGTGCTCATTTCAAAGAATCTCATTTAAGGTTCAAAAAAAAGTACACTACTGTGGATTAGGCTGTAAGATGGAAATATCAAAAGTTCCTTCAGTTTCAGAAAATTTCTCATTACAGAAAATAAAGTGATACTTTTTCACTCTTTATATAGATAGACATGTTTGAAATAAAAAAAAAAACAGTTGGTTTCAAATAGTATAATTAATATAGGGACTATACATGCTGATCTCTTTGCTGGTTTCCAAAAGCTGTTATGTCCTCTTTGAACATAATAAGTCCAATGAATTAGGATCAATGTGAACAGTGGATGCCATAACAAATTTACTGTTTTATAAAAGAAAAAAAAAAGTGAAAGGCGGCTTAAACAAAGAGCTATAAAAATTGCTGTCTATGCAAATAGACAGCACTTTATTCATCATTGACATGGTCTGAAAGTAGTAATAAGTAAAATGTAAACAAATTTTTAAAAAATGAGTTTAATATTTTCATGTGAAGTATCTAACGCCAAATCATAGTGATCTAAATTAGATTATCTGAACCTCAAAGGACATTCTCCAGAGTATAAAACCACCAAAAAGATGAAAAGACTTTTCAGTAAAAGTAGGAAAAGTTAGCTGTAAGTGTGGAAATGTATTATTTTTAAACAGTGCTGATTAAGTAAGGAAATGCTTCACAGACTGCTCATCTCCCTTTTAGCTGTCTCCTCACTCCTTGACATAGCCTTTGTTCCTGGCTTCTGAGAATTTACAAAGATTCCTGAGGTGTTATGGTGATAATTCATTTCTTTTTCTTTTTTAAAATTATGTAGCCTATACTCTCCATTCCCCAAAGGCAAGTTTTAGAGATCTTTACATACAGACAAATGCCCAGGTATTTCTTTTTGACCTAAAATGTTTTGGAAAGTTGCCCACTTTCTTTACAAAGCTTTCCAGAATTCCTTCAGTTCTTTTTAGAATTATACCAGGTTAAAGCCTCAATTAGGCGATAATTGTTTTCATCACCTTTTTTTTTTAACACTTACTAATCTTCCTCTTTTTTTACAAGAAGTGAGAGCAAGAAGGTAGGATTGATATAAAGAAATACGTGTCCAAGGAATCTTGAATTAGTTAGGATTTCTTATAATATATGTAATATACAAAAGCTTTATGAAAAATATTTCCTATTAAGTTGTTCATAGCTTTGTCATGAGAATTTACCATAATACTTCACTACTCTATTCCAAGTGATATTAAGGAGAAAAAAACCACTTCTATCCTAGTAGTTATCTGTTTACTTGTATTCCCTCTTGATGAAATAAAATTCCTTGATGTCAGGGACAGTTTTTATTCAATCTTTGTATCTTCAGCAGCTGGTGTCACACCATGTATGTGTGTACCTGATTTGTGATTTTATTGCTTTATGGAATTCTAGGTGAAGAAAATTCCTTAAATAAGACAGAGCATCATGGCTATGAAATTTACAATTGTAGAGGACTGACAGAGATACTAAGAGATGAAGTGATTTATTCAGGGTCACGCAGACAGTCTCTGTTGGGAGCAGAACTTGAATCCAGACTTTTCTGCTTCTGAGACCAGCTTCCTCGCCACTACACCAGAAGTGTCAAAGTTGTAGCCCTCAGCATTCTGAAGTGCACTCTGAAGCAGATTAAACCAGATTAAACTTGGAAATATTTTAAAAATAAAAATAAATAAGACTACTGTGTAGTATTCTAAGTCAACGTGTATTCATATGGATCTGTATGTATGGCTTAATGACTCTGTTTCTATTTGAGTTTACCACCAAGGCACTGCATCGTAACGACTCTCACATAATATGCACCTATTACTTCTTGAATTAGATTAGAACAAATACTTATTCACCAGACTACTATATGCTATGCACTGATTCAGAACCTAAGGGTTAAAAATGATTTTGGAAATACTATTCCCTCAAAGAGCTTAGATTTCAGGGCTGGAGCAATCTCAGACAACTGTAGTATATAATTGAGGTAAAGGCATGTAATCTATAACTGAAGCAATATTAGTAAAATGATAAATATTTATTTATCTTTATTTTATTGAGTAATATTTAGAAAGCTCATTTTATCCTCACAAAAACTTGAGGATGTAGGTACTATTTTCTACCACATCTAACAGATATGAAAACTGAGACAAACTCACCTCCAGATCACACAATTAGTAAGCATCTGAGGCTATATTTGAACTCAGGTCTTCCTGACTCCAGGTCTACCACTCTCTCTACTGTACTTCCTGTTCAATGAAGTATAGAATAGATGATTTTGAAAAGTTCATCTGCAAGGAAAGTTTGGTAATACTTGGATGAGATCCATAAGTCCCATATATGTAAAGATTGGTTTCGATAGCTTGCCATACTTCTTTTTCTATATAGTATCACTAAACAGAGACAATTTTGGTAGTTCAGCAGATTTGTCATCTTGCTGATACGGATATTCCCAATTTACCTGTGCCTTCTCATTCCTGCAATTAGAGACAAACAGAGGATAAGAAGGAATGCAAGTTCCTCATAAGACCCCCCAGAAAAATCTTGTTAGCACATATAGGAATGAGCAATGAGGACACTTAATTTGCTGTAATGATATTTCAGTCCATATCTAGGCTTTATCACTGATTACATGTGTGATTCTTGGCAAGACACATCTCTCTGAAACTTAGTTTTCTTATCTGCAGACTGAATATAGTAACACCTGTACTCAATGCCTTTCAAAGTCAGAAAAGTGATTTATAAACTTGAAAAGTCTAAATAAATATGAGGATTTGTTGTGCTAGTGGTGCATTATTATTGCTACTTTACTCTTACCTCCTTCTTAATTTTTTGATCTAGTTTAGACTAAAATGGTCCTGGGACAAATCACCATCGACTCTATTTATTTATATTAATTGTTCTACAGACTATCGCAGAGGCAGACAATTGCTTTTGATATAACAATTTTATATATAATTACTTTTTTATAAATGAACACAAATTTTGGAATGTATACCTTCTGTAAACTCATTCACACCAGCTATGGACCATCTGAAGGAACAGACAAAATGGGGGTGGGAGGGCGGGATGCTAATACTGTTCTCATAGGGTTTTAATTTCTACTGGGCCTTTGTGTTTTAGAGGTTTCATGCTATGTAGTTTAGAAGTAATGAGTAATCATCATGGCGATATATATGAAAACTGTTACTTTAAATTTTGTTGTGCTGATGTTATGAGTGGTTGTAAGCAAGAATTATAATGATGCTCTCTCATTCTGGTAACAGAGTTCTTGTTAGCATTGATCAACAAATATTCTGATTATTTATTGAATTCTCATGGATATTTGGTAGCGTATTTGTAGTCTAGAGATTCCTTTATTACCTCATGAAGGGATAGTGATCTTCTGGCTTATTAATTTGGCTTTGTGTTTTTCTAGGTATTTAGTAGATGCTAAATTTTGGCTAGTGACTAATTTTGTAGTTTTTATTTTCCATGACTTTTACCATTTCCTTGCAAAATGTGCATTGATTACAAGTGGGTTCCATAAGGATAATCTTTCCACGATTTCTTGAAGCAATAGTCTAATTATATAGTTCTATCATAAACCCTTACAAATTCTTTATAGACACATTGTTGATTGAGTTGACAAGTATATTGGCTATGAAAGACCCTTTTATTCCACTCTTGGATACCAGCCATTTTCTAGCCTTTGTCTAGAGAAGAATGATTACTGTGAATTTGTTCAAATATTTCTGTACTCCCAAAAAGAATCACCCCAAAGCTCCCCCAAGATTATCTCGATGCTTTGCACATTACAACTGTTCATTTGGTAATGACTGAATATCCTATTAATTTTAGGAAATTATAGGATCTTCTCCCTCAGTCTTCATATTCACTCATCCCCACTCCTTTTTTAATGGGTACACAAAATAACTTTCCTGAAGCCCATAGAACTTCCAAATTTTACTTAGTAAAAGCAAAACAAGTCAAGCAAAAATTGTTTTAGAGGTAATTTTTGATTTTCTGATTTAGTGTTGTGAATAACTTTCAGGCATTCAATTAATTTCTTAGCTATTTTAATTGCATGTGTTTAAATGTATTCTAAATACAGATAGAATTCTTCTGGAAATTATCTTTCCCTTATGACCTTTGCTGAAATTCCATATGAAAAGCCTCCAGAAAAAAATAACAACATTAGATTTAAAGCTGGATAGGACTTCACAGATCAACACTAAAATGTCAAACTCAAAGGTCACAGTAAAACCCCCAAATGAAGCCTGAAGCAGATTACAATGAAATTTGAAAATATTTAACTCAACATTTCGTAATTAAATAAAATAAGTATTTCCCAAATTAACACAAGTGCAAAGGACATATATGATGCTAATTTGAAGTTTTCTAAGACCATATGTAGGGCAAGAATTCATTTCTCTTTGAGTTTGAACCTCTGAACTAATAGAGGCTCTGTTTGAAATGAAGACAGTGATGAGCTAAATTCACACAGGTAGCAAATATCAATTATAAATTGAATTTATAATCAATTATAAATTGAATTTATAATCAATCCATTGGTTATAAATTCAGCATTCTTTCTATTATACCATGAAAAAAATTTGGGACAAGTGAGACCTACATATCAGAAGTGAATCCTCTTCATTTATGGCTATAAGGGCGAAAACATGTCCCTAGCATTTTTTAACAGTGAGGGAAAATTGTAACTATGTATCTCTTGTATTTTTCCACCATGGGAAAACTGTAACTAATATTTTCAGTTCTATTCAAATACGAAATTGAATTGGCCTTCTACAATTCACAAACTGTGCTAGGCAGTTGAGAATATAAGAAAAAATACTGAAAAACAGTACCTGCCCTCAATGAACTTAATAAGGAAACAGGAAAGAAATACACTTTTTATATAGACAAGTAAATGAAAGATAATTGAGGGAAGAGACAGAGACAGAGAGAGACAGAGAAAGAGAAAGAGGGATCATTTACAACCAAAAGGATGTGGAAAACATGGTAGTATCATAGATTAATAGGTAAAAGCTACCTCAGAAGCCATCTTAGTCAAAATTGACCCCAGAAATGTTAGATGCCTTATTCAGTGTCCCAGAGATAGTAATCATCAGAGATAGAAAGAGCAGCTAGATCCTTGGAATTCAAAGCAAACACTTGTTCTGCTATAGCAGAATAAGATAACATAGGAATGCTGAAGAAGTCTAAAAAGTCTAAGAAATGGAGTAATGTACTACAGACGTTGAGAATGGCTGTGCTTAAGTGATGGGAGCAGGAAATGGAATTTCATGTACAGGAAACATCAAGTAGCCCAATTTTGCTAAGATATAGAATGAGTGAAGGAGATATAATATTGGAAAATACATCTGGAAAGATAGATTGATGTCAATTCTTGATTGACCTTCAATGTCAAGATAAGGAGTTTATGTTTTGTAAGGTGGCCCCTCTGAAGATTTTTTGATCGAGGTAATGATATGATCAGGGCTGTGACTTAGAAAGATCATTTTAATAGCTTTCAGGAAGTTTGTGGTTACCAGAAAAGGCAGGGCAATCAGTTAGGAGGTCGGTGGAATAATCTAGGTAATAAGAGCCTAAAGTAGGATGATAACAATGTGAGTGGAGGGACAAACCCCACAGATATTGTTAGCAGAGGAACAACTAATAACACATAGCAACTAATTGGAAATGGCAGACGAGGAAGGAAATAATCAAGGATAAAGATTAAATTGCAAACTTGAGTAACAATAAGGATAGTGGCACCGTCAAGGCTACTCACATTTGAAAGAAAAAAAAACAGATGTGTGGGAGGATAGGGCAATGTAATGAGCTTCATTTTTAGAAATGATGGGCTGCCCTTTGTGATACAACAGTGGCATTCAGTAGCTTGATTAGCGCTAGATTTAAATATTTGGGAGACATCAACAAGGAGGTGACAATTAAACCCTTAGCAGATGATGTGATCACAAAAAGAGAGGAGAGAAAAGGGTTCACAAAGAAGGACATTTTTATGCAAAGGAAAATTTTTTAAAGAGATGTAGTTGGAGAGGTAAGAAGAGGGCATGAAGAAAGTAGTATCATAGAAATAAAAGGATGAGTGTTCAGGAGAAGAGATTTTCCATGTGGAGGGAGGTAGTCAGTAATATAAAAATGAATAGAAAGAAAGGGTCATGAAAATGGAGAAAAGTCTGTCACACTTGGAAAATAGGAGGTGTGGACATGCATAGCATAGTGGCTGTGGCACTAGATATTAATCCAGGAACACCTGGTCCTGATGCTGACTTGATGTTGTTTGACCCTCAGCAAGTCATTCCTCTGAGCTTCAGTTTTCTTATTTGTAAAATGAGGATTATAATAATAACACGTACTTTACAAAATTGTTAGGAGAATCAACAGTGTAACACTTGTAATGTACTTTGAAAATCTTAAGAAATATTCTATCAGGGGAGTTATTATTTTAAAAGGAAAGATGTTTGGTAGATAGGTATTCACTTGAATGATGGTGTCAGGAAGGAGATTTCAAGGGATCTGCAAATCTGTAGTTTAAACCAAGGAAATTAAAATAAAACTGTAAAAAGTATTTTTGTTTGTAAATGTAGGTAAGCAGCATAGATAATTAAAGTGGTATCTTTTTCTATTACTTTCAACTTGGGAAATGCTTTGCAACAACCTTGCAATTTGAGATTTGTCATATATTTTTAGCAAAGATACTTTTCTAAAGTAACATTGGCTTGTAGTAGTATTTGTGAAAATTGTCACTAAAATTGTTTCCACCAAAAGTATACTCATATCTAAAAGGTCAACATGAGTTTAAGTAAGATTAGAAACTTTCTGTGGATTCATGAAAATGGAGAATCAAGAAGCCCTGGACTGGACAAAGTAAGGAGACTATTTATGACCTCCTGAATTTTAACTACAACTCTATGAGCGTCATCAGTTTGGTGGGATAGATTTAAAATAAAAATTCAGAGATAGAAAGATATACATCGTTCAAAATAAATATTATATAAAAGAGATGGAGGAGCTAGTTCCATGTTAAAATGATTTATATCTGTTTAGATTTTATTTCAAAAATTTGAGTAGCGTCACAATAGGAGATATTTGATTAAGGATGAAAGGTGAAAGAAATAGGAATGACAGTGGTGAGATTATGACAAAGGAACTGATACAGCAGAACAATGAAAGTCCAATTTTGCTCCTGTCTTTTCCACCTAGAATAATCTTCAAACTAAAAATGATGGAATGAACTTACTCAAGAAAAAATTAACATATAAGTTAGATGAAAAGATAGTAAAAAGGACATCTAATTACTTTGTATGACTGTAAATATTCAGGCCTATATAAATTAGAGCCCAGGGCATGAGAAAAAAAAATCACGTTATGATTATTAAGATGGGAAAATGTCTGTATTTTTAAAGAAATCAATTCTGTTTAACAGGCCCACAAACTTAAAACTAGTACCTGGCAAATTAAGAAAAAAACAAATTCATAAGCAGAAAGTTGGGAACATTAGGAACCACTATCAGAGACTTCTTAATTCTTCACTTTATGCCATCAGAGTGATATCATCTGCATATCTGAGATTGTGGATATTTCTCCTGGCATCCTTAATTCTGGCTTTTGATTCACATAGCATGATTTTCACGTGATGTGCTCTGCATATAAGTTAAAGAAATAAGGTGACAATATGCAGTCTTGTTGTACTCCTTTTCTAATCTTAAAGCAGTCAATAACTTCATATTCAATTTTAACTGTTGCTTCTTGAGCCACATATAGGCTTCTTTCCTCAGAAGACAAGTAAAAAATACTACCATTTCTTTGAGGACTTGCCAAATTTTGTTGTGATCTACATAGTCGAAAGCTTTTGTGTAGTCAATGAAGCAGAAGTAGATGTTTTTCTGGAATTCCCTTGCTTTCTTCATAATCTAGTGAATTTTAGCAATTTGGTCACTAGTTCCTCTGCCTCTGGTGAAAACCAGCCTACTCTTCTGGTAATTCACAGGTCACATATTGATGATGCTGAGCTTGCAAAATTTTAAGTATGTATAACCTTGCTGGCATATGAAATGAGTGCAGTTGTTGAACAATTTGAACATTCCTTCACATATATAAGATTGAGATGTAAATTGATTTGTTTCCAAGCCAGCGGCCATTGTTTTCCAAATTTGCTGGTATATTGAATGCAGCATTTTAATGGCCTTATATTTTAGGATTTTAAATATCTCAGTTGGAATTCCCTCATCTCCACTAGCCTTGTTAGCAATTCTTCCTAAGGCCCACTTAACTTCATTCTTCAGGATGTCTGGCTGTGGATCAGTAACCACTTCATCATGGTTATCAGTGATATAATGATCTTTCCTGAATGGCCCTTTTGTATACTCTTGCCACCTTTTAGTTCCTTCTACTTCAAACTCACTGCCATTTTTGTCTTTTATCATGCTCATTTTTTCATGAAACATTCCCTTGATGTCTCCAGTTTTCTTGAAGAGATCTCTTGTCTTTCCCATTCTATGATTTCTTCTATTTCTTTGCATTGCTCATTTTAGAAAATCTTCTTTCTCTTTGAGGCATCTGAAATTCTACCTTCAGCTAGGCATCTTTCCCATTCTCCTTTACTTTTTGTTTTCCTTCTTTCTTTAGATATGTGGAATGCCTCATCAGACACCCATTTTGGTTTTTTACTCTTTTTCTTCAGAATATTTTTTTTGGTGCTGCCTGTATAATATTGTGAACTTCTGTCCATAGTTCTGTAATCACTCTATCTATCAGATCCAGTCTCTTCAATTATTTCCTCACTTCTATTTAATATTCATAAAGGATGTTATTTAGATCACACCTACGTGGTTTGATTGTTTTCCCTACTTTTTTCAATTTAAGTCTGAGTTTGGCAAAAAGAAGCTCATGAGGCGAGCCAGTATTGTTTTAACTGATTGTATAGAGCTTCTCCACATTTGGCTGATTGTGTTATTGACCATCTGTTGATGTCCACATGTAGAATTACCTTTCACGTTGTTGAAAAAGAGTGTTTGCTATAACCAGTGAGTTATCTTGAGAATACACTATTAGTTTCTGTCCTACTTCATTTTTTTTTTACTCCAAGGCTAAACTTATCTGTTATTCCAATTACCTTTTGATTTCCTACATTAGTATTCCAATCTCCATGATGAATGTGGCAGCTTTTATTGGTATTATTTCCAGAAGATGTTATAGGTCTTCATAGAACTGATCAACTTTGACTTTTTTGACATAAGTGGTTAGAACATAGACTCATATCACTGAGATATCAAATGGTTTGTCTTGAATTCAAACAGATATTATTGTCATTTTTGAGATTATACTCAGTACTGTCTTCCTCACCCTTTTATTGATGATGAGGGTTGCTCCATTTCTTCTGAGGGATTCTTGACTACAAGGGGTCAAAGTCTCTCATTGCATCCTGGGTCACCTCCAGTCATCCTGATGAATATCTGGTCACTGGATTCAGATGGCTCCAGAGAAGATGTGAGGCTGGTGACCTTGCACAGTCCTTCCTCACTCAAAACAAAATCAAATGCAAGTCATGTCATCATTTCTTTGATGACATGGTCTTTTTCAGCAACGAAGGACAAACACAACAACAACAACAACAGTATATGTGGTGATCAACTAAACTAATTCAGTCATTGCCATCTATTTAAATTCATTAGCACCCAAGATTTTGATGTTTAATCTTTCTAACTCCTATTTGATCACATCCATCTTACCTTGGATCATAGGTCTTACATTCCAGGTTCCTGTACAGAACTGATTTTTATAGCACTGGACTTTCCTTTTCTTTTACTAGTCACATCCTTGCTTTAGGCTTTGGCCTAGCCACTTCATTAGTACTGGAGCTAATTCATTAGTACTTCCACTTGTCACTGGTAGATTATTGGACACCTTCAAACTTGAGGAGCTCATCTTTCAGTGTCATCTCTTCTATCATTTTAGTACTGGCCATGGGGTTTTCCTGGCAAAGATACTGGAGTGATTTTCCATTTTCTTCTCTCATGGGTCACTTTTGATAATACAAACATATGTGTCCCTAACAAAGATTTATAAAGAAAGATTTTTTGAAAAGCAATGAAACTAACCATCAAAATAGTTGATTTTGATAATATCCATAATATTTCACCCCTATTATTCCCAACACATGGAATGAAAGAATGCTAGTACATTTGCTCAATACTCACCTATGTCTAAGGTTGATCATTATAATTATACAACATTCAGTTTAGTTTTATTGTTATTGTTTCTGTTTATGTTGTTTTAGTCATGATGTATATAATTTTCCCAGTAACACGTAGGACCTCTACATCAGTTCTCATGGTTTCTATGTATAATTAATATTCTTTGGCTTTTTAAAGCAAATTCACAAATGGATATAATGAGATGTTATTAACATCCCATTATGTTCATGTACCTCAGTTTGCTCATTCATTTCAAAATTAATAGATACCTTTTTTCCCATTTAGTAAGTATACAAATGAAGTTGAGAGGCAGAATTACAGAGTTGATAGCCAACTGTGGAGTCATGATAAAAACAGGATTAGGGTTACAAATATACTAGCTGTGTGACTCTGGGCAAATCACTTAATCAGCTATTCAAAAAAATTCACAAATGATTGAAGGAAAAATGACTTGAATTCAGTAGCTAAAAATAAAATCTTACTTTTAGTGTAGTATAAATCCAGTTACAAAAATACAAGATAAGAACATCTGGTTTGCTATTGGGGATGTAAAAAAGACATAGGAATTTCAACTGATCACAAACAATCTTAGCTGCTCATGTAACATGGCTACCAATGAAGCCAGTGCCCCACACTATTAAAAAGGGGTGTCAGGAACAAGGATGGAAATATTTCCATTGTATTCTGTGCTACACAAAGAAGAATTCATGAGAAGTAATGGACTCAGTTTATGATGTTTCCTTTGAAGAGAGACATGAATAATATTCAGAGGTTGTTATCAGGATGTCAAGGAGACTGAAAATCAAGTCCTAAACAAAGAGTTAGGAAACTTTAACCTGGATAAGTAAGAAAAGACTATTGAGAAATGTGATGCAAGGACTTGGGAACAGGAGGTGTCATGGGGAGAAAGGAATAGACTTATTCTTTCTTTCTCTAGATTAGGGTTTCTTAAGTATTTTCTATATAATGGACCTCATTTGGCTCTCTGGTGAAGCCTATAGGCCCCCTCTCAGAATGATATTTTAAATGTATAAAAGGAAGTGCAAAAGAAAAAAGGAAACAAATTATGTTAAATAAGATACAGTAACCATTTTTTTGAATCCAAGTTCACATACCACAAATTAAGAAGTCCTCTTATAATGACCATAACATAAGGAAAACATTTTAGTTTGAATTAGAATATGGATAACAATTCAGTATATTTGTAACAATCATAATTATTTAAGAATGAAAAACACTACCTCACAAAATAGTGAGTATCCCATCACTGAAAGGAGTCAAACCAAGTCTGACAGCTCAAGTGTAACAAATGTTGCAGAAAAGATTCCATTATTGAGTGACAGATGAGACGAGATGGCCTTTATGGTTTCTTCCACGTCGGATGTGCTGAGCTATTTAAAGTTCTCTCTCAAATCTTATAAAAAATTAGTATTAGAATAAGTGCCAGAGAAGATGGACTTAGCTACCTAAGAGGACATATGAAAGTGATTACAAATATGTAATGGATTCTACCAGAGAACAAAAATGTAGAAGCAACTAAAATAATATTTAAACATTTTCTTCTTTTGATTAATAATTTATCCTTTAAAGGGTGCTAATATGTTGACAGCAGTGAACTTATTTATTATTATTCTAAATGTAATTATGTAAAGTATCTGCATTTCAGAGAATATTAAAACTGGGTTTTTTTGTTCTGTTTTGTTTTGCTGTAAGTCCAAAGGCACAGTTGTTGTTGACATTATCACTTTATGTCAATTTATCCTCCAGAGTTAGGTCATTTGATAGTATTAAGTCTGCACATTGATGAGTCCTTGTGTATTTTTTCATACTGGTCAGATAGTGTATATAATTAAAGGAATGGCTATAGTCCAGTACCTCCATCAGGTATCCTACCCATACCTCATCTCTTTAGTCTCTTGGTCACTCATGCTGACCCTCACCCTACCATTTGAAACATATTCTTCGATAGTGACAATTAATGGAAAGTTATATGATTGTTTTCAAAAGGCAACGCATTGTACTCAAGGAATTATGGAAAAATGATATCAGCATAAAAATGTAAGATTGAACAAGATGACGGTTATAGAAAAAGAGGGAATAATAAATAAGGGTTAGTGCTGAGGTGATATTTCCCACTTATATATTTGTGAAGTTGAGAAAACACAAGGATGATTCCCATAAGGTTAGAAAAATTCTCTTTGTTGAATTTCCAGAAGGTCATAGAGGAGAATTACACAGGCTGGGAAGGGGAGGGTGGGTTACAACCTTCACTATTGGAAGAAATCATCACATTGATGAAATTGCATATACATTGACATCCCTTTTAAAGGGAAAAGTCATATCCTCTTCCCTTAGTAATATGCTTGTAGGTTAAATAATCTTTAGGACACAATGTCTCAAACTTTATGGTTCAATCCAAAGAAATCACAGCAATTTTGAAAGGTTCAGTCTGGAGTTGGAGAAGAAGATGGCCTGGCCAAGAAATAGAAAGATATTTTTGTCTGATAGTCCTTTAATAAGTTGGAATGTGTACTCTAAGTATAGGGCTAGGCTAGGAATACTATGAGATTGCAAGGGCACGTACAGAAAATGTGTTGGACTATATGTTTAATTCTTCAAGATATGGAGTAATAAATAAAAAGACATATAATGAAATAGTTAATGATTCATGGTCACAGGCAGTTCTGCTGAATAATTACAATCTAGTAAAACATGCCTTGAAATATTGTCAGTACATTTCTAAGCCAAAACATCAAGTTGAAAAATGGGATATTCAGATAAACTAGTTTATAAGGATCATGTAGACCAAATAGATGTTCCCTGAATTAAACTATATTAACTTAATTAAATAAGTGTTCCTTCAGTGTAGACAGGGTAAGTTTCAAGTAAAACTCTGAACAATATTGGTGCCAGCTTAGCAATTTTAAAGTGCCCACAACACTTAACATAGCCAAAATTTGTTGTTTAATTGTTAGGCTTCTCACAATGACTCCTTCTGTATTGTTTGTTAAATTCTCAGTCAATAAGCACAGTTTGTCATAGGATTTCTATATGGAAAGCTGGACAAAACTTGCAATTAATAACTACTGCTTTCCAAAGCTTAGAGTAGGATTTGTGGACATTTTTATATGGGAAATAAAATCTCTGTTGGGAATATTCTCATCTATCTTGCACATGTATTTGGGCCGTTTTTCTTTTGGAAAGATTACGGTGAAAAGGGGCATGGGGAAAGCAATTCTTGGCTTTTGTTTTCATTTTTAAGGAAAAGACTGTTGATGAAAAGAGGAATAAACTCAAATATTAGATCATAGAAAATATGGAACCATAGGTTGTGAAAACTGGAAGAAACCTTGAAGGGCAAGTCTGACTGTCTTATAGAAGAAAAAATGGAGATGCAGAGAAGTTTAGTTATATATCTAAGATCTAACAGCTAGAACTGGGCATAGATCCCATTACTCCTGAGTCTTGTGTCCTTTAAACCATACTATGAGTGAAACTAAAAACAATGTCCAGTTATGTAATTTAGCCATTGGTTTAAACATTTTAACTAGGAAAATAAAATCATAATGTCAAAAATAACACATTCATCTAGAAATGAATTCAATCAATTTGCATTTTCAACATTACCTATAGTTATTTCTAAAATTCAGATCAATGGCTAACTTAGGACATTATCAAGTCCAAATTAAGCAAAGATGGTTCAGAGATTCCTTGTGAGCATATTTAATCATATTATGAAAATGAATCTATGAAATATATGAAATAGAAACTATTTCACTATGAAATAGAAAAAGCATATTCTTTTGAGAAAATTATCAGAAAATTCCATTCATCATTGCAATTATTTTTGTATTAATCAACCTAAAGATACTTTGAAAAATCAGCAAAACCTTTGAGTTTAAATGGGGAGGAAAGGGATCTTAGAGAAAAACTTAGAGATGGTGGCTCAAAGCGACAAAATTATTTCGTTGTTCTAATGAGCAGAACTTAATGAATTTTCCTAGCACCTTTCTAATCATTCCTGTTATCTGTTCATCAATGATATCTTGAGGATAGAGAGTCAAAAACTTTTAGGTTTCTAATTCTTTGTTGCACCAAACAGATTTCATCTAGAATATTTTGTAGAATTAGAGATATTAGCTATTAGATTTTAGAGATATTAGAGATATCAATTTTGGAACTGGGTGCAAATTTCTCAAATTACTCTTCAAGTGCCCAGAATAATCACTACCTGTAAATAAAGTATTTAGTTAGAGAGAAATGTGTATGGAGGTCATCAGTCCAGTAGAAAGAATGTTGTAGTAAGAGTCTTTGAAACTCGGTTCAAATCAAAGCTCTACCACTTATTAGTTCTATAGTATTACAATTTCTGAGTCATTTATCTTCTGTGAGCCTCAGTTTTGTGAACTGTTAAATGGTGGTTGGACTCACTACTTTAAGATCCTTCCCGAGTCCAAATCTGTGAAACTCTAAATTACTAAAATAGGCATGACACATTAAAATGCACTAAGAGAGCTGTGTTCAGATTTGAAGCATCTGAGTTCAAATCCCAATTCCACCACTTCCTACCTCAGTGACCCTCCCACAAGTCACTTAACATCTTTAGGCCTCACTTATTTCATTTATAAAATGAGAGAGTTGAACTAGTAAATCTCTAATGTCTCCTAGCATGCAACCTCTCATACATTGACCTCAAAAGGTAAGTTGGGAAGAGAGAATGGGTCAAGTGGCAGAGCTTCTGAGACACTGCCTGGGGCTACTCCTGGGCTGGACACCTAAAGTGCAGAAGGATAGACATAGAACACCAAAGAATGGGGAGGAAGTTTGTACTATCTGGTAGCTCCTGATTTTAACTATAAGTTTGCCAACATACCATAATTGAGTCTCTAGTGTACATTTAGTTACACTTATGTATTATAGGTAGTTATTTGGGAAGTATAAGTAGTATTAGCATTATTAATAGTCTGGACCTATGATGTGACTGTCAATGGCTCTGGATCTATGATATGATCATTATATAAGTCTTAACCAGTTTATATGATTTTTCTTTACAGAAGCCAAGTAAGGCACACAGGTGCAAGCTTGTTATCCCCATTTTAGGAATGAAACTGCTTTTATCCTTGCCATGTGTTTGTTTTATTTATTTTATTAGACCAGACTTGTAATTTTACTTATGGAGGAAATCTCTAATGAGGAAATTCACAATTCCAAGGGTGGGGAACCTGCAGCTTCAAAGCCACGTATGGCCCTCTAGTGCAGCTCTTTGACAGAATCCAAACCGGTTAAAAGGTCTAGAGGGCCACATGTAGACTTCGAGACTGCAGGTTCCCCACCCTGCACTATTCTAATACTCTGTAACTTTAATAGGCTGAAACAGTTGCTTGGGGTCCTTAAAAATTAAAAGTGATTTGCTCAGAGTCCCTCAGCTAGTATAGGACAGAGGCAGGCTTCCTGAATCTCACTGATCACTATACTATGCTGCCTCAGATTTCTTTAATACTAGTGAAATTGGTTTCTTCTGACCAACAATAGGCACTACAGGGAAAAAAAGATAACCAAAAATATCTAAAATATGTTTTGGGGAAAAGTGCTGTGTGTGGTCAATATATGTATATATGTGTGTGTATCTATATTTGTGTGTATACACATATATACGGATATGTGTATTTATATATGTGTATATGTCTATATGTGTGTGTATTTATGTATGTATGTATGTATGTATTCCTCATTAAAGAAAGACCTGATCGACTATAGATGGCATCTTTGGTTTCAAACTGTCATCCAAATATCTTGTGGATCAATGAATGTTCATTTGAGGATGGTGAATTGATCATATTAAAACTGAAGCAATTGAGTTTGTATTGAATAAAACAAGTTACAACCTGCTGTCTGACTTGTTTATAGATGCCACATTTGTAAAAGTGAAATAGCATTGACTCTAAAAATGATGTCATCTTACTCTTGATAAATGAACAAGTAATTTCTTGAAGTTAGAGATCATTAATTCATCCTAAGGTAATAATGACATTTATTATACAATTTCTTTTTATATAGAGTCCATAGTTGAGAACTTAATTAATGCCTATATGAAAAATATTTTTAAAACCATGTTTGTAATGACATTTTAATTTAACTTGTATTTTAGGAGAATGCATACAGTTATACTGAGGTACTTAAAATGGCACTATAGTTTGCAGTAACTTAATTATGTCTTGATTAAAAAACTCCCCTGTGATGAAAGAGTTTATCAAAATTTTTCATAAATCTAATGAGAATTTGCTGGGAAAACATGTCTATCAAATGAATAAACAAGGCATGTTATCATTCAACTCCATAATTTTGTCGTTTATAAAATCCACTCAATTCAGTGCAACAGATATCTGAATGAATGAATGCAACACTGTGCCAAGCACATGTGCTATGGTGGGAATAAAACTATACTGTAAAAGCAAAAGCAGTCCCTATCACAAGGAAATTCTAATAGGGAGAGTCAATACACAAGTGATCACAAGAAAGGTCCCTTTAATCCAGAAAGTTATAGGTATGATGAGTAGATCAATAGAGTAGTGTATTGACAAACCTCTTCCAGGAAGAGTGGTAGAGTTGATTTAAGAACTCTATGTAGCTGGGTTTGTTGGAGGAGTACATGTTTTGGGGCAAGGTAGTTGTTGAGGCTGTTGAGAAGATGGTCATACAAATTAGGAAATCAAGTGAAAGAAAGCTTCAGACTCACAGAAAAAGTGGTCCAAGGAGACTTGAGCCACAAAGTAGAAGATCTAGCAATAAAAAAGTCCAGATCTCCAAGGCATGGGGTCTGGTCCAGGTGGAATGGCACCTGGTAGACAAAAGAGAAATAGCCAACAGGCAGAAATAGAAGCTATGTGATACAATAGAGAAAGAACGGGATTTGAAGTCCTAATGAGATGTAGTATGGTATTGTAAAAGACAGAATGGAATTATAATGATGATGATGATGATGATATCATACCTGGAATCATGTGTTCAGGTCCTTCTTCTCAAGATTAAATAGCAAGGCACTTTAGCTATCACTAGTCTAGGCAACTAAGACTGTGACTGACAGGTAAATTTCCCACTGAATCAATGGAGGGAGTTTCATTTTACTGAGCAGCAATGGTTTTCAATGTGCAATACCAAAAATATATATTGACGTTAGAGAATCAAAGTAAATATGACAATTCAGTTCAGATTACTTAGAGAATTGGGCAGCTAGTTGGTGTAGTGGATAGAGCACCAGTGTAGGAGTCAGGAGGATCTGAGTTCAAATCTTACCTCAGACACTTGACACTCATTAGCTGTGTGACCTTGGGCAAGTCACTTAACCCCAATTGCCTCATCCTGGGTCATCCCCAGTCATCCTGATGAATATCTGGTCACTGGATTCAGATGTCTCTGGAGAAGTGAGGCTGGTGACTTGCACAGCCCTCCCTCACTGAAAACAAAGTCAAGTGCAAGTCATGTCATCATTTATCTGATGGCCTAGTCTTCTTCGGCAACAAAGGATAAATACTCACACTTAGAGAATATTAGAATTTTGAAGTCTGGGTTCATTCACCTTCAAAAATATAAAAATTCTCTTCCCATATTAAACATAGAATATGTGTTTTCAAGGTAAACACTAAGTATTTCTGACATTCCTTATAAAGAAGTTTTTTTTTTCCTTTAATATGGAACAGAAAGGATTTATTTCCTTCTTATTTCATTAAACAGATAAATACATCTTTCCTTGATACTGGGGAATTAATGTCATGCAATTCATTCTTCTGTTAGCTGTGGACAATGTTCATTTGCAATATGTCTATCTGGAATCTGGTACTAAAATTTCTCTACTTTAGGAAAGCTGCTTTTTTCCACTGTACTGTTTGTTAACTTTCCCCCACAGAAGCCCTGAGCTAGAAAAACAAGTGCTAGATATCAAAATCTGAAAGAGCTGCATCATTAATTCCTGAGGCCCAGAATTCTCTTTTCCCAGTCAGTCCCATAAGTAAAGTTCATTTTTTTCCTATTTGCTTCACTCCACATTTTCTTTATTTTCTTATTTTAAAGTGCTAACAGACCTGGGTAGGCACCTAATGTACTGGGATATTGTGAAGGCTTTTATTATTTGGAAACTCCTTTTGTTGAGATTCATTGGAAAAATAAGGCTTATTAGAAAACTTTACTGCCACCATTTAGTTCATTAATTGCATAAGACTACAGTAACACTCAGATTGAATATTTAGCAGTATCCTCAAAATACCAGAACTTGAAATTCTAGGGAGAGACTATGTCTAGAAGACTCAAATTTCCTTGACTGGAAGCTTTCAAGAAAAAAGAAAAAAAAAGTTTTAGAAGTTATAATGCAACAGATTTAAAGCTAGAGTAAGGGTCTTAAAACAATGATAAAGACCCTGTCATTTATAGATCAGTCAGACTCCATAGAAAATTCAGTAAAATGTAGATTAAATCAAAGTTATATTCAAACTATAACCTAAAATATGAATAAATCATATGTTTAAATATGAAGTTGCTTTTAGATCCTTTGCCAGATGAGAAAAAAAGAAATAAACTCTCTCAAATGCTCAAAGATTAAAGATCTCATTCAAGAAAGTATTTTATTGAATAATTCTAATTATGCCCCAATCCAAACCTATCTAACCTATGGAATTCACATTCATGTCCCTCTGTAATTTTTCACAGGAGGTTAATTCAGTATTATTGGGGGACTCTTCTACTTTTTTATACCATAAAGATAAGAATGGAGTAGTTGGACTGTCCTTTTCTTATTGCTTGCTTTCAATACAGTTTTGGTGGGTTCTCATTAACCTTTTTAATTTGTCTTTCTTCAGTGATATCGTTTGTACCAATTATTCTGCATTTTTTTCTTAATTGCAAAATGTTATATCCTTTGCATGTACACTGTGTTTCTCTTTATTGCTTTTTAATCACTCTTTAACTTCAGTGCTTTTGAGACCTTGCGTGACTTTCAGGCATACTGGAATAATGTTGTTTTTAAATACAGGTCTTTGATTCAGGCAAATCCTGATGTCATTACACAAATTATAAAATTTTGCAAAGGGGATGACTTCAAAAAAATGATTAACAATTGGAGTTATCATATACTGGGATTTTAATCCTATAGCCTGCAATTTCCCGTCAAATTTACAATTTGATTTAATGATGAGGAATGTTGAGGGAATTACACTGATTTGCTTTATACTCTGATTATTCTAATAGAGTCTCCTCTAGATGTTAACAACTATAACATTTATGTGTATATATAATCTGTATATGTATGTATATATACATATATGTATATATAAGTGTTGATATATGTGCATATATACATATGTATATGTGTTGTTTAGTCATTTCAGATATGTCCAATTCTTCATGACCCTATTTGGGGTTTTCTTGGAAAAGATACTGGAGTGATTTGTGGTTTCCTTCTCCAACTTATTTTACAAATAAGGAACTGAGGCAAACAGAGTTAAGTGACTTGCTCAGGGTCACACAGCTAGTGTCTGAGGTCGGTGTTGAACTCAGTTCTTCTTGACTCCATGTCCAGTGCTCTATCCATTGATCTACCTAGCTATGGATATGTTTATGTGTAAATTAAACACATATGTGCATTTGTGTGTATACGTATACATGTGTATAGACATAAACACACAACTTACAAGTGTATAGAGATACATAATTTTATATGTATGTATATATGTATAAAATATACATATAAATATTGATATATATGAGGAAGCTCAGCCATCTCTTGCAATGTAAGTTGAAACTTGTTCTGTAAGTTAGTCTTTAAGAGTTTCACTGAGATGTTTAACAACTTCAGGAAGGTCCCATAACTTCTGTGTCTCAGATAGAACTTGAACTCAAGCCTTCCTGACTGTAAGATCAAATCTCCATCTACTTACTATGCTAAGCTACCTCACAACTGACAATAGCTGGCATTTATATGCACTTTAAGGTTTGCAAAGTACTTTTCATACATTATCTCATTCAATGAATTGCCCAATTGCTTTTCAAAATGTCTTCTAACCACTAACATTCCTAATCAACATTTATTTCTTTAGTGCCATCATTTCCCAGAGACTTTTGAAGCTATTGGCTTATTAACTGTATAACATTGGAGCGGACAATTTTATTTTTCCCAGTAGGTTTATTCTGCTGAGCTAAAGTCATCAGAGACAATTTTAATTTTTTTTTCCCCAAGCCTCTTTCAAAGTGTGTTGACACTGCAGCTGAGTCTTACTAGAATGAAGATTCTTAGTTGGTAAAGTGCTTAATTTTTTTAGATGTGTAAATGAGACATTGCCCCATAAAATTGTATATTCCTGAAATAGAATTCTTAGGCATATTTCTATACCATATGCTGGAACTAATCTTCCACTGGGGCAGTTTGGGGGCATAAATGTATTAGCCACTAATTAGGAAATCTAGTTTAACAGAATTCTGCCCTCCTCCCACCAACAAGTCAAGTAACTTTGATGTTTCTGGAAGCACAGTTGAATAATTCTTCATGTGGAATATAGCAAACAAATAAAAATAAAAATATTTAATTAATTGGAAAATCTGTATGTAGCATGTTACATTCATACCCCTCTATTTCTGCTGGTTATTGATTTGTTTTTAAATTGCTAGGCAGTCCAGTGGATCTAAGCCTAGAATCAGGAAGATCTGACTTCAAGTCCTCCCTCAAATGCTTTCCAGTTATATTACCTAAGCTTGCTAATGTAAAATTCCTTTTGTAATTATGCAACTACAGTCTTCTTGTTATTTTTCGGACCTTTGCTATGAAGAACCAGTCAGCAGTAGTTATTTTTTTTTCCATGTGAACTACATCAATTTGGAGTTATTTTTTCCTCCTGATTTGACATTATTTAAAGGTATGGCAGTAACAGAAATGAAAAAACAACATGATTTTGACTGCCCCTGTTCATGCCAGATGGTGCGTGTTATCCCTTTTCATAGAAACAGGAGAATTCAAGCTATATCTGCAGTTCTCTGCAATGGTCAGGGGAACTTGCTGAGCCAGCTATACAAGTAAAGAGAACTAGGGACAATTCACTAGCTCCTCACTGCATCTTTTACTGGCTTAGAAGCAGCATAGCCCTGCTTGGTGTTTGTTTAGGACAACATTTTGCTGATTGGTGAGAAAAATGAGCTCAACAAATGCCATTCAGGTATATGAGGGACTCAATCAGTGCCTTATGGAGAAAGACCAGCATTTCAAAGCATGTCACCATGATTCATACTAAGCCAAAGGAAGTCATTATATCCTTACTCTGCTTGTTAAATATAGGTTTATTCACAACTTAGAGATATGGTCCATCTAATATTGTTAACTGGTCCTGTGACAAAAATTATTTTCGCAAAACAATGTTATAGAATGTAGGCATTTCCCTAAGGAACAACTTTACAAATGAGTGATTAGCTGAACAAGGGAATGATGTTTCAGGAGAGACTCACAAATTTACCCTGGGGTTTGGTTATAATGTAGTAATAACACCACTGTGAAACAACATTTGTCTGACCAGGTAGCATGTATCTTTTTTTTGGCTTTCTACATAAGTGCAGTGTACCTGAACCACAAAGAAAAGCACAAATTAGAACAATGTGAATGATATTTGGGATATAGATTAGGGTCTTGTTAAGACAAAGTAATTTTTGTTGAGCCAGAAGCTCCACCACCTATCATCCCCAGAATGGAACAAAGGACAATTACGAGGATATAAAAGAGAATAATTTCTGTAATTATTTGAATACACATGATCCTAAAAGAGAAAAGGGCTTAGCTTGTATAACTGGCTACAGAGGGAGAATTATGTTATATATGGGGGTTATTCCAAATTAGAAGAATAACATCTTTAGGGACCCAGTGAGAATTTATTTGATATGAGCCATTATTTGTTTTTTTTTTTTCTCTACAAGTCCTTGACATCTCACCCTCTTGGAAAATGTTAATATAGTATAAAATAATCCAAGCAATATCTTTATTTGGTCCTTATTGGCTTGCCTTGAGTTTTTAATTTTTATGTTTGCCTCATTTGAGACAACTTGATAGTGAGTGCTTTTATGTCGCTGAGGTAAATATACTTGAACAAAGAAAAAATCATGAAGTCATGGATAAGGGTGGAAAATATGCTACACATGGATGAGAAACTTGAATCTTCTATCTTCTGTAATAGATCATAAATCCCAGTATCCCAGGATGCTGGATTTTTTTTTTCATTTTTTTTTTTTTGGCTAACAAAAAAATAGGGAGAATAGATTAATATTATTTGGTGTGTATTTATTATAAGAACTACTTTAGATCCTGTTTGTGTCTTTAAAATACATCATATAAATTATTAAACTCTGATATATTTAATGTAGTTAAGTTAATGTATATTTAGATATATAAATAAAAGATACAGATGGGTTAAGCGTATGTGTTAACTATAGATGATAGAGATAGCCCCAAATTCTAAAGTATGTGACCATGTTTCATACCGAGTCAAAGGAAGCCATCATATCCCAACCTATTTCCTAAATTCAGTTTATACATCTAGCACAGATATGCTTGAGATAAAGAGAACACGGAATAGTGACTATATCCTGTCACTGTGTTAACCCCCTGATAGCAATAATAACGTTGTTCACAAGTTACACAAATACAACTACAATTACAGAACACTTCTGTACCCTTCTGTATCTCCTACCTCATTTTTGATGCATTTCCTATGGTCAATCAAGAAAGGAAGGATTCCATCGTTTCAAAGGAATATCATGTAAACGTGTCGAACATATTGTGTAGTTGTTCCAACTACTCCTTCATCTTCTAGGAATATTCTGAATAAAAAACCAAATGACTCTAAACAGATATAAAACCAAGGTCATTTATTTTCCTGCTGTATGTCTTCTGTGCCTAAAGATGCTTCTTCTAGGTATGTTCATTTATTTTTTCTTAGCAAAGAAATGTGATTAAAACTCTTGACTTTTGCAATTGTTCACTTCTTTGAAAGTTCAGCTGAGGTGTGATCTCGTGTGGACACTTCATTTTCTGACCCTTCAGTTGTTAGAATATAAGTTCCTCAAGAGCAGGATCTGTACTATATCTATATCCCCAACAGTTAGTAAGATATCTAATAATAAGTGTCTGATAAATTGTTATTGATTGTTGTGTAAGGTGTCTTCAGGGAAGATTAGTACCTCTGGTGTGATGGCTGCTAAACCCTTTTCAGGGCTGCTTTCCACCTTTGGTGTCCACCTGTTCCACTCAACTCTCACAAGTAAGGGAGAGAAGAGGTATTAGACTGACTACCAAACTAAAGGTCTACAGAGCTGTTGTGCTGACCTCATTGTTATATGCTTGTGAAACATGGACAGTCTACCAACACCATCCCAGGAAACTGAATCACTTCCATTTGAATTGTCTTAGGAAGATTCTGAAGATCATCCGGCAGGATAAGGTACCAGACACTGAGGTTCTTACTCAAACTAAACTACCAAGCATTCAAACTATGCTTCAGAGAATGCATCTCCGATGGGCTGGCCATGCTATTCTAATGCAAAACATATGTTTGCCCAAAAGGCTATTTTATGGAGAACTCATACATGGTGATCAGAAGTGATGCAAGAACACTCTCAAGAACTTTGAATTGATTGTGTGACATGGGGGACATTGGCACAGGACTCTCAGCATGGCATGCGCACATCAGAGAATGTGCTGTACTCTAGGAGTAAAGCAGAATTGAAACAGCTCAAAGGAAATGCAGGATGCGCAATCTTAGAATATCCACTCCAAAGGTTCACATGGACTATTTCTGCTCAATCTATGATAAAGCATTCCAAGCTTGTATTGGTCTGATCAGCCACAGTCAGACACATTGAAACTTGACTTTGTCATAATGATGTCATTTTGGTCCTCTTTGATAATGAAGCACAACCACCACCACCACCACCATCTTACTGATTGATTGAATGCTAGTCCTTTTCCAATGGAAAATATATACTTTGTATTTATTGTACTTATATATTTACATACTAATTTATAAAAAATTTAGAGCTAAAGGAAACCTAGAAACCATCTATGTAGTCCAAATTTGTGATTTTGTGGATAAAGAAACTGAGACCTAGGAAAGTTTAGTCACTTGCTTAAGGTCATAGAAGTAGTAAGTTTATGATAAATGGAAGATTATAGCTTTGCGTCTTCCCCAGTTCAATCTAAGATCTTTTAGAATGGGGATTATTTTATTTTTGTCTTAGGAAATCCTAGCAAAATACCTTGACATAATATGAGCCTTAACACATAGTGCTTAAATGCTTGTAGAAGAAAGAAAAGGAGAGGATATGAGAAGACAGGAATTTTTTCTTCTGCCACTATGACAATTTATAAAACAAAGGTTTAATGCCCATCTAGGTTTAGTCTTGAAGTCCACCTCCTTAAACAGTCTTATCTGAAAGAAATATTGAAAGTCAGTTGGTGACTGTATTTGGGATTGCTATTCAAGTGGAATATTATTTTATTAAAGTCTGTCAAGACCAAATTTTCACTTTAAGTATATACCTTGGAGCCTTTCACCTTCATTCTGTCCAGTTCATTGCAACCTGAATAATAAAAAACTACTAAGTCCTACATTCCATCAAGAAATGCTGGCTTCCCTTGCTAGGCGATTTCAGATTTTTTTTTTAAATTGTATTTTATTTTATAAATTTGCAAAAAAATTACATACACATTGAATTTCAGAGGCAAAATATAATAAATAAGACATAATTCTACATGCGACAAAGGATCAACAACAAATCCAGAAAAATTCCAATTGAAATCAACTTATATACCCAAATAAAGCTTAACTAAACAAAGGGGCAGCTAGGTGGTACAGTGGATAGAACACCAGTGTAGAAGTCAGGAGGACCTGAGTTCAAATCTCATCTCAGACACTTGACACTCACTAGCTGTGTGACCTTCGGCAAGTCACTTAGCCCCAGTTGCCTCATCCTGGGTCATCTCCAGTCATCCTGATGAATATCTGGTCACTGGATTCAGATAGCTCTGGAGGAGAAGTGAGGCTGGTGATCTGCACAGCCCTCCCTCACTCAAAATCAAGTCAAGTACAAGTCATGTCATTATTTCTCTGATGGCATGGTCTTCTTGGCAACAAAGGATGAACACACAACTAAACAAATTAAAGTTGAGTATTAATAGGTCACTCCACATACCCCCTTGAAATAGTAACTTTTTAAAGAAAGCATTTAAATTCTCTCAATGATTCAAGCAAAGAATATACTGTGCCCTGCATTTATTTCCTTATTTCTGTACTTTGCTTGGTTTGTTTAAATAGACTTGTTTTTAATACTCCAAAATGGTCAGGCCATGATATAACCAGAGTTGATATTTTGATCATCATTTGTTCTAGCACTATCATTTGAGCTGCAAGCAATCAGTACTGGTTATGAAGACTTCCAAAATTATCAGTATAATTCAGTATTAAGTAGGATGCCCTATTTCCATCCCTACTCATCTATTTTTTTCAATGACATGGGAAGTGATACTGTTTGGAGGTTTCCTAAATGTGTAGCCAGGCTAGAAATATACATGCCTTGGGTTAAAACCTAGAATCAAAGAATGCTTGAACTGGAAGGAACTTTAGGGACTATCTTATACAACCTCTATATTTTACAGATGAGAAAATCAAAGGAGATAGTAAAGTGTCAGGAAGGAAAGATACATTCTGCCATTAGTGATTAGAGAGCTGGTATTGGAGCTGGAAAGGTTTGGCTCCAAAGTCTGCTTTTGACATGTATTGTCTGCATGGCTCTGCACAAGTCATTTATCCTATAGCCTAGGTAATTCTTTAAGATCAAAGTCAAAAAGAAGGTGCTTACCTTAAAAATATAGATAAATTGCTTTGGAGTTTTTAATTAAAATTTGAATTTACAATGCATTTTAAAGTTTAGGAAGAACTATCCTCATGACAACACCATTAGGCAGGTATTAACATTTGTTAATATTGTTGTTATTTTACTGATGAGAAAAGTAGGACTCAGGAAGATTAAGTGATTTGCTTATAGTGCCCCTAGTTAAGTGACTTCCCGTTTGTCCATTGTTCATATAGCTAGTTAGAGGTTAGAACCAGGATTACAACATGTCTCTTCTAACTTCAAAGTCAATGATTTTTCCACTACATTTTCTGCTTTTACCAGGTAGAATCTTTACAAATTAGCTCAGGGTTAAGGAAGGGGTGAGGACTCTGCAGCCTTGAGGTCCTATGTGGCCCCTTAGGTCCTCAACTGTAGCCCTTGGACTGAATCCCCTTCTATGAAGTTTGGATTCAGTCCAAGGGCCATAGTTGAGGACCTAAAGGGCAACATGTGGGCTTAAGGCCACAGATTTCCCACTCTAAAATAGATGAAAGAATAAGATGTAAAGATATGCCTGTTCTAAGCTTTCTTGTGGACATTCTAACATGTTTAATGAGTTTTGAAAATATATCCTTCTGATGATATTAATGCATTAGCTCTATCATCTCTCTGACTCTAATAGAATTTCAGATATGTGTAACTACTCATTTTCTTGTAACATCAACTATATGCTGAAAGTGAAAGGTGTCTTTATTGTTAAACAAACACCGATATCTTTCTAGATAGAGGTTAGACATACCAACCTTCTCAGTGCCTTTGAAAAGTGCCAGAGAAACAGTTTACACCAGTGTTTTCTTCAAGAGCACTTACAAATCTGTTACTGCAGAGCTGAACTGTTTAGCTGAGATGGTGTTCAAGATACAAGAGGTCCATATATATTCTTTTATCTTGTGGATTTTGATTTCATGCTTTGACCCTTTTCTCAGATACCCATGAAATAAATGAGAAAAATGAGATAGATCACTTGTAATAAACAGAAAATTTATATTTTTGTCTAAGAAAAACATTAAGTGTTTTCCCTTCCTTGAAGAAGTTTAAAAGAGTCTGGCATGAACACAGAGCAAATTACCTAGGAAGGTTTTTTTGTTTTTTGTTTTTTTTTTTAAAGAAAGAAAGCAGACTGAAGTATGCTGGGAGTGAGTGATTCTTTCCATACTATTTAAGGAAGAATATAACCATGTTTTGTAAATAGTATATCTCATAGTCTTTCATCACCAATTCATGCTTATATAATCTCTTATTTTTAAAGTCATACTTACATCACAAATATTCTTTGTTTTATGAGCCTATATTCTAGAAGCTACATTTTTTTATTTGCAACAATACTACCTACCTTTTTTTCCCCCTCCACCTCTCTTACTTGATTTTCAACATCCTTTTTGAGCTCTTCCATGGCCTTGAGACCACTGCATATTTATTTTGGAGGTTTTGGATACGGAACACTTGATTTTTATGTCTTCCTCAGATGGTATGCATTGTTCTTCCTCATCTGAAAGGATGAAAGAAAATATCTGTTCACCAAGAAAGTAACCTTCTATAGTCTTATTTTTCCCTTTTTTTTTTTTTGACATTTTCCCAGCCAGTTACTCAACTTTTGAGTCTTTTGTCAAGAGGAGGATATACTCTAGGGACCTGTAACTTCTCAGTTCCTCCAAAGTGGCACAATCACAGGAGAGGAGTTTTCTCCTCTTCTGGCCTGCACTCTGGTCTGGGAGCAACTACAAGCTTTTCTGCCTAGGATCTGCAAGTAGAATTTCTTCTCTAGAGCCTCTACCAGCTCTACCAGCCAGTGCTCCTCCTTGACCCAGATCAACAGCTCAATTCTCCCAGGGTCTTTAGCCTGAGAGTTCCAAAGATGGATGCTGCCGTGCACTGCCTGTTGCCCCGCTGGGGCCCAGGGGCCAGACCACATTCCCTTCTCACCGAGGTGAAAGAGCTTTCTCACTGACCTTTGAAGCTATCTTTGGCATTTGTGAGGTGAGAAATCTGGGTGATTCTGCACCTGGAAGCCTTCTCTGGTCCTGTAGTGCAGCACCATGTGGCCAAGGCTAGGCTGTACTTCATGGGCTGCACTCTGTGGGCTGTGTACTGCCCTGAGCCCAGTGTGACAGACCTTTCCGGTTGGCTTTCCAGGCTTTCTTGGGCTGGAAATCTCTTTTACTCTATTGCTTTGTGGCTTCTGCTGCTCTAGAATTTGTTGAGAGTAATTTTTTACAGGTATTTTATGGGCTATGGGGGGAGAGCTTCTACAGGTCCATCCTACTCCACCATCTTGGCTCCACCACCTAACTTTATTTTTTTAAAGAAAGCTCCTTATTTCTTTGTTTCCTAAATAAACAGCTTTCTCACAGTCCTCTTTCAAATGCTTATTTTGGAAGGCTGTTTTATCACACCATATTTCCTCAGCATCAAATATCTTAATTCTCAAAATTTTTAAAATGTCTCTAAGGCAAGGGATCTTAACTTGAGTGATGAATGTGTTTGTATTCATATTTTGATAGCTATGTTTCAATACAGTTGATTTCTTTCCTATTTTTCTGTATTTTTATGTAATAGTGTTCTGCCGCATGTGCAGACCTCACCAGTTTACTAAGATGACATAATTCAAATAGAAGATGATAGATGCTTCGGGGAGAAGGCTGAGGACTGGAGCATTTGTGGACATTTTGTACCTGGTTCTGGTTAGTTTACCACACTATTAGGAAGATCTTTTTTTTTTCCTATCATTTTTATAGCCAGAATTATTCACATTTCAAAAGGCCTGATTCTCATCCAATGGAGGAAAATAGGCCCTTATCAACCACATAATAGATTCCCTGGAAACAGGTGCAGAACGTCTACAGTGCTACAATCCTCATTCTCCTGGAAGCAGAACCTTAATATCTTCCAAGTGAATTCCAACATCTTAGCAAAGTGATGGGGTCTGCACATCTGCCTGTAATATTTATTTTATGCATTCGAAAGCACTCTTCTATGATGAAGTTAAGAATTTAACCCTTACTCTAGAAGTAGCAAGGATATATTTGTGCTAGACAAAGATGATGAAGAGACTATTAGTCAACCAGGGCTTACAATGTGTTATAAATTATTAATTACATTCTATTAAAGTGTACTTTGCCCTCTGTTTTCATTACTTCTGGTACTAGTTGCCCAGTCTGTGGAGGAGGGCATGGAACAGTCCTTGCATTCTAGGAGCTCTTATTTTATGCATATATGCATATATACATAAATACAAAATACTTTTAAAGTAGTTTGAGGAGAGAGAACACTAACAACTGGAAGAATCAAGAACTTTGACTGCTCCATGAAATTAGAAAGGGGTGCTATGAGGTGGAAAGAAGAAAGGAATTTAGATAGAATTATCTTTGGGACAGTAGAAACACAGATCAACACTTCAGAACCACAGAATGTGAGAGATGAAAAGGACAGAAGAGACATCTATCTAGTACAACTCACACCTCAAAGAACCAGCGCTACTACGAACTCTGATATGTGTTCATCTATATGAATTGTAGAGGGAAAGCCTACTACTAATGTAGTTATATGTAAATATATTTTTATCTTCCATTAAACCCAATTATTTTATTAATGTTATTTTATATCATTATTAGTTACTTGTAACTGCTTGTTTTTCTTTCTGGAAACCTAGAAACAATATGATCATAGGTTTTACCTTTCTCAGTCTCTCCTTTTCTCTGAACTTGTCTCTTATTCTCTTTGTTCCTCTTTCCTACTCCACCTCTGTCATCTCAGTCTTCCACTCACATATACACACTTCTATGGCAGCTAGGTGGTGCAGTGGATAGAGCACCAGTGCAGGAGTCAGGAGGATCTGAGTTCAAATCTCACTTCGGACACTTGCACTCACTAGTTGTGTGACCTTGGGCAAGTCACTTAACCCCAATTGTCTCATCCTGGGTCATCTCCAGTCATCCTGATGAATATCTGGTCACTGGATTCAGATGGCTCTGGAGGAGAAGTGAGGGTGGTAACCTGCACAGCCCTCCCTCACTCAAAACAAAGTCAAGTGCAAGTCATGTCATTATTTCTTTGACGGCATGGTCTTCTTTGGTAGTGAAAGATGACATGCATACCTGCACACACACACACACACACACACACACACAATCAATTCTATACCCATTCTTCCCCAGATCCCTATTTATTTTCATTTTTATCCCATTTTAGTCAGATCTATATATTTACTGTTTGCATTACTTGAATCAAATAATTTTCAAATTCTAATAAAAAAGGGAGGAAGGGAGATATCTATGGAGAGACACTTATCTCAGCCCCTTGATTTGTAATTAAAACTCAGATTTCTTAATTCTGATTGTATTGTTATTCTCTTTTCTTACATTTCTCTTAGACAGGCTAGATACAGAATATTTCATGGTCCCTACTCCTATCTCCACACTTCTTTTGAATGACCTCATCTATGAACTTATTCCAGTCTTGGAAATAATAGCTTACCTCTTTACTGTCCCCAATTTATCATCATCCAGTATAGTTCTGTCTAATTCCACTTTATAAGTTTTCACCATAGAATTTATCTCTTTGTTGTTTTCTTATCTCGTTGACCATAGAGAAATAAGACTTCTAAAATACGATATAGCTTTATTTCCTTCTTATAGATTGTAAGCACTTATTTTCGGTTAGTCTTCTCATTAGGTAAATTTGTTTACCTTTATTGTCCCTTTACTTTAATGGGCTGGCATAGCTAATGGCTTGGTTTTTGCCCAGTTTCCTCAATAGCAATGATCCCTATTTCTCTATCTTGTTTGAAACCTTTTCTCAGGAAAGAATACACTCAGCTTTGCAGCTTTAATTAGAGGACAAACTGATTCCCTTTGCCTTTTGATATATCATATTTGTAATTTATGTTCCATAATTAACCTTCAGTTCACATCAAGGATAAGTGATATTCTATGATCTGATCTTGGAAACCTGGAAAGACTTGCATGGGCTGATGATGCAAAGTGAAAACTATGGTGAACAAAGAAACAGCAATATTGTATGATGATCTGTTGTGATTTTGGGGTTTTTTATAATATATATTAAGCTTCCTCCTAGTTGTTTGAAAGACTTTTTCTTTAATGTGGTTACTCTGTAACTTCATAACTCCATTTCTGGGTTAGTCAAACTCTGAGATCCTCATGATTCCTCACAGAATCCTTTTCATTATATCAATATATACTTTGCTCTCTGGTTTCAATGCTAAGAAGTTTGTTCATATGATTTTTCCATGAGACTATAAGCTCCTTGAGAAAAGATACTATGCCTTTTCATCTCCAGTATTTAGCATAGTGCCTGGAATATTAGGAACATAACAGATGCTTGTGGACTAATTGACCAAATGAAATATGCCTTTTGGGATATTTTTTCAGAGACTTTTTCCAGGAAACCAATAATGCTCAAATCATCTCATTAATATATGTCTTGAAAGGTGATTTATTTTGACTTGTAAAGAAGTCAATATTTTCAAATGTCGCTATCTTTTGATTTGATTCTGTTATTTGTTATTTCATCTCTTATTTTTTTTAGTTCTATATCTGAAAATCTCTTTATCAGGATATCCACTTCTTTTGTGAGATTTTGTACCATTGGTTATAATACAATGTAACTATCTCCTATTAGAATGTGCATTTCTTGGAGACAAGAGGCTACTGACTTTCTATCACTAGCACTGAGTCTGATACATAATAGACTCTTAATAAATGCTTCTTGATTGGCAGCTATCTTTATCATTTTTTCAATTCATGTCCAAGTCAAATTTATATCCTTTCTGCTTTTAAATAGTTAATCAAGCTTCTAAAATTCTCTGAAAGTCCTTTCAGTGATGATGTAAAGCTCTTCTCCTTACTTACTCAATCATCTTCCCCAGAGTTCTCACTATTTCATTGTTCAGATGGTCTTTAACAATCCTTTTTAATAATTTGCTATTATTGTGCCATCCATGAAAGCTAACTGCGTTATCCTGTAGGTTGTAGGCTCAATTCTCTTCCCCATTTTAAAATTCCTTTCTTCTTTCTGTCCAGGTTGTCTATAGTGTACTTCACTGGCAATATCTACTACAAATCTTCTATCTCTACATCTGTTGATATTGGAAATACAATTTACTATGTTTCTCCATTTAGGTTTGGCATTTCATCATATAAATGTGAATATAAACATATAGAGAATGTATATATACACATGTATTTTATGTGTATCCATATGTGTACATGTATACATATATACTTAATGTGCACATATGCGTATGTGTACCTCTCTATATATTTTCACAATAGTTTAAAATCCTATTTTCACTATTAAAATTAACAATATCTTGTTAAAGTTGCTTAAAGGTGCATTGCTTATGTGGTAGACTAAATAGACATGGGAGTTTAAAAATATCTGAAAATGTGTCCCTATTAAATATAAAAGCTTGAAAGACTGTATTACAGTTCTTGTATAATACATAATCTCAAGTTGTCTAAATATTGATATAAATACATGTAATTATTAAATGTCCCCAGAGTTTTATATTATATTTTTCAATGCATATTACCCATATATTTTAAATAATAGAGTAGAATGATTATTCATAACCAAGGCAACATTTGTGTCTAACTTTTTGATGGAAGTGAAAGACTTTCAATAGAAAAGTCTCAGATTATTCTGCTGTGTTCCGGATCACAAACAATTTGTCATTTCTGCTTTTTGGAAACGTTCTTCCAAGTGTACAACCGTAGCATCCTGGATGAGGGTAACAACTTAGAGAATCGCAGAATTTTAGTGTATAAAGAGACCTTTAGGCTTTATGCAGAGTAGAGATACAGGTAGCTAAATATCATTCTTTTTTTAGTATTAGTTGTTTTGAGAGGTTAATGCTAAGGATTAATCAGTGTGTTTTGAAAAATGTAAAGACATAGTATATGGGCCAGTATTTTTTAAGGTGGTAGTGATAAAAATCTATGAATTTATTCATTCAATCATTACTTAGTAAGCATTAACTATATTCAAGGTTCTTGGGATTACCAGTTAGGGGATCAGTATCTATAGTGAGCTGAAGTCCTTTCTCTGCCATATACATTCCCATGTGATCCTAAGAAAGTAACCTTCCAGTGCTCCAAACAACTAAGATTTAAATTACATAGTAATTGTTGAACCCTATTACTACAGAGAGTTTCTTCACCAAAAGCTTCCTACACTAATGAAATTCCTAGCCCACCCCTTGGCCATATTTGAAATACATGCATAGATCCATACATTTACACGTGCGTAATATATAATGTATATGCATATGCTCATGCATATATCAACATACATACATACAAATATTTCTATATATAGATAGATGTGCATATATATACTTGAACTTAATAAATACATATAATTATATGTATGTGTGTATATACATTAGAATTAGAAGAAAACTTGTTGATCACCTCATTTACCACCTTTCTTTTTACAGATGAGAAAGCTGAGGACCAGAAAAGTTAAAAAAAAAAAAGTATTTGCCCAGACTCTCACTCACTTACCCCATGCTATTAACATTTAAGCATAAAAAAAATCTTTGTATCACAATTGAAGAATATTCTGTTGAATATTAAGTTAGGCAACATGTTCCTCCTCTTTAAAAACCACTCCAGAAAATGAAGGTCACACAGTGACCCTGACATTTCTGTGAATAGGGCAATCAGCTTAGTGATAGATCCATGTTGAACAGGCATAAGAAGCATATTAGAGACATGTTTGTTTTTGTTCAATAGAAGATGTATCATGGCACGCATTACCTATATTGTGTAATCCACTCAAAAAGCATGTCTTGACTCTCTGACTGGAATGCATCAATATGCAAAATTGGAGTTACTCTTCAGAACTGAGGCAAGCTTTAATAGATGCTGTGCCAGCTTCTGAGACTAGACACCGTGACGATTTTGTAGGCCATCTCATTAACGAATTGTATCTCTGCAGCATGCACTGCTTACTTATTTATTGAAGAGATAATAGGAAATAACCAGTTTCTTTGTGAAGTCATAAATAATATGACAGAAGGATATTAAGTGCACTGAGATGTGACAGAAAAGCTGAAACTTGTGGGGTTTTGTATTTTATAATGCCAGCCCTCTTTTCCCCCCATGGGTACATGCAAAATAAACAGATATGTTTGAGATGTTTATGTGGTCGATTATCAATTTAACTTTGCAGCAGCTGAAACGTGGGTGTCCTAAACTGTTGTGAACTCCCTGTAGCTTTTCACAGTATCATGTGCAAAAGGTCTTTACCAGGGGAGGGGAGAGGAAGGGGAATTGCTCTCTTCTGGTTCTTTCTATAATTCAGTACCAAGAAATGCAAAAACTCCTTACAAATACAAAGGTGGTCTCTTCCTTTGTATTTCCTAATCAGCTTGCTGCTCCTGGAAAGGTGAGAGAACGGTGATCTCTCTTCTGGTCTGACTTAGTTTTACCCAGTTTACTAAAAAACAGTTCCAAGCAGTGTCATGCAGAGATGATACATTACTGTTCTTAGTGTTATCAGCAAGAGGGCTCTTTTAGTTGCCTTTTGAGGGCTTAGAGGGATTGCACATTTATTTTGCAATAGGAAGTGAATAACAGACTCAAGTACAGCTGAAATGAAAGTTGTTCTTTGATATCACAGAAAACTGCTGTACACTTACATGTATGAATGTATGTGTAGGGATAATCCAAATGTGGCAGTTTCCTCTCATTATATGTGGCAGTCATTAGACTTAATAGTCATTCCCTCACCAAGATGGAAATATGTATATTTCATGGGCATCTCAGAAAACCATGGAATCCCATCATTAACCAACAAGGACAGAGCTTTACAAGTCGTGAATTGTCTATCTCTGTTTTCCTCTTATGTGTGAAACTGAGAATACGGGAAAGGTTTATCTTTCTAAATGCTGTTTCCTTAACTTCAAAATATGTAGAAGAATATGTTTCATGTCAGTGCCATCTAACCCTATATTTTTTAAAATAGTAACATTGAAGTTATAGAAATCATAGAGTAGCAGAATATCTCTGGGTTGTGTTAAACTTCTAATTTCAAGCCCATTGTTCTACAACACATGTGGTTGTGCTGTGGAATAAAATCCTTTCTCTGGTTTATATTGTGCTATTTTACAGGATTTTCTTTCTCTAAAATGCAGTGAATATCATTTTGCCCTAGAACCACTTTCAATACATGTCAATGTTCAAAAAGTGCTCATCAATCCTCTGAATGAAGAACTCCAATAAGGGTGTTCTACCCTGTCTTGTGGTAGCACAGTCTACTTTCAGACAGCCCTAAATTTGTTGCTTGTGACTTCCATTCATTTTGGTGACCAGGGGAGAAGTTCTTAACTACTATCTTCCGAAGACTTTTTCAGAAATTTGAAAGAGGATGATGACTTGACTAGCAATTACGATGTTTTAGAATAAATTTAGAAACTTCAAAATGCTAATGAAAAGCCAGTATATTAAATTCTGAACTCTTAACTTTCAGATTGTTTCTTATAAAATGAGTAGAGTAGTTTCACCACTCCTTTTCCCCCAAAAAGAAAGAAAAACCGAAGCTCCAAAAGACGTCTATGTTCATTATATTCAGCCTGCAGAATAAAAGGGACAGTAATTGTTCACTATGACATTAATTCTTAGTAATGACTTAATCATTTTTTCCTCTTGAAGATAATCTCTTGTATTATCTGGTCTATATTATAAACTAGAATGGATTAGAATTTTTCTTCTATGTATACACAATTCAATATTTATGTATACTACAAAACACATGGAAATAAAGTATATATGATACTTTAGTCAGGAAGTCAAAAAACTTTTATTAAGCACCTACTGTGTGCCAGGTACTGCACTAAGAGTGGGGAATACAAAACAGGCAAGGGACGATGCCTGCTCTCAAGGTACTTCCCATTCAGTGGGGGAAAGAATATGTCAACAACTATATACATACATGATATTTACTGAATGAATAGGAGGTAATCAAAAGAGGGAGGGAACTAGTATGAAGGGAGAGCAGAAAAATAGTCTTGTAGAAAGTGGGATTTTAACTGAGACTTGAAGGAATCCAGGGAAGTTGGGAGTCAGAGAAGAGGAGAGGGAGAATTCCTGGCATGAGAGTCAGCTATGAATTCCAGTGCCTGAAACTGAGAGATGTAACATCTTGTGCAAGAAAGGGCAAGGAAGCTAGTATCACTGTATCTCATAATATATGGATTGTAAGAAGACTGGAAATGTAGAAGCAGGATAGTATTTGCTTGAGACAGAATATCTCAAACTGTTGATTAAGAAGAGCCAAAAGTTCTTCAAGGTCAAGTGAGGAACTTTGCCATTCTTCACTTTCATTCAAAACTGAGGAACACAGAGACTGTGTTTCAGATCTAGAAAGAAGAGTGAATTACTATTTCAAAGAATATCTCTTGGCCAGTACTATGGTCTCTTACTGTTTGGGAATCAAAGACTTGCTCGTTATTCCAGTGTTCTATCATTCTACAAAAGTTCCAGAACTATGTAAAAAAAAGTTGCTATGGCAAGAAGTTGAAACTATCCAGTATACTGATTTATCACTTTTTCTAATATTGATTTCCTAATTTTTTTATTTGCCAAGGACGCAATTTTTTTAATCTAAAGTTAAGCCAGCATGAGTTATGGATAGGACTTGAATCCAGTTATCCCTACTTTGTTTTTCCCAAATTTATTATTAAATTTAAATTTAATATTTAAATTTAAATTATTCCCCCTCTCCAAGATGTCATTCAATCTGATATGGCTCTACACATACTTTCCTAGTAAACACATTATCACATTAGTCATGTTGTATAGAAGAAGTATAACAAATGGGAGTAACCATGAGAAAAACAAAACAAAACATAACATAAAAGAAAATAGTCTGTTTCATTCTGCATTCTGACTCCATAGTTCCTCCTCTGGATGTGGATGGCATTTTGTATCATGAGTGCTTTGGAAATATTTTAGGTTCTTGCACTGCTGAGAAGGGCTAAGTCTATCAAAATCAGTCCTCACACACTGTGACTCTTTCTGTGTATGAGGTTCTCCTGGTTCTGCTCACTTCACTCAGCATCAGTTTATATGAGTCTTTCCAGGTTTTTCTGAAGTCCACCATTATTTCTTATAGCACAGTAGTATTCCATCTCATTCATATACCACAACTCGTTCAGTCATTCCCCAGTTGATGGGTATCCCCTCCATTTCTAGTTCTTGGCCACCATAAAAAGAGCTGCTATAAATATTTTTGTACATGTGGGTCCTTTTCCCATTTTTATGATCTCTTTGGGATACAGCCCTATTAGTAGTATTGCTGGTTCAAAGGGTATAAAAATTTTTGTAGCCCTTTAGGCATAGTTCCAAACTGTTCTCCAGAATGGTTGAATCAGCTCACAGCTCCACCAACTATGAATTAGTGTTCCAACTCTCCCACATCTTCTCCAGCATTTGTCACCTTCCTGGTTTGTCATGTTAGCCAATTTGATTGATGTGATGTGGTACCTCAGAGTTGTTTTGATTTAAATCTCTCTAATCAAGAGTGATTTAGAGCATTTTTTTATATGACTGTAGATAGCTTCAATTTCTTCCTCTGAAAACCATCTGTTCATATCTTCTGACTATTTATCAGTTGGGGAGTGACTTATATTCTGATAAATTTGACTCAGTTCACTATGTATTTTAGAAATGAGACCTATATCACAGACTCTGGTTGTAAAAATTATTTCCCAGTTTTCTCCTTCCCTCCTAATCTTGGTTGTATCAACTTTGTGCAAAAACTTTTAATGTGATGTAATCCAAATTATCCATTTTGCATTTCATAATATTCTCTATCTCTTGTTTTGGTCATAAGTTCCTCCACTCTCCATATATCTGACAAACTATTCCTTTCTCCCCTAATTTGTTTATAGTAACAGTCTTTATGCCTAGATCATGTACCCATTTGGACTTTATTCTGGTATACGGTATCAGGCTTTAATCTATGCCCAATTTCCACCATGCTATTTTCATTTTCCCAAAAGTTTTTGTCAAACAATAAGTTCTTATCCCAGAAGCTGGGGTTTTTGGTTTTAGCAAACAGCAGGCTAGTTGTTTCTGCTTCTATTGCTGGAGATCTATATACTGTACTTATACAAGTAGGTGGAAAAGTATATACACACAAAGGTTTGTAGAAATAAACAAACTCATATTTACAGATATTTGAGGGAGAAATATGTGACTTATCAATATCATTTAGTTGTGTTTGTGTGGGAACTTCCTCTTCAAATATAGATTTTAGCTTGATAAAATGTATAGTCTTCATTTGCACCAAAGATTCAGAGAAGTTAAATAATTCAACAATGAGTTACACAGATAGTAGCAGAAATGTGATTTGAACCCAACTCTAAATCAAAATTTTGCTCTATCCATTCTATTATTAAAATAGTTCTTCTTTTTATCTATGTCCCTACTAATTATGGGCCAGAAGAATGCTATAGTGTCTTTCTGTTATCAGAATCTCTAGCATTTGTAAATTTTTCCTTAAGGATCTGGGACACTTAATCACACTCAAAGATGCCCTACAACTTCTGGATACTAGAATTAATTACCTAGAAGTAATTGTAGATTATTAAAGAGAAAATTTGTTCTCCTTCCCTTAAAGTCTCCCAATCCTTTACATGTGCTCAAGCCAATGAAATCTTTGTCCTTCCCCAGTTGTTAAGTTTCCTTTTGATGGTGGGTCCTCCTTTAGTGTAGTTCTACCTTCTGAGATATGGAAGCATGAAGCTAGCATCATGCATATCGTTAATCCTTCCAAACAGCAAGAACACTACAGACTCTGTTAGAGATCTCTAGTGGGTCCTCAGATAAGACATTAGACAAACATTTTAGTATAAATTTGTTTTAATTTAGTTTAAATTGAGTTTAAATTTAGTGTAAATTTAAGAAATAGAGAAGCATCATCATAGTTACAATTATGAGTAAGACCCCCTAAAAATCTGACTTACATACCAATACTATTCATAGGATCCAAGAATTAATTATCAGGAACTTCATGTAGGCACAGAGAGATTAAGTGACTTGTCTAAAATCTCACAACTGGTAAGTATAGGAGGAAAAAAAACAAGCTTATGTTTTTCTTACTCCAAGTTCATAGCTCCCTTCACTATGTGTATTGGTAATGCCTTTTTGCTTGTTGTCAGTGCAATCTGCTTTTTAATGGGAGGATCATTCCCATCCATTAATAGGCCCATGTGACCTGCTTAAGTCACCTGGATTTGGGATCCCAAAATATAAGGCCTCTGCTTCTTCTAGGATCCATGGCAATTTAGATTGTGAGGCCAAGGATCCAAGAAGAGTGGAATGTAATGGCAAGAAAAGTAGTATCTTTTGCTGTTTTGTAAGTGCCTGGGATTGAATCTTGCCTTTGATTGAATTAATCTAGACTCTTTAACTGGAAACAGAATTGTTAAAAATCTACCCCAACGACTAATGGGCTTGCTTATTAATGGGAGTTTGATTAGGGGAGAGTTGTAGGGGAGGCCCACACCTTTTGTTAATTTTCTGATGAGGCACTGGTTCTCAAGGGTTGTGATGTCCTCTGGCTCTGAAAACTGTAGAAGTACCCTGAGATGAGGTTTCATATTGGGGCTTAGTCTTTGGAAGTGTTTGGCCACATAAGACTCTGGGCAACAACTGAGGATCCCCCTGGCTTTAAAAACTCAGATATTGGTTCTTCTCTCTCTGGTAGCTATGTATGTGACAGTCAGACAGTTGGATCTGTCTATTGATCGATGAGGTATGTATTGCTTTTGTCAAGCAGCTAGAAGCACTGTCTATTGATTTGTATTTCTCTGTATTTTCTCTGAAGTTTAAGGTGCTGACTTTTTCCCCTGAACTAAGTGACTAATAAATATGAGCTTGATTAAAGTTATTGTTGACCCCTCAAAAGTTGTTTTCCTTTTTAGATCTAAGAACCTATAATAGCAGGCTCTCCCATATATGTCAGGGTACTTGCTTTTATACTATGACAGTTAGCAGTCTATTGCTGTTATAGCTAAGTTACAATCCATAATCTGATTGTCTTTCTCTGTCTGTGTGTCTCATCTCTATTTCTCTCTGTCTCATTCTGCCTCTTTCTTTCAGTCCCCACTCCAGGCCTGAAGTGCAGTGACTGAGCAGTCTGATTGCATCACACAGATTTTCAGAGAAGTTTACTTGTTCCATTTCTAAGATGAATCAGTTCATACCCTCCTAGGCATTATAGTGGCCCACCCCTCCCAGTGTCTTACAATGTTGTCAGAATGAGTATAGACACCCTAAATCACATTTGCCCTACTGAAGTTCAGAACTCCTGAGTGCGAGTAATCCACCAGCAACATCACTCCCAATGGCATGGTTTATAAACATTTGCAAAAATTCTCACCCCAAACTACATCATGTCATATATAGTTAATAAATGTTTGTTGAATGAATGGTTTTAAGACGCTGTGGAAAGAGACATGTTGGTGTTTTTAAAGAACCCAAACTAATAATCTTCTGAAAGTCCTTGTAGCAAAATTAGCAAATGAAAAGTTATTTGTTTGTTTCTTTCTTTTGGTAGGCCACAGGTATTGTTAGGAGTAATAATAATATTTAGTTTTAATCTTTATAGCACAAAAGGGTTTAAAGAAAGTTTTATTTTGTATTGTTTTACTCTTACAACACTGTGATATAGCTTTGATGAGAATCATTAACCCCATTTCACAGATGAAGAAGCTGAGGGTCAGAGAAGTTAGGTGACCTGTCCAAAGCCATATAGCTAATATATGATAAATCCAAAATTCAAACTCAGGTCTAAAAAGTCACTTTTTCCAATACACTGAATTTCATTATCCCAAGTCAGACTTACATAGGCCCCAAATCACTTAGCCTAGCCCAAGTCACTCTGATAAGTTCCTTTATGAAGGAAATCAAGATGGCCAATTTAATTACAGGATCAACCCAGGGCTACTACTCTGATCAATCCATGAATCTCTTCATTACTAAAGTAATTACTTATTTGGGGCCAATAATGACCTGACTCATAATAAGCTCTATTCCACAAAAAGTAGAGCTCTAGTTCAGATCTCTGTACTATTATAAGAACTTTCATTTTCTTTCCTATTCCATAATAAAATTGGAAGGAATGCTCTCTTTATCTTTATCAGACTTTCTATATCCTTGTCTTCTTTTTTTTCAAATTAGGATTAGCTGTTAGTAGCACTATATTTTACCTTCTTGATGGCTTGGAAAAACAAATAATCCAGTCTAATTTGAAAAACATTTATTAAGCATCTGCTATTTGCAAGGAACTGTGATAGGTCCTAGGGATTAGAAAAGGAAAAAAAAGTCAAAACAATCCCTATCTTCAATGATCTTATATTTTGGGGGCAGCAGGATATGGCATTTACATAAATTAATACAATATTATTTGTGAAGAAGAGAGGACTTTGCAAAAAGTAGGTTGATTAGGATTGTTTAGGAGGCAACACCTGAATTGAGACTTGAAGGTGACGAAGCATCCTCAGAGGCAGAGACATAGTGAGATTCAGACTAAATCTATGTAAAAGCAAAGAGGAGGGAGAAGGAAAGCTGAGTTTGGAGCATAGAAAGTAGACCAATTGCGATGGAGTATGTAAAATGGAATAATTTGAAATAAGTCTGTCAAGGTAGGCTAAAGCTAGACTATTAAGGACTTTAAATGAGGAGATAAGAAGTTTGTATTTCTGGTGTCTATGATGGTGCATATGTATTGGAAAGTTTGTTAACATAAAGAGAAAAACCAGCCTAAAATACATCACTAAATAGACAGATGTTCATCCTCTCATTCTATTAGAAAGAAATGCTATTTGAACAAAGTATATGTGTCAATAAAATTAACTAGATGAAAAAAGACCAACTGTATTATCATTGATATAGACTCATTCTGAAGGAGAGTATGAGTTATTTAATATTTCCCTTTCAAAAATATGATGTTCCTAAGGGCTTTATAAAAAATCAATTCATTATAATAACTTTAAATATAGAAAGTACAGTATTAGATGTTCTAAATCACACTCTGTTTTCCATATCTTCCTCTTTCTCTTTAGGTGGTAATTACAAGACCCAGATGGTAGGCATAGGAAGATTTCTTGAAGTGGTAGCAGCTGGGTCCATAGTGAGCTCCATAGGCAGCCTAGTTGTTTGCCTCCAAATTGCTTCTATGTCTGTCACAGTTTTTTCTGCTGATGGACTATCTGAGCATCAATTTTTTTAAAGAGAAAATTCTCTCCAGAGACTCTTTTTTAAATTTAAAGAGAATATGTTTCTTCAGCAATATGGAGGTTTGTTTGCTTATTTGTTTTTAGATCCCTCGATATTTTGCAGGTCATGAACCAACTGTCTACATACCCCAGCTACAGTGAAAGTGGTCCTGGAAATTGTGTCCCTTATTTCAAGTATGTATACTCACAGTATCACCTCTTGAATATTTGCTAATTGCTATCTACATATTGAACTTTGAATAAATTCAATGAGAGCACTGATAAATAAGGATTTCAGTGAAAATAAGTTTTCAATGAAAATTAGTTTTCCTTATTTTCAGTAATTGATAAGGGCAAATATGATAAATTCATATAATTCCACATAATGGTAAAATCATTCAAATATTTTCCAAAATCCTTTACCATTTTTAAAAGTTTTGTACAGACATTAACAGGAACTGTTAACAATTAAGAACATTTATTAATAAACATTTATTAAGTGCCTGTGATGTGCCAGGCACTGATTATGGGATTAAAATTCATACTCTGCATTGACTAGTCATTGTGACATTAATAATTAGTAAAATTGACAGACAAGGGACACTAAGAAGGAGAAAAAAATAAGTAAAAGATAAAATTAGGACATAAGTCAAAGATATAGCACCTCAACATTTGAAAATGAACCATAGTCTTTTAAGGCCACGTTGAAAAATATGTACTTAATTTTTACCTAAGACCAAAACTAAAGGACTTGAAAGGACAAGATCATCAAATATTGTCATTCAAGGTTGGATTTGCACACAAAATTGCTTGCTCTAATGAGGTACATCATAGGGTCTGGGAAAAGTTCAATGAAGTTGTTAAGGGACAATGTCAACAATTCCTGAGAACACAGAGTACTGGGGTTATTTCCTAGTCTTGACAAAAGGTAAAAATCATGGTTTTCTTTAAAAATAAGAAGAAAAGCATGACCTGGGAAGTCATGATCCTGTATAGTGCAAATATAGGGAAACATACTGAAACAAATCACATATTTGCCAATTGATTAGGGCTCAATGTGGCACAATCAAATTGCCTTTGTTAGGAACAAATTGTTTCAGAATACTATAATTTGTTTCAGATCCATGCTAGCTTTCCATATTTGCTTGTTACCCAGCATCTCATTTTAGGTTGCTGCTCCTTGGCTTATCTCCCAAATTCACTGGCTCTGAGCAAACTAAGAATCTCCCTCCCTAGGAATTAAGAAATGACTGAGGGAATTTCTGAGGAGCTTCCGTGGAGTCAAGGTAGTCTCAGTCTATTAATAAAGAATCTATAATGTCATGAGGGGAGTAAGATATTCTTCAGATTTCCACAGGCAATCTAGACACCCCAGAATCTTGAGAGCCCCAGACCAGAAACCAACCTCTTTTAGGAATTTGAAATATCAAGAGCTATTGGAATTAATGAATATATAATGGGAGGGAGAAGGAAGGAAAGGGCTTTGAGTTATAACATTCCATTATCTTAGGAATCTTCTAAACCCAGACCTAATCAAATAGACTTGGACTTCCAAAGCTCATTCTGGAAGGATCTCTGGGATCCCCAAATCAAAAATTCTAGAGGCATCCTGAAGTTTGATATATGTAACAGAGACTCAAATACAGCAAATTACATCCGTACTAAGCCATTGGTGATATCATACCCAAATGGAGATCAATAACAGATGTGAAGAACTTGGGGTCAGACTTTGAAAATCCTTGACCAAAATGTTTGACTTGTTGCAGAAAGCCTATAGATTGTTATCACAATTCTTATAAAAAGGATTACAGAGAGGACACTTGAACGGGATTTATCGGGGCCGTTCACCCTGAGCCGACAGGTTTACCTGACCAGCAGGGCCTGTCGACCCTGAAGGAGCTCGCTGTGAGTAGCGATGAGGCGGGAGGCAAAGATGTAAGGCAACTCCGTTTATTCAAACTAGCTCAGTCACTTATATAGTATCATGTACACCTTAGTTACATAAGCAGCACAAGCAAGATTAAACTAGTTTAAGCAGATTTTGCTACTGCTTTCCAGCCACGTTTCAGGAAGTATCTTATGGTGAACAGGGGTGGAACCCTTCCTCCCAGTGCCATCTTGTTCATGCCTTACCAATCTCCCTCCCCTTACCTGAGCCGTGATTGGTGTATGCTGTGCAAGAGAGATGAGGGTTGGCAATTCCTTACAGACACTGATATTTACAGATAAGATATCTCATGCCTAAACCCAACAAGCTGCTGGGATCTATAATAAATTAGACGAACAGTGCACATTTAAGAAACCAAATCTACTAGTGATGTAAAATATTCTAATGATGAGACCATTTTCATTAGAGCTTTTTGAGAAGAGTTTATATACATGTGGCTAAAGGAGAATAAGTCTCTATCTTTCTTCACAGAATCCCAGGATTTCACAATTGGATAAAACCTCAATAGCTTTCTAGTCTACCTCACAACTGAAAATAATTCTCAATTATTTGATGCTCAATTCATAAGTTAGAGGTGGCTCAGTCTTTTCTTGGAGACATCCAATGAAGGTAAAATCACTTCAGAGGCAGTCTAATCAACTTTGAGATATATTAAATCATTAAAGAGTTTTTTTTTTCCTGTGAAATTGGTCTTTATTTTCCAACTCCCTCAAGTGCAGCCAGTCTAATTTCTCCTCCATGTAACAGGCTTTTAAGTTCTCCAGGGTAGCTAGCATTCCTACCTGCTGCCACCACCCAGATACACATCCACCTTTTCTTCTCCAAATAAGACATTGCCCTTCCTTCAGCCCCAAAAGACATGAAATGGAAGACCTTCACCATTCTAGTTGCCTTCCTTTTTTATTTTCTCAGGCTAATGATCTTCTTTAATATGCCAATCCTTAGAATTGAACACATTCCTACAGTTATGATCTAAAATTTTGATGAAGATTCACTCTAAAGTTAATTGAAAAAAAGAAGTTGTCATCATTGCATTTGGGAGTGATGTTTCATCATTATTGGGGGATGGAAAGATAGGATTAACTGATCCTTTTTTTTTCCTTAGTGGAGCTTTATATCATTGCTTTTCCTCAGGACTAGTCACTGAGGTTGTTTAATTTAATATTTTTATAAGTAAACTGAGGGAGATATGAAGTTTGTAGGTGATATTAAAGTTTTCTAAGCAGCAAAAAGAAAATTTATAGGGACAAACTCAAGATCTTAAGCATTTGTGTAAACAGGAAGAAAAATGGTAAAAGTATTGTGAACAAATGCGAGGTACTATTTTAAAGGAGAAATAAAAGTATACTTATAACAATAATAAAAGAGCAACTAATTTTAATCCAGGAAAAGGAACAGGGGGTTATTGTGGGATGTCCCCAGAAGATACAAACTCAATCTGCAACAGTGATCAAAAAGAAAAAATAAGTAAATAAAACAGCCATAATAAAAATAGATATGGAAAACAATACCTTTATCCTATATTGTAAAATACCATAATTTATTTAGATTTGCAAAATGACATACAATGCTGTCCTCAATGCCTCAGGAAGATAAACTTGACCAGAACTATACAGAGGAGAGCTAAAATGGTTAAGAGATCAAGAATGTGTCATACGAGAACCGACAAAGATGATTAGAGTTCTTAATTTTGGATTGAGGAAGGTCTGAAAAGAGTAAGATTAATGTTTAAGGAACTATTAAATAAGAATGAGATGCACATGAACTTCATTCAATTTTAATCAATAATAAATATTTATTGACCACATACTTCATACCAGGCACTGTGCTAGCTGCTAAAATAGAAAAGACATGTAGAACATGACCCATGCCTACAAAATGTGAACAATCTATTTATGGAAGGGTAAAGGTACATACAAAAAGATAAAATACTAGGCAATACATTATTGGAGAGAAAGAGACAGACAGAGACATTTAGAGACTGCAGAAGGGATGTAGAGGCTGCAAAAGAAAAACAGAGAGACAGATAAAAAGTAGTAGAGATAACATAGAAGTAGGGAGTTGGTTCAGAGTGGTCACCTGTGTCCCTAATTGAACATCTCTTAATATTCTAAACTTTGGGTTCTTATTGGAACACATCCTCCTATTCTGATTATCTTGAATCTTGCCCATTCATTTTGAGCTGTATTTCTCCCCTGTTCCTGTTGACCATCATAAATCCTGTTGACCAAAACTATAACCACTATTCCATCGACTATCTAGCAATCAATTAGCATTTATTGACCTATTCTGTCCTAAGCATGGGGCATGCACAGACAAAAATTGAAACAGCCCTTATTTTCCAGAAGCTTACATCCTGTGAGAAGAGACTGGATATATATATATATATATATATATATATATATATATATGTATATATATATATATATATATACATATATATATATATATATATATATGTATATATATATATATATATACACATATATATGTATATATATATATATATATATATATATAGAAAAGCATATACAAAATAAATTAAAGGAAACAGTTAGTCATTGCATTGATCTGAGTTTTTAAGTCTTTTGAAGCTGTTTTTCTTTACAATGCCGTTCTCTTTGTAGATATTGTTTTCCTAGTTCTGCGTATGTTATCTGTATCATTCATGCTACCTAGGGTTTCCTGAAATGGTGATTTTCATAATTTCTTGTGGAACACTATTCTGTTATATTTATGTATCACAATTTATCCATTTGCTCCTCAATCTAAGACTCTACTTCATTGCTTTCCCCTTACATTTCATCCTTGCTCCAGAATAAGGGAGTTTGTTTTGTGCCTTTGGCTCTTTTCTCCCTCATTTCTACCCCTTTAGCCACTGCCTCCCCATCTCCACTTGTTTTGGGGTTGAGTTTGAAGTATATCTACAATAAACTGTCTGTGTGCTATCCATTTTGTCTGTGTCAGATGAAGCAAATCCCTGTTCTGTTTGGTCTCTCTATTTCTTTTTCCACGTTTATATACTCATCTTCTCATACACCCAAATCATAAGAAACAGAAAATTCAGCACCTTCTGTCTTTCAAACTGCCTTATTTTCCCCATTTAAAACTTTCAGAATAGAACAGATGCAGCCCTAGCTACTGAGGTATTTTTTGTTACTTAACCTTTATTAGACTCTGAAAACATTAAGGTTCTGATGAATAACCTGCTTCTTCTCCCTTATTAGAACATTCAGCAGCACATCATCATACAGTTCAAAAGAAAAAAAATGTCTAGGTTTCTCTGGACTCTTGAATTTGCATTTCAACATTCTATTTAAATCTATTTTTTTCCTGAGAAATACTTAAATATACTCTATTCAATAGAAGATGCATTTTTCCCCTTGCTGGGCTGGATTCAAGTATTTTTTGTAAACCCATAGCTTTCACCTTTTACAACTGTGTCTTCCAAGATCTTATTTAAAATAGAAGCTTCCAGGTCTCATGTGATCCTTGATTATGGTCCCTTGGTACTGGAAGCCCTTTCCAGATGTTTGAAATAGTTTTCCTTTGATGTGAGAATACTGGATTTTGTCTAATGCATTTCAGGGACCTTGGTTTTAGGAGTTCCTTGCAGGAGATAAAAGGTAGAGTTGATTTATCTTCCCCTGGCCCAGAGAGGGGAGGTGAGAGGTTTTGAGTGAACCTTACTCTCATTGAAATTGGCTTAAGGAGGGAATGACTTACATAGTCAATTGGGTATGGAAATCTATCTTACCCTACAGGAAAGTAAAGGGGAAAGGGATAACAGCTGGGGAGGGGTGATAGAAAGGAGGGCATATTGTGGGAGGGGTAATCAGAAGCAAACACTTTTGAGGAAGTACAGAGTGAAAGGAAACAACATGGTTATTATGGAAATATTTTGCATGACTACACATGTATAACCTATATCAAATTGCTTGCCTTCTCAATGAGGTGGGTAGGGAGGGAGGAAGGGTAAGAATTTGAAAGTCAAAGTTACAAAAACAAATGTTAAAAATCAAATGGGAAATCAAATGGGAAATAAGATATACAGGCAATGGGGTATAGACATCTGTCTTACCCTATAGGAAAATAGAAGGGGAAGGGAATAAGAGAAACAGGAGTAAGAGGTGATACAAGAGAGGGCAGATTGGGGGAAAGCGTAATCAGAAGCAAAACACTTTTGAGGAGGGACAGAGTGAAAGAAGAGAGAGAATGTTTTCACCTTGCCCTTTGGTTCTAAGAGATCTTGTCAATTTTAATTAGTGATTTCTTGAAATATAGTATGTAGGGGTTTTTTTAAGTATAGTTTTCAAGGAGTTCAATAATTCTTGATCACTTCTTGTCTATTTTCCATCAGTTGTATTCCATATAAAATATCTGATTTTTAAAAAAATCTTTTCATTTTGTACAAATAATTGTTCCTGTCGCTTACAGCATTGCTTTCTGTTTGTTCTATACTGCTGTTCAGTTCATTGTATGAATACAATTTTCTACTTTTTCTTCTAAGCTAATTATTCTCCTTTCATTTTTTCCATCTAGAGTCTGACTTCACTTTTTATCTTTATTTTATCTAGATATGTATACAATAGAATATTCATTTTCTTTGAATCACTGTTTTCAGTTGTTACTACAGAGTTAGTCTTTCTTTTGAAGGGTCTTTTTTATAATATTTTTATATTGGTAGTGTTTTCTTTGATTTACTCAAAGTTTTTATGCCAGAAACAGATTTAGCCTCTCCTGAATTTGGGGGTGGGATGATCAGCCCTACTTGGTCACACCCTAGGTGCCCTGGGCTACTGAATTTATTTTCATAGATTAAGATTAGTGTCCAACTTCAATTTTTTGTGATTTCAATGTCAAATCTTTGAGCCCTCTATAGTGACTCAAGTGAACTTGACAAGGACCTTGGAACCACTGACACCTGGGCTATACTGCTGTGTGTGCTGCCATGCTGGTCTGGTAATTTCTGTTTTCTGAGGCTTTGAAGTCTCTTACACTAAGACTTTCTGACTTCCCTGGTATAATCTCAAGTAGCCCATCATTTTTGGTGCTTCTGGACACAAATTTTAAAAGTTATACATATGTTCCATTGGTAGTCTTTCTAGGAGGCTGAGAATATTTGCCTTTTTTCTGGCACTGATTTTACTGGCAACTGACTTTTCTCCTGCTTGTGAGCTTCTCCTTAACATTTATATAGTTATAGAGTAGAGGAATTTAATTCCAGCAGTTTTTAATTGTTTTTTGATAACTTTTCCAGATTTTGTGGGGGAAAGTATGTGGAAGCTGGGGGGTCTACTTCAGTTCAGACATCCATCATGGTCAGAAGTTTTCTCCATTTTCACACACACACACACACACACACACACACAGAGTGTCTTAACTTTTAAATAAAAACTTTTTTAAGTGGCATATTTGTTTTCCTGGGATCTTGACACTTGTCTTCCAATCTATATAAAGTTTAGCTAAAAGAATTTATCTTTCCATTTACGTTCATTCTTTTTTTAGCAAAACTCATCAAACACTATTTTAACTTTTTTTTGTCATTTTGTTCTAACATTTTGTTAGGGGAAAAAGCAATGAACTTGAAGTCAGGAAATTAAACTCTATCATGGACTAGATATATGATTCTAGGAAGCACACTTCACTTATGTGGGCTTCATATTTTTTTTTCATCTACAAGGTGACAATGTTAAACTAAATGGATTTTAAGGTCTCCTGCTCATCTAAAATTATGTGTTGCCCTAAACTTCTAAGCAAAATTAAAGAAAAAAAGATTTGTCTTGAAGATATAAAAATGTCAATATATAAAGTTTTCCATTTGGAAAAGTGGCAGATACATCTTTTATAGTATTGAGTTATTCTTCATGATCATAATAAAAATAAGATTATGACATTTAATTATAGATCATTTATGTATACTGCTAAGCTCTTCAGTGATTTATTGAATAATCCTATTTGATAATTCATGTTCTTTCACTGAAAGATTAGGATCATCTATTTACAACTTGAATGACTTTTATTTGTAAAGGTAGGTGTACTAAGAAGGGACATTAAAACAATGACATTGTATTTTCTTATATTATCTCTTGATTGCAAATAAATTATCCTGTATATTTCTAGGCTGCATTAATGCTTATGACATCCCAGATTATAAGTATCTGTGGTTTTTACGACTATGTGACATATCATATTTAATTCTCAAATGAAATTAGGTTTTGACTGAAGAAGGAATAGATGATATCTTCTTTATTCATTTGTGCATAAAGTAAATTTTACATTTTTTTCAGGTATATCTCACTGTAAATAAAATAACCATCTATGATATTTACTTCTTATATAGAACCCATCTAAAATTTAAAGATAGATTATAAGTAATGTAAAGTGATATAAATTGCCTTCATTCTTAAATTTCATCCCAATTTCATTTGTGTTGCTGTGTTTGGGTTGAGAATACAGTACATGGTTTCAGAAATTAAATTGTCTGTAGAGACGGTAGCTACTGTGCATGTGTAATTAAGTATAGTGATTATTGTCCATAAAGCTGTTAAAGCCTGCAGTTTTATGTTGGGAGCTTAAAACAAATGATTTTGAATCAATCAACTGGAGAGAATCCTGAGATTTTCAAACCATTAGTATTTTTGTAAGAAACTTTGAGACATGCTCTCTTCTTGCAGTTAATCTGGACATTAAAATCTGGCAAATGTTGTACCATATCCATTAACATGCATTAGTCTGCACCTGCTACCTGTAGAGCACAATACTAAGTGTTGTGTGGGAGACAAATGCATAAGGTTCTGCATGAGGTGAGAAAACTAACCAAAAGTTATTGAATGGTAGAAGTGGTATGAACTTCATAGATAATCTAATCTAATCCTATAATTTTGTAGATGAGAAAACTACTGATCAGAATGGGAAATTGTCTGGTTAAGGTCCCCTAGCTTGGCAGTAATAGAGCCTGAACTAATATGTGAAGGGAGAGAGGTGGGATATACAATAATGCTCAATAAATTCTTACTGAATTGAATTACAGATCATAAAAGTATACAACATAACTGTGTTGGGAGAAACTACAGTGAAATGAAATTGTTCAATGTTTTAAAAAATGGGAAGACCTACATATATAATAAGGGCTTCTAGTTAAAATTGAGCACAAGTTCTCAATCTAAGTTGCAAGCACAGCATATACACTGTTTCAGGAATCTGTTCCATCATCGTATGAAGTTATACCATTTAAAAAGGAGTCAGATGGGGTAAATTGGAAATTTTCTTTAAATCTCTCATTAGTTGTTGAAATTACTCATGAACAAGCTTTCTTCATGCAACACTACTACTGACAAAACAATACACAGACAATTTTGTATGTTAGATATATATGGAATCAAAAATAAGATAACCTCATAATCATATACAGTCTATTTCTAATTTAGACATATGTATTATGTAATGTTTACACATGGTATGAAGAGAAGTGCCTGCCATTGCACTCACTGTTTTTACACAGCCCGGCTTTGGCCTTTATATTCTTTTGCATTAGAATTAATAGATGGAAGAATTGACTTCTCTAATCTTATATACTCTTAGCTTTTATACCATTCTATTTTTATGGATAATATAGTAACCTCTCTCCGTATGTGTCCTCAAATGACTATGTTTCCTTCTTTCCCCTATCATCATGCAAAACACTTAAAGATTTCTTAATCTCCCTTACAATATTACTGGGAACTAGCAAAGTACTCACTATTAGTAAATGACAGATAAATTGAATCACAGTGTGACTGATACCTTGCCCCATGATTCAAACATCAGTGATGGTCACAGAAATGATAACCAACATACGTATGCATACAGCATGAGGCAGGTGTGTCCCCAATTTTTACCTGTCTAAGGTACTCTGGCTTTTAAAATACATCTCAGTGCAGTAGATAGTGTAGTTGCCAATGAAAGGGACCCTTTGTGCCTTTTTATAGATGTCTGGAGTAGATATAATAAGTAGTAGTTATGACTCATATTCAGAAATATTGTAGGGATCTATGAGAAAAAAGTTATCAACAAGAAGATATCACTGTTAATTGACATTATAAACCGTGTGATCTGATATATATCCTTTAGCCTCTCGTAGCCTCAGTTTCTTCAGCTGTAAAACGAAGGGGTTGAACTTGATGATCTCTAAAGGTAGCTTCCAGCTAAAATTTATGATATCATCCCATACTGTATTCCTATGGATTTTTGTACCTAATCATAGACAATAAATAATCTGTCAAGCATATTCCCAAAATAAAAATGTTCCTCTAAGAAATAAGTAAGGCAATAAATAATTTAGCTTGTATTTTTACTTTTATTTTCTTTTTCCTTTATTTAAATTAATTAATTTATTTTTTAGCTTTCAAAATTCACTTTCACAAGATTTTGAGTTGCAAGTTTTCTCCCCATCTCTCCCTTCCACTTATCCTAAGAGAACAAACATTCTGATTACCTCTTCCCCCTGTCTGTCCTCCCTTGTATCACACCTCTCCATTCTCACATCCTCTTCCTCTCTATTTGCTTGCAGAGAAAGATAGATTTCTATTCCCCATTGCCAATATGTCTTATTTCCCAGTTGCACATGAAGATAACATTTGTTTTTAAAACTGCTTCTTTCTCTTCCTCCCTCCCCATCCATTCCCCACTGAGAAGGCATGGAATTGGATAGAAGTTATACATGTGTAGTTATGCAATAAACTTCTATAACAGTCATGATGTGAAAGACTAACTATATTTCCCTCCATACTATCCTGCTCCCCATTTATTCTATTTTCTCTTTTGACCTTGTCCATCCTCAAAAGTATTTACTTCTAATTACTCCCTCCTCACATTTGCCCTCCCTTCTATCATCCACCTCTACTCCCCACTTATCATTTACCCCCTAATTTCCTATAGATAGATTTTAATACCAAATTTCGTGTGCATATTATTCACTCCTTAAGCCAAATGCCGTGAAAGTAAGATTCACTCTTTCCCTCTCACTTTTCCCTCCATTAAATGAGCTTTTTCTTGACTCTTTTATGTGAGAGATAATTTACCCCATTCTATTTCTCACTATCTCCTTGTCCCAATATATTCTTCTCTTATTCCTTAACTTTATTTTTAGATATCATCCCTTCATATACAATTTACCCTCTGCCTTCTATCTATCTGTATATAATCCCTCCAATTACCTCAATTCTGAGAAAAGTTTCAAGAGTTACAAATATTATCTTTCTGTGTAGGAATAAAAACAGTTCAACCTTAATAATTCCCTTATGATTTCTCTTTCATGCTTACCTTTTTCATGCTTCTCTGGATTCTTGTGTTTGGAAATCAGATTTTCTATTCAGTGCTCATCTTTTCATCAAGAATGCTTGTAAGTCCTCTATTTAATTGAATGACCATTTTTCCGCCTGAAGTATAATACTCAGGTTTGCTGGATAGGTGATTCTTGGTTTTAATTCTAGCTCCTTTGACCTCTGGAATATCATATTTCAAGCCCTCTGATCCCTTAATGTAGTATCTTCTAGATCTTGTGTTATCCTAATTGTGTTTCCACAATACTTGAATTCCTTCTTTCTGACTGCTTGCAATATTTTCTCCTTGATCTGGGAGCTCTGGAATTTGACTATGATATTCCCAGGAGTTTTCCTTTTGGGATCTTTCAGGGAACAATCAGTGGATTCTTTCAATATCTACTTTATCCTCTCATTCTAGAATATCAGGGCAATTTTCCTTGACAATTTCTTGAAAGATGATGTCTAGGATCTTTTTTTGATCATGACTTTGAGGTAGTCCAATAATTTTTAATTTGTTTCTCCTAGATCTATTTTCCAGGTCAGTTGTTTTTCCAATGAGATATTTCACATTGTCTGCTATTGTTTCATTCCTTTTGTTTTATTTTAGAATTTCTTGATTTTACATAAAGTCGTTAGCTTCCTTCTGCTCTACTCTAATCTTTAAGGAATTATTTTCTTCAGTGAGCTTTTGGACCTGCTTTTCCAACTGGTCAATTCTCCTTTTTAAGGTATTGTCTTCATTGACTTTTTGGATCTCTTTTACCATTTGGGTTAGTCTATTTCTAAGGTATTATTTTCTTCAGCATTTTTGGGTCCCCTTTACCAAGCAATTAATTCGTTTCTCATGATTTTCTTGCTTCACCAACTTTTCTCTTCCCAATTTTTCCTCTATTTCTCTTACTTGATTTTCAAAATCCTTTTTGAGCTCTTTCATGGTCTGAGACCAATTCATATTTTTCTTTGAGGCTTTGGATGTAGAAGTTTTGATTTTCTTGTCTTCTACTATTTGTATATTTTGGTCTTCCTTGTCACCAAAGATTCTATAGTCTGATTCTTTTTCTGGTTTGTGTTCATTTCCCCAGCCATTTACTTGATTTTTGGACTCTTTGTCAAGGTAGTTCTCTTCTTTTAGTGGGGGTGGGGAGTGTACTGTTAGCCTGTCTGTCTTTCCACAAACTATTGGCCTAGCATTCCAGAAAGAGCCACAGCCTGCTGCTGCTGTCGATTCCTCTACCCCCTCTGCTGCCCTGGGGCTGGGGCTGGATTACTCCATTTTCTCACACAGGTCCCACAGGTTTTTTCCACTGACTTTCCAATTTGTCCTTGGTGTTTTGGGATTGTGAAGTCTGGAAACTGCCACAGGTGCCAGAGATTCAGTCCCCCCACCCAGACCTGCTCAGGTCTTGTCTGTGGTGGCATGGCCCATGCTGGACTTTGCTGTGCTTCCAACCTGGCAAGACAGATGCTTCCTGACTACCTTTCTGGCTGTTTGGGGCTGGAGATTTACTGCCCTCCATCATTTTCTGGATTCTACAGCTCCAGAATTTGTTTAGAGTCATTTTTACAGGTATTTGACTGGTTTTAGGGAGAGAGCTCTAGCAAGTCTCTGCTTCTACTCTGCCCCTTTGACTCTGCCCCCCACCCCAATTTTTTTCAATGTTAACACTTGGAAGACTCTTTAAAAATTGGTTAAAGAGGAGGAATCTAAGCTGATTAATTGAAATATATAGATTTTAGTTTCAATAAGTGTCATTATAAAGCATTGTTTCCTTTAAATTAATAGGTGTCATATTACAAAGTTTTATACATAATAGTTCTATCTGGAAATGCTATTCAGTGTTCTGGTATTTATCTCAAGGCATAGAATGGATTTTTAGTTCACAGAATTCATTAATTATTAAAGGGCAGAGATTATTTGGAAACTGTGAATGTCACAGTAAAGAATGTTGCTAAAAGAATCTTAGTTCTACTGAGGGGGAAAAACTATACTAAAGATTCATTAAAGTAATTCCTACCCAAAATGATCTTTCTTATCTCAGAATTCCTATACTATATTATGGCATTTTCTATATATCATAAGCATGAAAATGAAAGGAACACTGAAATGGAATTCAGGAGACCAGAAATATAGTTCTACATCTGCCTTTAACTTATTTTTTAACTTTAAGGAGATCACAAACACTGGTGTTCCATATCCTTGTAAATTAAGGGAGCTATATTTCCAATGAACATATTAGATCTCATCTACTTAAATTTCCACTGGGTAAAGACTAAGTCTTAGACATATTTTTATCCCCTAAGATTCTAATACAATGTCTTGTATTTAGATGTCATCCAATAAATCCTTATTGAACAAATGTATCACTAAATTAAGTTTATGTTGGATGTTTCCCCTTGGGGAAAAAATAATGAAATTACAAAGGCAATCATTATGATGTCAGTGGTAGACTTAAGCATTCTATGTTCCTCCCTCATGTAAACTTTACGATGTATTTAATGAGTCAAAAACAGGGATTCTTAACCTGTTTTGTCACAAATGCCATTTTCCGTCTAGTGAAGCCTATGGATCCCATATCAAAAGTGTTTTAAAATGCATAAAATAGACAATTACAAAGGAAAACAATTGCATTGAAAGGCATTCATCAAAATATCAGAAACAACAAAAAGTTCAAAGGTATAAAATTGGGCATCTCTTGCTTTAGAGCCTATATTGATGGTGTGGGCAAGTTCAGTCAATAAACATCTATTAAGTACTCACTCTATGCCAAACAAGAAAGGGTAAAGAAAAAGGCAAAAGCAATCCTTGTGTTTAGGAGTTTGTAATTTAATGAAGAAAAAATAATCAACTTCATACATATAAATATATATGTAATATGTAATACATATATATATATATATATATATATATATATATATATATATATATATATATATATATATATATATATATATATAAATGATAGAGAGAGAGAACACTGATAGAAGGTAAACTCAGAGAGAAAACACTAGTGTTAAGGAAGACCAGGAAGGGCTTCTTGAAGAATGTGGAATTTTAGCTGAGAATTGAATGAAACAAGGGAAGTTAATAGATTAAGGATGAAGAGGGAGAGTATTCTAGGCATGGAGGATAATCAATGAAAATTAATGAGGCAGAAGATGGACTATCTTGTCTTAGGAATAGCATGGAGTCCAGTAGAGTATGTGGTGAGGGATAAGGGACAAAAATTTGCCAGTTACTAAAATGTGCTTTCTTTCTGCTATAAAATGGACATAGGCCAGGGCCAGTGACTACTGGGGAGAAGTTATGCTCTTATATCATCCTCTAATCTCAAGTTACCATATTTCTCTACATCATCAAAACAATAATCAAGCAGGGTATTCTGAGAAAACAATCTTAGATTTCAAAGTACAGAGAGGCTCATGTTCAATTGATCTCGCTATTGAGGCTCAAGGTGTATTCTGGTTTGACAGATTATCCACAGATATAGTTATAGCAACTGACTCTGCCTACAACTTCAACGTCTGGAACTGGGTGGTCCAGAAGGTGAAGGCCTTTGGGGTTTTATGTGGAGGTAAATAGTAGGTGTTAGAAACTTTTTTTTCCTAAATTAGAACCCAATTTAAAGAAAGCAGACTCCAGATACCTTTGAATACACTAATCATTAGTAGAGACAAACAGGAGGATTGGTAGGATTTTTTGATGTCAAAAGCTATATTAATTGACTCATTAATCATTTTAACTTTTTCTATCTATAATTTTTCCCTTCCCTTTCTGGGAGAAGGGCCTTGATTTAACCATATTGCATCTAGCAAGAAGTAAATGCTATGAAAGGTGAGTCAAACAGACACAGTCATTGTCATGTACAAAAATCTAAGATAGTAGTGCCGTGAATAAAGACAAACAAAAATGAAATAGACTAAGTGAGAAAATTAATCATAGTTATTAACATGAAAAAGGAAGTACATTTTGTAGGGTGGTAGTGTGGAGAATGTGAAGAATTTAGCATTTTCTCATCTGTCAGGTTAACAAGTCTTCATAAGTAGTAGACTCTCAAGAACTATGTGTGTGAAGGGTTTAATTACATTGGAGAAGATTGAATTTTAGAAATAACATAAAATGAGGGGGAATATTATGAACTGGTTAATCAAAATAACGATGAGGACAAAGAAATAGAGAAAAGGAGGCTGAAAGAGAGAAAAAAAGAAAGAATGGAAAAGGGAGGTATAAAGGAAAAGGAAAGAGAAAAAGGCCAATGAAGGACTTTACAATCTATTAATCAATTGATGACTTTGATTTTGTACCTAAGTAAAACAACTGTATAGGGACCCAATCAGAGGATGTCACAGTTTATGTGATAGGTGCATAAGATTTCATTAGAAACTTTATTTTAAAAGATGAACTGGCCTATGGCTTAGAAATCTGAAGAAAATTTAATGATGGTACAGTTAGTAAGTCAATCAACATTTGTTAAGTACCTACTATGTTCTAGGCACTGTGCTAAGGTTTGGGGATACAAAAGGAAAAAAGCAAAATACTGTTCCTACCCTCAATGAGAAGCTAGATAATACAGACAGTACAGTTCTGAACCTATAGTCAAGAAGACTTGAGTTTAATATTTGGCTGTAGATACTTATTGACTGTTCGGCCCTAGTTGTCACTTGTTCTGTTTGCCTCTGTTTTCTCATCTGCAAATGAGGATAATAATAACATCTGCCTCCCAGGGTTGTTGTGAGCATCAAATAAAATAAAAATCATAAAGTACTTTGCACAATGCTTAGCACAGTAAGCATTATATAAATGTTCACAGGAGGACAGCAATAACAAAAGCTAAATATGTACAAGCAAACTATGTATGGACAGTTAGGAAATAAAAGAGGAATGCCACTAGAATTAAGAGAGGTTGGGAAAAACTTCTTTTAGGAGGTAGAATTTTAAGTGAACTTAAAGGAAGCCAAGGTAGAGAGGAGGGTGAACATTCCAGGCATGGAAAACAGCCAAAGATGATGTCCTGTGTTAAAAAATGGAGTATCATATCTATGGAACATCCAGGAGGCCCATGTCATTGGATTGAAGATAAAGAGGAGTGAAATGTAAGAACATTGGAAAGGTCGGGGGTGGGGGGGGCTAGGCTATTAGACCTTTGAACCCCAAACAGAAGATTTTGTATTTGAACCTAAAGACAAAAGGAAGCAACTGGAGTTTAATGAGTGGGACAGTGGGTGACATGGTCAGACCTATGCTTTGAGAAATCACTTTGGTAGTTGAATGGAAGATGGATAGGTGTGGGGAGAATTGAGGCAGGCAGAGCCACCAGAAGGCTATTGCAATAATCCAGGTGTGAGGTAATGAGGGCCTGCACCAGAGTGACAGCAGTGTTAGAGAAGGGGATATATTTGAGAGTTGTGGCCAAGGTGAAATTGACTGGACTCGGCAATGTATTGTATATGTGGAGTGAGGGACAGATAGTGAGGAATCCAGGATGTTATTTGGGTTATGAACTTTGTGGACTAGAAGGATGGTGTTACCCTCTAAAGTAATAAAGATGTTAGGACTGAAGTACAGTTTGGGGAAAAATAATGAATGATATTTGACGATGATGTTTATGTTTAATATCAGCTAGTTTCATATTGTCTAAATGGATATACTTCTTAAATATTTTCAAACATAAACTGTAGTTATGGGAGCCAAATGGTATTTCTCTTAACTATAGATATTGAACCAGCACTGTTTGTAGCAAACAGTCTTTGAATGGTTGGGAAAGAATGGTTTAGCAATTTATTGAGTAAAAAAAAAAACAAAACACCTATATGTAATCTAAAACCTCAATTTTCCATTAATTACATGCTCTTTTCCTAGCATACTCTTTTTGGTATATGTTAATAAACAGCAAAAATAGCTTTCAATTTCATTGTCTCCCTTTTCCCATTGTGGTTAATGTGGGTATATTCAATGTCAGAAAATTTCCAGACACAGAGGTGTAGCAATAAAAATCTAGGAAAGAAAGGAAAGGAAAAGCAGTGATCAAAGAAGAAAGGGCATTCAGGTTAAATATAAAATCTGAGAAGGATTTAAAAGTAAAGGAGCACCAAATTTGGGAGGACAGAGATTCATCTTAGGAAAAAGAAAAATGAAATAAATTGTGTGAGATTTATTTGGAAGCTATAGCTTGGTCCCAGCCATATTGCATCAGAAGTGAATGATGTTCTTTCCATTCATTCACAAGATAGCATTCTGAGTCTGAGTTTATGATGCCCTCTGCCTTAAATCTCCCACCTTGTCTTCTTTCTAGAGTGGAGATGGGGTAGTGGCTATCTTTAGAGTGAGAATCCAAAAGGCCTGTCAAGACTAGGGTGCCCTAAAAGTTTTGAAGCAGAGAGACAGTGTGATTGCTTTTATTTTTCCTATGCATGGTTCAGAAAGAATTCCTGCTAAAATATAGTTTGCCAATCTCTGAGGTTCCTTCTGGTCCTGAGATGAAGTTTCCTTAAAGATCACCAGTCCAAAGTACTCACTTAATAGATGAGGGAAGTGAACCTGAGAGATGCTGTGTCTTACCCAGGATTGTACAGTGGTAGAACTGAGATATTGTAGTCACACCTCCTGATTACCAGCCCATGTCTCTAACATTATAAGACATAGTCTCTTGTTATAGTTGAGTGTTTTCAATGAAACACTTCCTAAGTAAAAGGAATTCTCTCAAATTATTTAGATTAGAATTTAGTTGTGAATAAATTAATAAAAATGAAAAAAAGAATTCAATTAGGACTATGTGGTTATTTCTTTTAAAAAATGAACACATCATTTAATTAGTGCATGGGACTTCTGGTGTGGAAACTATTTCCACTGTTGCAGATCAGCAAGTCCTCTGTAACTCTTATGGTCCTAAATGTTAGCCTAGGACACTTGAGGGTTGTGACTTGCCCGTGGTCACACAGTATGGATCACAGGCAGGACAGGATATTAGGACTTTCTGACTGACAGAGAGGCAGTGTGTTAGTGTAAAGAATACTGGCTTTGGAGTCAGAAGACCTTGGTTGAAATGTCACATTTGATACTGTCTGTGTGACATTGGGCAAGTCACTTGATTTTCATAAATTTTAGTTCCTGTTCTATGAGGGCATTTGAATAGATGGGTTTTGAGATCCTTTCCATCTCTACTTTTCAGATCCTATAACCATCTTTACATTAAACCATACTGCTTCTTATGATTACTTAATAGAATCCTTTATGGAATAGTATGCATTTCTGGGATAGTTCATTCTGTTATTTGTAAAATCCCATTGCTTTAGTCAGGTTGTTAAAAGGCAAAAAAAAAAAAAAAGAGGAAAATATTGTTTAAATAGACTTAGCATATTTATGTTTTAATTGTTCAGTTTGCCATTGCATTCATTGAGTGTTTAGAAAACATACATATTATTTGCTTGTTGAAATGCTAAGTGGTATTCCTGACTTGATAACTGGTTATTTGTCTTCTTAAAATATTCTGAGTAGGAAGTAAAATACATAGAGTTTTGTGACATCTATAACAGGTTTGAGTTTTATAAGTCATATCCAGCTTGGTTCAAGCTTGTTTGGGCTTGGTTAATGGTATTAAATAAGATCTTTCAATACCAATTTTAAGAATTGTGGTCCCTACTAAAAGTCACATCTTTTACTCATATGTCTTTATGATTGTGAACCAAAAGAAAACATTCTGAAATAAAGCTTAGTACAACGGTATTAATAATAATTGAATAAAGATATTTAGTCCCTTTTTAAAAATACTTCTTTTTTGGAAATAGGAGCTTTTAGTTTGCTTGTATTATGTGCAGGAAATTATGATACTATGGCCCTGCTGACATGTGATTTGGTGTGATATTTGGTATTATGCCTTGTGAAAGTCTTCTGCTTAATAGTGTCAGAAAAATGTTGTCACTGGGGGGAGAAAGATGGAGTATCAATGTATGGAGAAATAGATGGTTTAAGAGAAGCTACATGTTGAATAAACAAAATTTGACTACTTCAAAGGCAAAAATTAAAGAGCATATGGTTGGTCTTATGTAAAGCTCCTTAAGCAAAACCCTTCCCAGGTCCTGTGTGTATCCCTGTCCATTTAAAAGAAATTCATATTTACCCCATAGGGTATAGCTGATAGAAATATTATCTGCTCACAGCTGTCCCTTACTCCTCTTCTGTGGTGCCTAAAAAAAAAGCACTTTCCTAAATTGAATGTAACTTTTTAAATTGTAGCCCCATTAATTAATATTTCATTTCTTCCTCAGAACAGAATAGAAGAAGGATTTTGTTGTTGCTGCTGTTGCTGCATATTGACATCTGGTCAAACAAAGTGGAAATTTCTGACTTGAGTCCAAAAATCTCAACAGAGAAAGCAATTCTGTATCATTTTTAGCATAATGTATTTCTTGGAAAAACTTTTCTAATTGCAGCTTCTCGCATTATAAACACATGTACTTGAATTCATACATGAATACATTAAAACCAACTGCCCAGTGACAATTTGCGTAGTGTTATTATATTACCTGGTGGTTAATTTCTGCGTGAGTGTGTAGAATAAGCCTTTGAATGCTCATCCTCTGAAAAGTGACAGATGCCACGAAGCCCATGCTCTAAGGCTTCTCCTGTTGGTGAAATCCTGCCAGAGCTTACAGTCCATTGTCATTAAACTTTGACGAACTAACACCATTTCCATCCTACAATAAAGCAAGAGCAAAATGTCTCGGTAGATGATAGCACCCAAATAGAAGTGATATTTTTTTTTTGGTCTTCTTGATAATATCTGCATGTAAAACATTAATACTCTAGACTAATATTTATTGAACTGAATGTTAATTGGTATAAATAATGAAATTAAATAAATAAATGTCTGCATTCAAAATAATAATGGTCATTTCTATGGCATTAAATTTGATTCCATTGTTTCCCACTATATTTAAATGTGACCCCATTTTAAGTAAATTTAAAAAAAAAAACCAATACTTACAAAACTAGAAACAATAGGCAATCCTCTTCATTACAGAAAATTTCTTCCCATAACAAAATAATTTACTAAATATTTCAATTTAATTTATGTCAAGAAACATTAGTTAATACCTGATGTGTTATGCAGAGGTATGCAGATAACACAACAAACAGAGGGATGAACCAGGAGTCAAAAATAATAAAATTCAAATCTTGCCTCAGAGACTTTCTAACTGTATGACCCTGGGCAAGTCACATAAACACAGTCTGCCTCAATTTCCTCATTAGTAAAAATAGAATAACAGTAACACATCCCACAATTTTTGTGAGGATAGTGAAATAATGTTGGTAAAAGCATGTTGCAAACCATAAAGCTCTATGAAAATGTGATATTGTTAAAAAGTAAGTCACTGTTCTAGGCACCAGGTTTAGAAAAATAGATATGAAAAAATAGTTCCTGGTCTTAAGAATCTTATATTATTGAATTTCATGAAAGAGTAAAGCCATATTACTCAGTCTTCAGAATTCTGAGTTTTATATAATTTTTCAGAAAAAAAATATTGCTAAAAGACAGGTATATACTTCTCATCAGACTCCTGTTATTATTTCTTTCTTTAACTTACTGTCATTCTTATGGGTCAATAAGTATCATTATCATCAACACTACCTCAATCCATTAGTGTCTTCATGTGCTCATTTGGAAGCCAACAATGCTGTGTTTTTTGTTTTTATCAAGCTTTCACCACTATAATGAGAGTTCTCACTCTCTTGTTGTAAATGAATTCCCCACAAATGATTGGAGAATTCTTATAGACAAGTGCCCTTACTGAATCTCTAAAAATTTAAAAGGTGCCAAGTCTTTGGACTCCAATTTAGATTAATTTGAATAAGCAATGGTTTTGGGCAAGTCCACTCTGAACTAAATAAAATGGGGAAAATAATACACTGTGAACAGTAGCTGAGATTATGACTACAAAGCACTTCATAAATTGTCAAGTGCTTGATGAATGTTTGGATAGAGATGAAGTATTGGTTTCCTTTTTTTTTTTTACGAGTCAAAATGTACCCAAACGTTCTATAAAGCAAATATCATAGAACCATAGATGGAGAGTTTTAAGAGAACTTATAGACTATCAAGAGCAATTAGCTCATTTTACAGATGATGAAAACAGAAGCCCAGAGAAGTTAAAGAATTTACTCAGTTTGTAGTTGTCTGAAGTGAGATTTCAAGCCAATTCTTTTTGCCTTGAAGTCCAGTGCCCTAACTACTAAACCAAAGACTGTGAAAGAAAAAAAAATGCTAGTATAATTAACTTATGAGAAATTTTGCAAGTAGATATGGCCCTATTCATTGTCTGAAGAAAACAAAGGTATCTGATAAATGTTTACTTTTTTTGTTGACCTAATTTTAGGTATTAATCTTTAAAAATGAAATATATTGGCATGTGGAGAGAAGAAGAGAGAAAAGGCTTGTATCCTCCATTTATATCTTCATAATATCAAGAATTCTAGAGGAAGACTTCTTTTGTGGAATCCCATGTGTAGGATTCCTATGATAGGACATGGACAAGAATCACTCAGTATGGGCAGACATAGATGGCTTCTTATCTGCATCGATGGAAGGAAGTAGCACCCAAATCACTGACTTCACAGAGCCATCAAATTAGCTACTTGAGGAAGAATGGAGACTACTGCTTTCTGGATCTACAAAGAAGTTTTTGAATTCTGGTCCATACTTACTAGCTATGTCAACAGATCATTATTTTTAATCATCTGCATTTGAGATAGCAACATAGTTCCACTCTCACATTTTCTTAGGCAGCCCAGTCCTTTCTTCACTTTTACTTATAACTTTAAAGATTTTTGTTGTGTGTTGCATATGTGAGTTAGCAAATTAAATTCATATATATATATTCATATACACATATACATACACATGAATATGTATACATATATATGTGTGTATATTTGAAATATAACATTTCCTCAGGACTTGTGAGGACATGACAGTTATCTTGAATGGGTTTATTCTGATGGATTTAAGTCAGTTGGGAAATACTATAAGGAGATTTCATTATGAGTTGTTCAACAGATTACATATTTGCCCTGTCTTAATTCAATTAAGATTTCCCTTAATCCCGGTAATGAACAACTGCAAACTGTTGTCATGAAAATAAAATAATACAATGAAGCATAAATAGTTGTGCCACCATGTAGTTGGTTTCATCTATACCTGTGCCCTGGACTTTCTGCTTTATTAAAACCTTCATGTGCTTTTCTTCTCCTTTGACAATTTTTTTTTAATGTGAAAGAGAAATTTAAAGCTTTCTTTCCATTTTTATTTAAATTTTTCTAGCAAGCAAGCATCTTTACAGATTGTGTGCTCTGTAACTCATTTTGAGATTTCCGTGCTTAGTCAAATGGATCTTCGAAAATTCAAAGGGCTTCTCAACAATAAAACTGTATTTTGAGTTCTCACATTACTGTTGTGCTTCATCATTCCTTTTTGCAAATGCACTAGGAGATCTAAAAAGCACTTGACAGATCTGCCAAATTATCTTTAAGTTGGCTTCCATAGTGCTATGAAGCCATCTCTGGCCTAGCTATTTTACTGAATGAATGAAAAAGCATTTATTAAGCACTTACTATGTGCAAAGCTCTTTTCAAAGATCTGGGAGTATAAGTAGAAAAGCAAGACATTTACTGCTCTTATGGAACTCACATTCTAAGAGAGTGAGATAACTCATATAAAAGGGTTTAGCTTCAGGGCAGAGTGTTTTAAAAACTTTAAGAGGTTATGTAAATATATAAATAGCATGCGTTGTTATTATCATTTTGGTAAAATTCATTATTAGGTTACAATTAAATTTCAATGCTTTTGAAATCCATTTGCATTTAACTATTTAGGATTAATAACATAAGTGGTTTGGTCTTTATCCTTAAAAGGTCCTGATAAAAAGGCGGGTGACAAATTTGAGCCACCAAATAACATTGAAATTTTATAATTTTTTGCTCTTTTATAAGATTCTCTATGCAGCACTCTTGAGTAGATCTTCTCTTCCAGGTTTTATGAAAAACTCTTTAAAAGAAGATCTAAATTGGGATGCCAGGGTATTAAACATTCAGTGAAGCATTTAAGGAAAAGTAGGGATATAAAGACTTCAATAACCATTCATTTACTCTGAAAACACTACTTGATTAAATAAAAAGGTAACTGCATTTGGACTTCTTGCATTATAAAGGGGAAACTTCCAAGAAATGGCAGTCATGTCCATCTATTTTTCTTACTTGACATAATTAGTCCCCCTAAACCCATATGGTAAATGTATCATTGATTTTAAATGCATGAATATAATATACTGTGGTATGCTGCCTTATGTCTCACATTTGGCAGGCAGAGAAAAAGACATGCATGATGTGCTAAGGTAAGAGTTGATGATGGATTTAATTAATACTGGATTTAGTATAAAAGGAACATTATTAAAATGACTTCAAAATTATATATTTATATATCCATGCCCACTCAAAGGATAGAGGGTTTTTTTTCCCTTAAAAAAGGGGGGAAATGATTGGAAGGAAGCAAATATTGCATTTTTAGTTATTGGTTTTCCATGGCAGTAGTATAGTTGGAAGTAGACCTCTGAAGTGCCTAGTAATCCAAGCCTGACATGAATCAATTAATCCATCAAAAAAATTTAAGTACTTAACATACTTTGTGACAAGACCTTTGTTGGATGATGAAATTGCAGATGTAAAAATGTGGTAGTCCTTACTCTTGAGTTCTCCCTATAAGAGAAGAAAATATATACATATTCAAATATATTGGATAGATGGATATTTGATTGATGCAAAATAAATATGAAGTAGGTTAGAAAGAGATTCAATAACAGGTGGTGAGACCAGGAAGTCTTCATGTATAAGAAAATAGTTAAACTGACCCTTAAATGCAGTAAGGGATTCTGTGAGGTAGGAGTGAAGAGACAGTGTTTTCTGTGCAAAGGGACAGATAACTAGTGCAAAGGCATGGAGATGGGAGATGATAATGAACTGCTAGAAGGTCAGTTGTTTGTTTTATATATATATATATATATATATATATATATATATATATATATATATATATTCTAGAGAGGAAGGTAGGACACAAGTTTAGAAGGGCTTTACTATCCCAATGGAGGAGTTGATAATTGATCCTAGAAGCAATAAGGATTCATTGAAGTTTGCTGATTAATGAAGAGACATGGTATGACATGCCATTAAGAAATTTGCTTTGGCTACTGTGTGAAGCATGGTTTTCAGTATGGAGAGATTCAACCAGAGAGATTAATGGGGGGAGAGGGTTGCAATAGCCTAGAGGTTATGAAAGCTTAAACTAGAATTGTGACTATATGAGAAGTGACAGTAGAAGATGCAAGAGATGTGAAGACCAAAATTATTCAGAAAGGAATTGGATCTCAGTTCACCTACTACTGTGGATGTTTTCCCCCTTTCTCCCTCACTGGCTCTTCTTCTGTCTACTACTTCCCAAATGCACATTCCCCAACCCCAGATTCATTCATTGGCATTTTTTTCTTTGTACCCTCTCTATTGACAATCTAATATTTGTATAATCTTTGTTGAGTCTGTTCATTCATTATAGGAATTCCTTTTTCTATCCAATTTCTACAAAATCTGATCCACATTTTTCAAAGTCTTCTCAAATGACTTCATGAAACTTCCAGTAATCACCCAACCAAAAGTAATGTCTACCTTCTTTGAACCCATGTAACACCAATGCAATATTCACAGTGCCTACAGCAGCCATGAATATGCTAGCAAAATTCTGAATCACAAAATACAACAGACTCTCCATATCGAAGACAGAACCAAAACATTTATACAGAAACCAGAAAGCCAAATCCCAACACCAGAAAACCAAATCCATCATAGTAAGAAAGAAACACAATAACACTACAGAGGGCAACACCATCCCTCTGATAGGCTTCCCCCAAACCAGCTCCCTTACCCAAAATCACAAACAGGTTCCCTTAAACAAAATCACAAATTCTCCCACTCACAGTAGTCAGCTGCCTGCTTTCTCTCTTCCCCTCAGTTCCAACTACTTTGATCAATTTCCTCTTAGCTCTTCTCTAGCTCTGCCGCTTCCTATTCCACCCTTCCTTCTCCACCCGTTCAACAAACTCCTCCCACCACATATGACTTGGGCTTCCATATGATTTAGCAGAGTACATGGGTCTATTAATGAATGGGAAAGATCTTCCCATGCAAATTACCTTTATAACTCACAAAATAAGTTTCGTGTAACTCTGTTATGGGATTTAAAGTTAACTGATTATAGAAAATTATAAAATTGTCTCAACCCCCTTGCTACACTATAAAATTCTTTTTTGAAACTGTATCACATTGATGCATTCCTGAGAGTGCCCAGTACTATATTATAGTATGAAACCAAATTAAATCTTTGTTGAATTTGAATAAAAATATATTAGCTAAAATAAAAATATGTGTGTATGTAGATAGATGGATGGATGGATGGGTAGATAGATGATAGATAGATAGATAGATAGATAGATAGATAGATAGATAGATAGATAGATAGATAGATATCAGCTTCCTGAGAATCTTGGCAGAAAGTTGAAAAAGCACTTCATGGTTCTAGAATATAGATGACCTTTGGTGAGGGAAAGAAAAGAAGAAAAGCTGTTAGGTAAGGTGAAAGGGCTGTAACCAAGTTGTTTTGTTTGCAATTTTATTTTTAAATTGGCATAGCCTTCTGTGTTTATTGATGTGAAATAACTGTTCCTGAAGTATAAAGAGACTTCATAACATTATCATCGATATTTCTTCCCATCAAAATAATCAATAGGTCAAAAAAATGATAAATCTTGATGATCATAGATTTAGAACTGGAGGGGAACTCATAGGCCATCAGTTTCATCAGGTAGTTGATACTATTAACAATACCCTTTAATAGATAAAGAAATTGACTCTCAGAGAGGTTGTGACTTACCCAGGGTCACACAAGAAGTGAAGAGCTGATGCAGAATTTGAACTCAGTTCTTCTTGATTCCATATTCAGCACTCTAACATTATGCCTTCTAGCTGCCTAAGCATTGAAGAAAATAAAAATTATGTATTAAAATACAAAGTATGAGGAAAATGAAGAAGTTAAAAAAGAAAATAATAAGACCTGCTTTCTTCATTTTAAAATTTGTTCCTATTCTATAAACTTAAGGAGTTGCCACAATAACATGCATTTAAACTAAGTTATAAAATGCAATTTATAATGTATTTGAAAATCACATCCTACTAAGATTCCAGTGAAACTGATAAACTTCAGTATCATATATGCATGACTGAAATACATGGTGACAAAATATTAAACTTATCTAATGTTTTTAATCTTATTATTACCATGAATAGGGAATAAGAAAATGTGAAAATTCTGGTCCCAGTGCTTACAATCTAATTAGAAAGAACAAAAATAGAATCAGATTTACAAAGACTGATATAATTAAAATATTCCCCTCCCCCCTGTCTTTTTATCTTGGCATTTTCACAGAGATATTGGTTTCAACTTGGTTTCATCCCAAATTTCCATTTCAGTTGGGTTATTATATGGTTTTTACGTAGCTAGCAGCAATGATGGCTTATAATCTATTTTTAAATTCCTTTCCACAGAAATGAACTCATCATACTTTATTTAGAAAGAGTTACATAAAATTTTAATTATACAGCCAAATATCTGCATATATCAATTGCATTATACCCACAATATTTAAGGGCAAAAAGAAGTATTATGCACTCACCATCACTGAAATAATAGTGTATCAACACAATTTCATTTATCAGTATAAAATTCTTTGATCTGGAATTTGATAGAGAAAGCTAAATTGAAGATTAAACAATCACTCTGTTGATTCCAGAAGCAGAATCTAGTGGGAAAACATCACCGATTTGGCCTAGTAAAGAATTATTGTCCTCAAATTTACTAATGACTTTCATAAAAATAAAAGTTATTTTCCTATAGGAAAGGCTTTTCCAAAACAAATTCAGTTTCTCATTAAATATTTTCTCAAAAATCAAACTCTCCTAAAAGAAAAAACAAAAGTTTTTAGATGGATAGTTATTTTTTTTAATTATGGCGTATCTACAAGTAATCTGGACTAGACAACTAGTATTTTGTGTCAAACAAAAAATTTTGCTTAATCTTTCTCACTATTTATGTATTTGCAAAAATGACTTGAAAATAATTTTTTGCTTTGTTAATAAATTCATACCCAGGGAGTCATCACTATTCAGAAAAACAACAAAAACAACTGTATAGCATTTAAAGTAAAAGAATTGGGGCCCCCCACTTACTACCTCTACTGTTTTTCATTTCCTAAAGGACTTGGTCTATATGAACTCTTGAGTCCCTTCTAGCCCTAAATCTATGATTCAATGAGTCATAATAATGTCCTTTTGGACAATTTTCTATGCTAGACATGTTTCTTGTATTCAAGAAATTTATACTTTTCTATGCAAAACCACAAAAAACTAACAAAAACCCATGCACTCCAATGATTCTGCAATCCAGGATCTCACTACCTCACCCCTGGACCTTCTATGCCATTGGAGATTGCAAACTTTTATCTAATGCACTTGATAATAAGGTTCTTGTCATAGTACATGCTTAATATATTTTGAATGAAAAAAGTAAATGCTCAGCAGATTATTCTGACTATATTTTGTCAAACCAACATATACTTTTTTCAATGAGCAAGCATAACTGGAGTCATTCCAAGTCTCCATTGATTCAGTTACTATATCAAGCTGAGAATGAAAGTTTCCCTTGTACTGGATCTGGAAAAATCTGGCCAATGTAGTCTGAAAAAAAATGACTTGTTCCTATTACTTATTTCTGGGTAGAAACTGTACTACCAAAGAAGATTTTCCACACCTTGAAAAACAGCTTGAATGATCATCCTAGGAATATAGCTAATATTTAGCATGGTCTGCTTATTTGTTCCGATGCTTATGTGATAAGGAAAACAAGATGAAACAAACACATCAGCAATAATGATAAAAACAAACACCAGTGCCATCCCAGATCTGTCTCTCAGTATTCATATACTGATTTCTTGTCATTGCTTCTTTTTTATATTTCTATTGGAAATTTTGAATCAAGAGAACCAATAAAATATTGTTTTCCTTTCACTGACAGGGCATCCGTTATATATGTATATATTAGTGGCTCACCCTTGGGTTTAATCTGTGTAAGCATAAAGAATGCCATGAATAAATTTCTTGGCAGATATTAATTCTCTTTGAAATCAAAGTATTTTTCTCAAATATAGAAAAAGAATTATTCAGACTCAAATATGCATATTATTAGTTTGCCTTCTGGAATAAAATTGAAGAAGTATGTGTGGTGTGAATGTAAATATAATGAATTAATAAATAAATATGTATGAAGTGTCTTCTATGTGCAAAGCACTTTTAGATACTTGGGATAAAGATCCAAAATTTAGATAGCCCTTACCATCAAGGACCTTTTATTACTTTTAAAATTTTGTTTTTTTAAAAAAGTTGATGTCATCTTCATTTCTAAATGTATTTCTTTCTCTCTTACATTGCTGTCTCTTATAATAAATAAAAGAGTTAAACAGCAATTCAGCAAAAAGACTAAGCAGTATAGCAATTGAATGGAGCAACACATGAAATGTTGTACACCTAGAGCTGCCCTCCTTCATAACCCTCCACTTCTTCAAAGAAGGGAAAGACAATTATTGTTTTTACTCCTTCTTTGGGAATAACAGGGTCATTGTAATAATACATTGTTCCAGTTTTTTCGTTTCTGCTGTTCTTTACACTTATACTGTTGTTATCAATGTGTACATTCTTTTCCTGATTTTGATTCTTTTATTTTGCATCAGTTTATATGCTTTCCTATGCTTCTGTAGTCTCTCCACGCTCATCACTTATTACAAATCAATAATGTCCCATTACCTACAAGTTCTATAATTGGTTTATCCATTCCACAGTTGATGGTTATCTACTTTGTTTCCTGATCTTTGCTAAATAGTAGAGCTTCCATCCTACTAAATTAACAACAATATTGTCAATAAATTATTTATCGTACAAGCACCAAATAAGATGTATAACTAAAACTGGGTGAAGATCAACCAGTAATTAATTTTAGTAAAATGAATGTGAACATGACAAGATGAAATTCCTAAATTTTTTTTTCTTTCACTACTTAATAGTGAAACGTATCTCCTGTGGTGTCCCTCTGCAGGACAGACCTTGGTACATACAGCATTCCTCATGTGACTAACTTATAGACGGACATGGACAAGAGAACCACACTATTGGTAGGTTGGTAGTAGCGTTCATGTTGATAATAAAATCACAAGTCCATTTGAATATTTTGATATTTCTTTCCTATTATATACATGAGGTATCATCCAGTGTCTATGTATGTGTGTATGCCTGAACTTATCAGTAATATATACTTTGAAATACACCTTGTGTGTTAGTGAAAAACAACAATTTACATATCAGATGATAGCTTTACGCAATTGATGTACTGGGGAAAATTACTTTATTGGTCCTTTCATACAATATCTTTACTCAAAATCAATAACTTTTAAATAGTTTTCTTTAAATAGTTAATTGAAAAGGGTACATAGTACCCCAAAAGAGATGGAAACCACAATTTCGTCTCATCATTTTTAACTTTTATTTAAACATACCTTTTGGAGGAACAAACTCTTAAAATATCAGCTTATTAAAGACCTTTCAAAAGCTCTTTAAAGATTTGTGTTTACTAGTTTGAAGACAGAGTTATTCTGTTTGACCTGCTTTAGAAGTTTTGATGGTTCATATTTAGCTACAACAAAATAGTCCATTTAAATATATTTCTCCTTGAGAGAGTCAGAGATGTTAAACATTTTAATACTTTATATTTTGATAGTAATGTAAAATAGTTGATACTTTTATCCTTAAATATATAAAAAATAAAATTAGCATTAAAAGAAGAATCAACAGATGAAGCTTTTTGGAAATTTGGGAATTTAATGATATCAAAGGGCACTTGAATTTATTTTTCATAATTGTTGTGTTCTCCTAAGGAATCCCTGATGACATTCACAAATTTCTTGCATAACATTGGCTTTTTAAGCTCTAGGGTGCAAGAGACCAAAAATCTCAGAAAATAAAAACTTTTAAATAAAGCAAATTAAAAATATTAATCTTTTATTAATAAAAATGTCTAATTATAATCATGTACGGTCTATGATCTCCATAGAGAATTGATGCATTTGCCCCAGTGATTTAGGCAGTGAGCATTTGCTTGAACTATGAGAAGCCTATTTTGAATTCAGTTTTATTTGCCATAACTATCCAGATAAGTGCCTCAATGGTTTTTATGTTCTATAAAATTTTCATATTTAGCATTCTAATATAAGAGGTAGGTAGGGATACCTCTGGGTAGGTCCATGTGGAATATTCTATGACTTGTTACAAATTCTAAATTTTGTTCTAAAAGTTCTGTCTACTAACATTATAACCAATAGGGAAAGGAGAGTTTGGAAGCATAGAAACAACGGAAGATTGCTTTGGGATGACCTTTCTCCTCAGCCCCACATGCAAGTTGAAGTTTTTATTTAATGCATTGTTTTAAAATTGATATCTCTTCTTATTTGTAAAAAAAAAAAATGAAGAAATTGGCAGAGATGTCACTTTGAATTGAAAAGTGCTATGATAATGTGACACTTTCTCATACTCACTGCTTTAAAACAGAAATTATTATATTTTTAATGAAGCTATTTTAAAAATGGTATTTTCAAAGCATTTTCTACATGGAGAAACCGGACTGTCAGTTCTCTTGGCCAGCAAAAATTGTAATCAAATCAAGCAATGCTTCAATATATTCATTGGATAAGTGATCTCAATAAAGGGGCATCCCTTCTGTCAATCTATATTGCAACCCATATATATCTTCTCTTCTAGCTATCTAGGGATAGCCAGTGGATAGTGTGCTGGGCCTGAAATCAGGAAGACCTAAGTTCAAATCCAGTCTCAGACACAAAATAGCTGTGTGACATTGCACAAGTCCACTTGATCTCTACTTCAGTTTCCTCATCTGTAAAATGGGGATAATAATAGCAACTACCTTTCAGGGCCATTGTGAAAATCAACTTATATAATATTTGTAAATTGCTTAGCACAGTACCTGGCACTATACTTGCTATAGAAATGTTAGGTATTATTACCTTTTATTCTTCTGGTCGGAATTGTCTCAACATAATGTCCACAAACTTTCATTAATATACTTTGATGGCTATATTTTTCAATATAATTGATATCCTTTGTGATCCTATATATTTTATTGAGAAAGGATACATAAACTTCATGTGACTGGCAAAGGGGCCTGCAATGGAAATAAGATTAGCAACTTATGCTCTAGTTTTTTCTTTGTTTTTTACAAAGTAGTACATCATTCTGGGTGTCAGTCTTTTATCCTGCTGACTACATACAGGATACTATCCTTTTCTTAATCAAATATGTCCTGAATGATACACATTTGTTGCTTGAACTGTGAAAATCACGGTTATTGACACTGTAGCCTACTTATGCCAACATTCTATGTTCTTTGCATTTTAATTGGATTTTCATATTGTCTTGGCCCAAATGGTATACATAATCAATAATTTGATTGCATGAGGTCACTGACATAAGAAGCCCCTCCACAAACACAGATTTCAATCTTTCTACCATGTCTTTTCATTCAGTGTGACATCTGTCCATGTTCTCCTATAAAACTTTCAGGGAACATATTCAGGGAATATGTATTAAATTATAATGATTTCTTTCTCTTGATTTTTATAAGATTCTGGGCTTTCTTTGCACCTCTCTTAATTCACCTAATACATTCTAGTTTGTATTATAATCTTTATGTGCTTGCCTTATCTCCCCTTTTAAGTCACAAAATCCCAAGGTCAGTGACTCTCTTATTTAACATTGTATATATCAATGTGTTTAGTCACCAATCAATCAACCAATTAATAAACATTTATTAAGCACTTTACTAAGCAGTATGGATACAAAAGAGGCAACATATAGTCCTTGGACTCAAGGAGCTTACAATCTAATGAGGGAAACAACACAAACAGCTATAGATAGGTAGATAGATAGATAGATAGATAGATAGATAGATAGATAGATAGATAGATAGATAGATAGATAGATAGATAGATAGACAGACAGACAGACAGACACAAAACAAGCAACATGCAGGATAAATGGGAAATATGAGAGAATATGCTGTTATTATTATTGAAAGGTGTTGCATAAGACTTCCTGTAAAATGTAAGGTTTGAGTTGGGACTTAAAGGAAACCATAGTGGTCAGTAATGAGAGAGGAGGAGTGGCTTACACATAGTTGCAACAGTAAATGAAATAAAAAATAGACAAATGAATGTTGATTTAAAATTACTTTCTTTAATATAATTCACATACTTGATTTACCTTTATAGCTTTCATCTATTTGTACTATAAATATCTAAATCTTTATTTCTCTTCAGAAAGATGGATTAAGCTGATTATACACATATATCTGACCATGGTAAATTACTCCATAATGTACTGTGAGGAACATGATAAATTATGGGGGATAACAGAGGACAAAATTCAAGTGTTCCTCTTATTGGTACCTGGCTGCAGGACAGGTATGAGAGCATGAGTATGAAGGATTGGCACCTTTGATGCTAGCTTACTCAAAAAAAATTATTCTTCAAAAGACATTATGCTTGTATGGTAGTTAGTCAAGGGTAGAAGGTAATAATGCTTATATAAATTTGTAAACTACTGAACCAGTTTCTGAGAACTTGAGCAGACAAACTTGAAGTAAATACATTCTCTTTCCACCATCACTAATGAATGATTCATGAACATAATATATAGGGTCCTCATATTCATATGCCAACTCCTTGTTATTTTGGTGATTAGACAGTATATTTTAGGGATATTTTCAAAGATTTTTTCTTTCTGCTATGCTAGCTTCTACTACTCATAAAAATACTTGTAGAAGAAAATTCTGAAGACAGAAAGGAAATAGGAATTTTACAAAGTGAAGGCAACTACATTTTTGAATTAGAGTAAATAGCAAGTTAAAAAGACCATTTATTAGCATAAAATTGAGTGAATATAATAGATTGACACTCCCCTAGAATGTTTTATGTTTAAGTCTATGTGGTAAGGATAGGTGAGGATATAAAATGATATTTGTTGAGGTATAAAATGATTTTCAAGTCATTAATACCTACTATGGGCTTAGCACTATGGAATAACTACTGCAGTTTTTTTTTTCTAATAAAGCACAGCCTCCCCCAATTGAAGAGTTTACCTTTTGCTATACTTTCAAGGCTAACATAGATGAGTCCATGGAAAGAACAAAATTGATATGGACACTAAGAACAAACCATATTAAAACAGATTCCTTTCCATGTTGACATTATTAATATGGTGGTATATCAAGATTGTTTGGTAAACATGGTAAACTTGGATTACCATAAGATACTTGGTAAATTCTTTTATGACCTTATGGGAAAAATTAAGAAATGTGGACTATAAATAAAGTAAGCAGACTTGTTGCAAAGTGTACTTTGGGCTAACTTTCTCTCAATATCACCTTTTTCTGATCATTGGATAGTACCATACTTGAATGCATTCCTTCATGAGGTAATGAGTTCCTATGAAGATCTGCTCCAGACTGTCAATGGACTAATGCCACCTTAAAGGAGGTTCTTCCTAAGAGTTCACCAAATGAATCTAATCTCTGTTTTACTCAAAGTTTTTAATGGTTACTGAAAGTAAAACATTAATGATATGCTTATTAAATTTGTCAATGATGCAAAGATAAGAAAGATAAATAATATACTAGATGACAAAATTGGGGTCTGATAGCATCCCTTCCTAGGACGATAGGACAAATTCATTAAATGCAGTTTGGTACAGATAAATCTAAAGTTTCACACTTAAGTTCAAATATCATCTATGTAAATTTAGGACACAATGAGGCTAACCCAATGAAAACCATAGATTTAGTTCCATACAAATTCAGCTGTGATGAGATTTCGAAGAAAGATAATCCAGCCTTAGACTTTATAACAGGTTCCTAAAATAAGGAAAGTAATACTGCTACTGTACTTTGCACATATCATGCCATATTTGGAACACCTAGCTGACTTTTTGATGTGATATATTCAGAAAGTCATTGACAAAATCACTTTTGTCCAGAAGGAGACAACAAATTGGGAAGATTTCCAAATATCATACTGTATGTGGAAAGGTTGAGGGAAGCATGGAAAATATACAGGGAAATATAATGGCTTACTTAAATTTATTCTGTAGAACTACTGAAACCAGAACTAAGAAAACAGGTGGATGATACAAGGAGAGCAATTTGGCTCAGTGAAAGAATATTCTAATTATTTGACTGTCTGAAACTAAAATTGATTCTTTCATTAGTTAATTAGTTCCAGTGAGGAGGTTTTCAAGTAAGGTTGGGTGATCATTGAGCACCCATATTAGAGAGCATTCCTGTATCCAATTGTGAATTACACCTGGTGGCATTTTATTTTCCCTTCTTACTCCACTTTTTTATAATCATCTAAAAATCACTTGGAAAATAATACAGGAGAGGTATGTTGTCCACTGCTAAGCTATGTCTTATATATGCTTAAGGAATTTAGAGCTGTAAGCTATAAAAGTCATTGTTTCATAGAAGTGATGATTGCTGTAAGACTGGAAGGAAGTTTGAAGATAAAAAGGTAGGGGAATAACATTCTAGAGGGGAACAACTAAATATGAAGGCATGAAAATTTGTAAGGATACTAAGTGGATTAAATGGACTGGGACTAAAAATAGGTATTGAGTAGGTGTTAGAAATAAGATTGGATTGGAAAATGTGGTCCATGTGGGAATGGTTCCTGAATCCTTGACTGAGAATTTTTAGGATTTATTAACAGCTCATATCTCTGCTCTATTATTGTACATCACAGATAAGTTAATTTGGGTAACATTTTAAGTGAAGAGTTTGATCACAAATGTACAAATATAGTATGGAGAATTTTCCATTTTGAATGAAAGATTCTTTCTAATTTGATGTTAATTTGACTGGAGTGATATCCATGATGTTCAGAGTTGGCTCCTTTTTTTAGAATATGATTTATAAATATATGCATATGCACATATAAATAAATATGTATAATTATAATTGTCATGCAGTTCTTAGTTTCCACTGTCAACTAGCATTCTGGCACTGTTGTAGGGAATTTTAAAAGCATATCAACATAGTGTGCACTTATTATGTAAAAAAAAGGTCTTGGCTATCATAACTTATTGTTTTCTCCCAAAAAGTTTTCCTTTCAGCTAAATTCAAAGAGGTATGAGGAGAGCTAGTGGCCCCAAAACAGATATACATTAGATAAAAATATGAAACATAGACAACACCTCCTACTCATAAAAGTACCAGACATGATGAAATATACAGGAACAGACTTTCCTGTAAAGAGAACACAGCTGTTTAGGATTCCAGGGAAATGCACAGAAGATAACCTCCAAATGGTACAGGGGGCAACAAAAACAACAAAAAAAAGTAGAATAAAGGAACAGCTATATAACATTTTTGTTATGTAAGAAACAAAAATATCTTTCAGCAGAGAAAATTATGGTAGGTGATATAGGGTCAGGAGTGGGAAAATACATCATACATTTTCTTTAGGAGACGACATTTTCCAAAAGTTCTACATTTCCTTCTCATTTGAGCAGTGGCTATTCTTGATTGGGAAATTATCTTCACAACCTTCCCCATGAGCTTCAGAGACTTCCATGAGCCCATTCAAGGTACTATGATCTTTCCTGGCCCCAATTTGAATGATTTAGGGTATTGTTATTTGTTTGCTTATCTCCTATCACACCAAGCTCTGGTTAGTTTAATGTTCTATTAATACGTACTTTGTGATTAAGGAGGTTTTTCTCACTGTAAGCTTGCCTTGTAGTAATCCACTGCTTTGGGATGGGAGGAGAAAGGTGGGATGAGATATTTGTAATATCATGAGTGCATAGAAGTAAACAAAAAACAAAGCCAGGCAGTCCCAGAAAGTCGTTGACCATTGGCCATTGGCCATCTGTTATTACAGCAAGGAGACTGAAACTTTATTATCTTAAATTGAATAGTTGACGCAGTTTTAAAAGGGGTAGGGGTGGGTATGGGGGTGCATGATACTTTTGATGATCAGGACAGTGGAAAAAAGAGAATTGTAGCCTATCCTAAAGCCTAAGCAGGAGAGGGTATCCCAATATGGAGAGAAGAGTTGGTAGCAGTACAAAATAAATAAATAAATAAATGTTAGTACATAATTGTTTGAGTGAGCTATATTCCAGAGCTTGCTAATGGGAGAAAAGAGTTAAAGTACAGGAATTATGAAGGACCTGTGAGCCCAAAGGGTCACATACTACTGGTCTAAAATATCCTTGAGTGCAAGAACCTGTCATTTTTGTTTACATCCCACACAACACCTAGCATACTGCCTTGCATAGAATTAAGGAATAAAAAAAAAGCTGTTCATTTAATTTGTCCATGTGTAGTAGAAGGCACATCTCTAAAAACAGTTGTTTCTGATCCATTCCATGGTTTGCCCTTTTGTTAGTCCCCAAGACAGTGCTCCACATTGGTTTGACCTCCTTAGTTAGCATTTACCTACTTCTAGTCCATTCTATCCTCTTTGCCTGCACTGCACACCTTAATTCCAGTAACATTCTCCCCTCTCATATAAATCTCAAGAAAAAAAAAGGTGGCTGATGGAATTTTATCTTATACAAATGCATGTGAATTTTTTAAAATGAGAATTATACAAATTCATATTAATATACTTTGAACAAGAAAATACATAGAGGACTCCAACATATTGGGTTCACATCTGTAGAAAATTTATGTGATGACAGTGGACAACAGTTGAATTTTCAAGTGTATGGGAATATGAAAAAATAATTAACCTTAATAATTACAATAATGATATTAATAATCACAATAATAATAGCTAACATTTCTACGGTGCTTTAAAGTTTGCAAAGTGCTTTATAGATGTTATCTCATTTTGTCATTACAATAGCCTTGGGAGCTAGGTGCTATGATTATCTTCATTTTACAGATGAGGTAACTAAAGGAGAGGTTAAATGACTTGCCCAGGGTCATATAGCTGTTATCTAAGGTGGGATTGTAATTTAGGTGTTTCTGACTGCAAGTTTAGTACACTATCCACTGCTGCCTATCCCTCTATACATAAAATATCCACATTGATGTCCTTACAAATCAATTGACTTCTGGAATACATTCAAATGGGAATTGTGAGAGTCCAATGAGATAATACATGCAAAGAACTTAGCAAAATTTAAAGCCCTATATAAATTCAACTATCATCATCACCACAATTAAGCTCTCCTTGAGTATGCTATTGTTTTAGCTATTTTTCAGTCTTTCGACATTATAAAAGTCATCACTGGGGTATGGATATCTTAATTAAACTGTTACCTGCATCCTGTCATACTTAATGCTATTCTAAGCACTGAAATGTAATTGAATGAATTCTATTTGATATATCTGCGTTATATGGTATATAGATTTTATACTTGCTACCTCTATTTAATGGATATTTATCACTGCATTACACATACATATAAAATCTCAGATTTGTCAGGCAAAATCAATATCACCATTTTATGATGCGGCCGAATACTTTATCAGTATCTATAAAATGACTTATAATTGAAGGTTCTTTCTGCATTCTTAAAATTCAGATGTCTTAGAGTTTGTCATTCAAGATACAAGTCATCTCTTTTTTTTGATTGGATGAAGACAATTCATTTTAATGAGTTTTATTAAATTTCAGAATTCCATGGCAATATAATGATGAAATTACAAATTTGAATGTTCATATGTCACAAAAACGAAAACTTAGAGTTTTCATAGCAACATTAATTTCCTTACATTGCTTATGTCTTATAATAAAGTATGCATTTAAAACACTAACCAGCAATCCAAAAATTATATATAATCAAAATAGGACAAGTTAATGTTGCTAAGAGGATCTTAACTTTCATATTCTCTGATTTGTTTTCAAATTTACAGCTTTAATGTTGTGTTAATTGAGGTTCTCTGCATTTAATTTTCTAATTTTTATAAAACAGGAATGAAATAGTAATAGAGATTGAAAAATTGATAAGAACTGCACTAATATTATGAAAATCTAGGGATATAATTATGAAGTTTGAAAATATGATCTAGAAGCTTCAGATCAGAATTCCCTTATATCTACCTCTTTGTACTATATCTTTTTTTCTTTCATTTTTAATGATTACTCTAGGAAAAATTAAGACAGCATTTTTTAGAAGACAGAGATCAAAAACGAATTTAAGAAAGCATTCATAACAAGGGATGATCCATTAGAAAGTCACATATCAGTGTACTAGCATGTGTACAAGTAAATACAATTATGCACACACTTTCTACACATACATAGATAAACATATTTTCATGCCTGAGGCAACTCTTTATGTACACATATCTATTGTGCTCTACACATGTAGAAATGCATACAGATATGCATGCACACATAAGCATATATTCCCTTTTTTTATCAAGCTTAAAAAGCACTGAGTATGACCTTAGGGATGAATTTACAATAATTATCCAAGAAAAGCATAGGCAAATTTTGAAGTAAGACTGAATACCAAGTTCTACAAGTTGCAATCCATAAAATTGAAAGGATTTTAAGTTCCTTGATATATTGAAAAATTTTTGTATAGGTAGGCATGTGTGTATATGTGTTATATAGTATGTATGTATGATATAGTAATTATAGTTGATATCTACTACATATATATGCTATATATACTACATATCTGGGGTATATACTAAGTATATATAGTAGAATATATACAGTATATATGATATATGTAATAGGTATATGTATGTATTTGTATGTGTGTGTATGTGTATGTGTATGTTTACTTCAGCCAGAAACTCAAGACCAAAATAAATCCTCTTTCAAGAAGAATTAATTTCAATACAAATTGTACTTTTACTATCTGGAAAAGATCACTTGACTAGCTAGGAGTGTCTGTCAATAACTGAAAGCACATTTGTATTTCTTCCTTGTATGTTCCTATGTATTGTGTATACTATCACATTGTCACCAAAATTATACTTGAGCACTGCCTCCAAAATGGAATTTTCTATCTGCATGTGTAAATCTGTCTCATTTCTTTTTTAAGAAACCTATAAAATCTGTTGGTTCTTTTCTTTTGTGGGTAAGAGTCAACATATATAAAAAGAAGGGAGAGGGACATTGAATTTAATATAGAGAGATTTCAAATCAAGTTTTGATTCTGCTACTAACTTGCCATAGGAGTCTAAGAAAAGTTCTTCATACCAGTTTACTCTGAATTTACTAAGAACAATTTTGAGCTCATCAGGTACAAATCTCATCAGGATGATATCTTTTCTTTTGTGTGGATAGATTCCCTAAACTGATAGGTCAGGGTAATGAAATAGATATGGTTGTCCTCTAGAGTCTATGAGTAGTAGATATTTTTTGTTTGATGAAGATGAATTGAGTTAATATAGATAAAATAGCACATAAATGGAAGTTGTTATTTTGACATCGCATTTTACAAAATCTGTCACGAAGTCCTTTGGAGATGAATACACATTATAGATTCAGAGCTGTTTGAACCTCCAAGTCAATAAGTCAAGACAATTAGTATTTATTAAGCACCTCCTATATTCCAGGCACTATATTAAGTACTCTAAAGAGAAAATAAAATAAAACAAAATGCCAGATCTAAGGAGGGAGGCCTACTGGATTCAAATTAAATAAGGGAGATATTTCTAGTGGAGTGCCATATTACGCTTTCCTTGACCCTGTACTGTTTAATGTTCTTAACAATATGTTGAATCAAAACAGATGTCACACATTTGAAATTTAATGATGGGTGGCTAAGAGATTAGATGACAGGAATAGAAAGGTCTCGGTGAACTATACAGATGGATTAAATTAAGTAAAAAAATTAACAGGGAAAAACAAAGTTCTATTTTAAAATTTTCATTCATTCATTTTTATTCACTTCATTCAAAATTTTCATTGATTCAAAATCAATGGAAAATTACAAAATAGGGGAATGTAATTGGGAAAAAAAATAGCTGACATTGAAAGGTCTATGGGTGTTTAATAAAGCACAAACTCAATAGAGTCAACATTGTGAGATGATAGCCCAAATTGGGTATGTGACATTAGGGATAGTGACTAGACCTATGACTACTGGTATAGGGAGCTCCTACCTAAGGAAACTCTGTCTCTAGGCAATTCCCAATCCTCTTTGTAATGTAAAGTCTTAGAAACTTCTGTAAAGCACCAAGAGGTTTAAGTGTCTTGCCCTGGGTTACCCAACTAAAATGACAAAGGTGGGGCTTGAATCCAGATATCTGGGCTCTGAGCCCAGTTTTCTGTCCATTAAGCCATGCTGCTCTCTAATATGGTCTTCATCCCATTAAGATCAGAATAATGTCCACAGTAAGCAAGGTCAGGGTCTCAATCAGGGTTAGGGAACCTGTGGCCTTGAGGCCCCATGTGACCCTATAGGTCCTCAAGGGCAGTCGTTTGACGTTTGGATTGGTCTGGAAGTTTGGTTGTGATAGTTTGAAATTTGAAGTTTGGATTCAGTCAAAGGGACACACTTGAGTACCTAAAGGGTCATATGTGCCCTCAAGGCTACAAGTTCCCCACCCCTGAAAATACATGCCATTGTCAGTCTAAATCTGGAATATTGTTGTAAATTCTGTAGTACATTTCAAAGGTGTACATTTTGTCTATAATATCTCAGGAGATTTCCAGCTTCGCAATAGATTTTAAGAATGACACTGACAAATTGTACTTGGCCTTGGAGAAGTCAACCAGGACAATGAGATGATGAAACCACTGCAAGTACTGACTAATGAACACAGGATCTTTGTCCCAGAGAAGAGAAGGTTTAGAGGAAACTTTCAGGTATTTCAAGGTCTGCCACCTTAGCAGTAGAAGGATTTGAATTGTTTTACTTGACCTGAGGGAACCTTCAAAGAGGCAGACTTCAACTCACTATGTGTATCATTAATGTTTTTCTTCCCTTTTAAGAAAAGCTTTCTAACAAAGCTGCCCAGAAGGTGAATCAGCTGCCTCAAGATATAATAAGTTCAACATTATTGACAATTTTAAAGCAGAGACTGCATGACCAATTATCAGGGATATTATAGAGAGAATGCTTACTCAAGCACCAGTTGACCTACATTATCTTTAATATTTTTTTCAAATAGGAGATTCTATGAATCAGGGAAAGTTTCTTGAAAGATGAGGCATTAGAAGCAGACCCTGGAAGGCAGTTAAGCTCTTGACAGACAGAGATGAGGAAAGGCAATTCCTGACAGCTGGAAAAACATGAGCCAATAGAGAGACAGGAGAATATGAGGAATATTTAGAAACAGTGAGTAAATTTACTTTGGCTGGAGTTTGTATAGGTTAAAGGTAGGAAATGAATATAGAAAATATATGAATATAGAAAAGTAGATTGAAGTCAATCTTCAGAAGGTATATTGAAGTCAGAGTCTCACCAATTAGGAGAAATTTGAGCTTTACTGTTAAGCAATGGCAGACAACTGAGGATTTTTGAAAAGTGGAGTGACCTGATGGGAACTATATTTTGAGAAAATTAGTCTAACAGGAATGTTGAATAGATTGGAGATGGGAAATAATCTAGGAAAGAGGCAATAAAAACCTGAACTAGAGTAGTGGTACTCGTAATATAAACAGTCTCATGTCTGTCTATTAACTGAAATGACTGAAGGGAGTTACTGGTCCTTACTCGAGAAATCTTTAGAATTCTTTATTGTTGTTGTTTTCATATTCTTTGGAGAATCTTCATTATTTAGGGGGAAATTACCTTGGTTGAAAAATCTAAGTAATCTGTTCTCCTTCAAATTTTCCAGAGCAAACAGATTGTTCATTTGCATACCGAAAGGCCCAGTCTCATGTGAAGGCTGAATACTCAGGAGGATATAAAGAGATCACAAATGGCTAGAGAATTATTGAATTTCACTGCATAAAAGTAAATCTTAAACATAGAAGAAAATGAAATAGATATGAAAATGGTTGTGAAGCAGTTAGAGCACTTAAAAAATACAAATAGTCTTATCAAATTATAAGATAATACAAACTACCTTATCAAGCAACTTCAATAAAGAATGCTGTCTAATAAATAATTCCATAGCCAAAGTTAAGGATAGAAGATGTTTCCATCTGAAAAAGAGTGGAAAGAGAGTATGATGGGTTTATTTGGGAAATATGCAAGGATTATTAGTTTCACTTACTTAGAAATTATTTCATGTGAACACATAATATAGAAAGTGCTGAGTTCCTCTGAAGATGCCATTCAGTGAAGGAGACAGAGGGCCGATCTTGAAGTAAAAAAGACATATGTTCAATTCCTGAATCTGACAATTACTAACCATGATTGTGGGCAACTGGTCATTGCCTCATACCTAAAAATCAAAGTTCATTTCATCAGCTATTTTCTTCCCTGCATCCCACAAACTAGAATCAAATGAACAAACAAAAAATGGCTACCATTCCCCCAACATCTGACTGAGAATCACAGTATATCCAATAAGTACTCAATCACATCTCTAACCTAGCATGGCACCTAGTGTATATTAGGTGCTTAGTAAATACTTCTGACTGACTCTTTGGACATAGTTTAGGTCATGAAGGAGAATCCTTTACCTCACTAAGGAGTTCCTTGATAAATATTCCTAATGTGTTTTTAAAGGATTACAAATTCTAGATGACTAGTATGTGTGTAGGGTTCATTAAAATGTGTTGCTATGTGCTGAACGGAAGCCTTAAGGTATGTAAATGTAAATAGACCTGTAGATGCATATTTCAAAATAAGTTCTAATTTAAATCTGTAACTGGAGGTTGAATTTGGAGAGGTTTGTTATGTTTCTCCATGCCTATTCCCCCTTGCTTCTTTGGGCTCTTCTCATCAAGAGAAAACTAGTCATTCCCTTTTATAGGCATTTATAGGCACATTTAAATTTATATATGAAAAACTCAAGTTTTATTTACATTCATGTAAATTATATACACACACATATACACATGTATATATGAAATTGTGTCTTTGGACAAATAATAGTAATAGCTAATGCTTACATAGTGTCTAATATGTGTCAGGCACTGTGCTAAGTGCTTTACAGGTATCATTGCATTAGATCCTCACAACAACCCTGGGAGATAGATGTTATATTATTTTACAGATGAGGAAACTGAGACAAATAGAGGTTAAGTGACTTGTCCAGGGTCACGCAACTGGTAAGGGTCTGAGATTGTGTTTGAACTCAGGCTTTCCTGATTTCAGGTCCAGCATTCTATCTACTGTGCCATTGAACTGACTTATCCATACCAAAAAGAACAGTTAAAATGACTGTAAATTGACTTTTTTCCCCCTCCTTAGGGCTTTACTATCAGTTGTCTACCTTGGCACAGTTCTTTATTTAGTCATGACTTACTCAAAAATAAAGGGCAAGCAATGTAAAAGATGCACTTTCAAAAAGAACTCCAAGTCTGTCAGTCATAGGAAAAAAATTTCAAGTGTTGGAACAATAATGAACAGAGTGATCAGGATGAAAATGTGAATCAAGAAAAGAAAGTAGTAGCCAATTGGGAAGCAAAATGGGCTCTGATCAGGCAGGAACAAAGTATTTTAAAACACATCTTAATAATTTTTCACCTGCTGATTTGCTACAGTGACAATTGGCTTATTACTGTAATGAGAGGAGCTGGGTGAAAAAAAATTGTGCTGCAACGCTATTTAAAAGACTATTGTGTTACTGATTATTAAATCAACTTGGAGGACACTGAAACTGTCCACCTTGATGACACTGAATAACAAGTTTTACAACTCCTACATAATCAATCACTTTTCTACCTATTCCCAGAGCACCTTGACCTCTTATAGATTTCCAAAAGTGAAGGGCAGCTCAGAAAGAGGCAACCAAAATACCAAATAACTGGATGATTTGCTCCTGTATCAATCTGCCTCACTGTGTTTGGAGTCATATACTTTCTCTGCTCAGAAAGTGTGATTTTAGCCCATTCTCACCTAATCACTTTTTTTCTTGGGGGGGAGGGGGAAGAGAAGCTGTGACCAGCAGTCACTTTTTTTCTTCCAATTTACAAGATCATAGACAGAGTTTAAAGGGAAAAAGAGGTCACCTCACCCTATATCCTCATGTTATGGATAAGGAAAAAAATAAAAACTTGCCCAAAGTCACACAAATAATAAATTGCAGAACTTGAATTTTAACCTAGATTCTCTGTCTGCAAATACTGTACTCTTTCTACTGTGCCACGTTATCATCAGTGCTAGGCTGGATCTGACCACTGCAAGCATGTTTTATTCTTTTTTTGGTTTTTGTTTTTTTCTGCATGAGATAGTAGAATGATCACTGCTAGACTATTAATCATGAGCCACTTAGATTCAAATCTTCCCTTATGACCAAGTGCTATATACATGTGAAGCTTTATTGATCTGATATACACTACACATATGCATATATTGCAAAGCCAGATTGACGGGCTCTGATGAAATCTCCACATGAAAATGAAGGCTCAAGGAAAGGAGACTTCTGGCAATGTGGTTTTTGGCTGTTCAGTCATTTCAGTTATATATAACTCTTACGATCCCATTTTGGGGTTTTCTAGGGAAAGATACTTGAGCAGTATGCCATTTCTTTCTCCAGATCATTTTACAGATGAAAGAACTGAAGAAAACTGTGTTAATAGTTTGTAAGTATCTGAGTTGAACTCAGATCTTCCTGACTGCTGGGCTAGTGCTCTATCTACTACACCACCTAGCTGTGCCTTTGGCAATATACACCAGACTTGTTTTTTCTAAGCCTTTGCTAATTTCTCCCCAGCAGTAACTCCACTACCATCATTTGTTCTTCTCAGGGTAACTAAGGCACTCTCCACTCATTCACCTACTATACCAAATAATAGTCCAACTTTGTATTTACCAAACCCTCCTTAACCAGCAATATTTCGGTTCCCTGGCTCCTTTGTGCACCCCAGCAGAAACATTCAACTCACAAAAATTAATCACAACTTGAATGAGCTGATACCACAACAGTGTACTAGTAAAGGAAATTCTCTGAGGATTTTGACCTGAAGCCCCTTTACTCAGATTGATTCCTAAGCCTCACAGTATCTATGTTTCCTGAAATCCAGGATTTCATCAGTTCTTTTCTTTGCAATTACTCCTTTTAAGTGTTCTTAACCTTTTTATATAATTGGTTCTTTGATAATCTGGTAGAGCCTGTGGACCCCATAACAAAGTGATGTTTTTAATTGTATAAAACAAAATTCGCAGCATTACCAAGGAAACTAAATTGTATTGTAATACATCTTTAAACTGAGCAGACCTTGGGTTAAGAATTAAAGAGGTATAGAAGCCTAATAATGGTATAGGAGAAGGTAGTACTAGAAAAATCTCTGTTCCTTGTCCCCAAGTGTATCCAGAACAATAAGACATAAATAATCTCCTCTTGCCCCTCCTCATTCCCAAAAATATATATGATTTTTATGTAGCTTAACCCTATACTTTAAACCTATTTAAAATCGTTCTTTATTCCAAATCCTAGTCAGACCCATGAGTCTGAAGGACTTATTCACTTGCCTTTTTTATCCATCTTCAGAATGCCAAAAGGCTTCTTCAGGGGTTTGATTTCAGGGCAGAAAAAGAAGAAACAGACAACTCAATTTTCAAGACTGCCAAAAGTGTGAACCTGAGCACAAAATCAGCAATTCCATTTTTGCAAATAGAACAGGTTTCTAAAAAACAATGGAGAAGGTTATCCCAGCTTCTTTTAAAAATCGTAATCAAAGAATGTGGAATTAATATTACTGCTGATTATGAAGTGACAAAACAAATCATATCTTCACACTAAAAATTACAATAGCAAATACATGTGTTTTCATAATATGAATTACGTCAATGATAGAAATTAGCTTAAGGGGCAATATACTCTGGTAGAAAGAACATTGAACTAAGATAAAGGAAATAATACTGAATTGGACAGTAACCTTGGGCAAATTTTTTCTCTCTGCATACCTTTAGTTTCTCATGTGTTAAATGTGAGTCTTAGAGCATATGATCTATAAAGTATCTTCATGATCTAATATTCTATGACTCCCTGATCATGTTGTGTACTATTTGAATGATAAAATCATAGTATCTAGAGTCAGAAGAAGCCTCAGAAATCACCTAAACCAAACTCATTACCTTAGAGATGAAAAATTGAGGGTCAGAAAAAATGCCTGAAGAGTACTGTGTAAGGCACCAGAGGAGGAAGTAGGATATGATATATACAATTTGAAATAAAATAACATGATAAATTCACAAGAGAGGTGAAAACAAATGACTTGAAACTGAAGAGAAACAAGGATGCCATATTTGAGTTGAATGTTAAAGGATGAGAAAGAATTCAGTAAGTGAGGGATGTGGGAGGGCACTGCAGATCATATTTTATTTCCATGTCTTTGCATAGGTCATCTCCAGTATCTTAGTAGCCTTCATTCAGAAACTGTATGTGTATGTATATTTGGATATAACACGTGATTTTCTGGATATATATCATTTTCTTCCCAATAAAATATAAGCTTCTTGAGAAGGACTGTTTCATTTTGTTTGTTAATCCTGCCAACTCAGGTACAATGGACCAGGTATCAGCATAAGTAGGAGTATGAGCCAGCATGCATATGAGACGAAGAAGTCGTGAAGCATTAACTTGATTTATCTTCTCAAAGTTGCTAGACTAGTAGATTAGTTTGGACAAGTTGAATTTGGGGTTTTGTTGTAGTTTTAAGGGTCTGTGACTCTAGCTCAAAAATGTAAATGTTCCATGAAAGGATTTTTGTCTGTGTACTCATGACTTATGTGTGATGATTGGTTAAAAGAACTGGACATGTTTAGTGCGGAGTCGAGAAGACACAAGAGGGACATGAGATTAATCTTCCAGTATTTGAAGGGTTGTTATATGGAAGGATTGTTATATGGTTGTTATATGGAAAAAAGACTAGGCTTGTTCTGCTTGGTGGGTTGACAATTTCGACTTTGAGTTAGAAAATTGCCTAACCATTAGAGCTTGAGAAGAAGTTTATTTTCCCTAGTGGAGCACTTTAGGCAAAGTCTGGGTGATCACTTGCCAGGTTTGTCAGACACTGGATCCTTATTCAGATATGGGTTGAACTAGATACCCTCTGAGGGCCCTGCTAACTCTTAAATTCTAGGATTCTGTAAATGTTTTTTGGCTGATTGACTGTCACATGAAGGTTTAGTGTCATATGAATATAGTGTCATAGGCTCCGAAACATCAAGAATTTAGGGCTTCATACTTTCACTGGTTAGAGCTCTATAAAGCCCTTAACCCACAAGTTAACCTTCTCTTCCTCTTTTATTTTCAACCTTGCCATCTGTTAAGGTCTTAATATAGGCAGTCCTGTCACCTCCACTATGCATGATATGAGTATTTTTATCTTGGGATGATAAATTTAGAGCTGAGAGTGTCTAGTTTGGCTGTCTCATTTTACAGATGAGAAAATTGAGGCCTCTAGTGACTTCTTCTCAAAAGTCACACATTAAACAACTCAGCTGAGTTTTGAACCGAAGTTGAAGTACAGACTAGGGACCAGGTTGGGTGAAGGGAAAAGATTCTCAAGGAACAAATGGTGAAGGGATAAAGGTGGGGGAGGGGTGGTCCCAAGTAGAGATGAGGGAAATAATTATAAATGCAGTTTACATTCTGGCAGCTGTTTGCATATAAATGAAATGTTGTTCGGGAGTTTTTAAATAAAGGATTTCTAATGTAAAAGAATACATGCAAAAGGTTGCCAGACAGGAAAAAAAAAAACCTTGAGGATACATCAACATTCAAACCATAGGAGACAAAATCATATTAAGGTTGTGCAAATGAAGAAATTATATGAAAGTATAGAAGCCTGATTTGTCTTGAATGACTCACCTACAGAAACAGGAAAATAAAGGTTGAGTAGAGGAGAAATATAGACATCTGTACTATAGAAGAGAAGGCAAATTTGTGCAACAGAACTAGGGTGAATCTGTTTGAAATGAATCTAAGTTCAAATTAAGTTTAAAATTATTTTCAGAATCAGTTGAAATGATTCCAGATCATGAAAATAGATGCCAGAACCCCTTTTCTAATACTGAATGCCTTTAAACTCACATTTCTACAAATGAAGGAAGTCAAGAACATCAGCTTGCCTAGTTGGATACCAGGGATTCACTTGCCTAACATTTTGAAGATGGGTCGGGTGATGCTGACGACATTGCCCAAAATATTATATTGGAAGTTAATATCATTTGATCAATTATTTTAATCATCTTTCTTGTCCAAGTTTTATTGCAAACCTGTCTGACTGAAGCAGATATTGATGTTGAAAGTTTAACCATAGAAGTTCTTTGGATTTTTCTTCTTGGTGCAGTTTTTTTTAAAAGGCTTTTTAATATCCATCTAGGTATTTGTTTTATTTGATATTAATTCAGTTGAGCAAGCCACATAGAGGAGATTTGTGTTTAAATGATTGCCTGAGTGCATTGCTCATCATTACTCTGTGACTGTTCTCAAATTATAGTACTGTGTCAAGGCTCATTTGATCCAAAACGTATCAGCTTTGGTCTTTGGCCCCTGACAGACTCTGATGGAAGATATTTTCAGAGTGGAAATGTGGAGGTTTCCTTAATCTTTAATCATTTCATTACAATATTCCTCAGATTTGTCTTTGAGACATGAAGCTAGATTTTTCCTGTTGGTCTTGAAAATGTAATTCGCAAGCTGAAAATAGACCAGATTTCTTTTACCTGCTTTCTTTCATTTTAGTTTCTTTTATTTCTATTTATAATTTATTAAATGTCATGTGTTTGGTGCTCTTGAGGATCATTCTACTTGGTTTTAAAAACTTGTAATACAAGTCAAATCTTTTTTTTTAGTGAGTCCCAGACTTGTGATTTCACTGGGGTACAGAACTCACAATAACGATTCTTTCTCTATTGATGCACATAAGTTACTGCTCTACAATAGGAGTTCCCTGGGACTCTAAGAGGTTAAGTGACAGTACCCAGGATTACACAGCCATTATCTATGAGATATAGGACTTGATTGCAGGTCCTCTTTACTACCAAGTCAGTTCTGTATATATCATACCAAGCTCCAATCTTACTATAACAAATAGTGATGCATGTAAGAGAATCCAACAAAATAATTTTTGACATTTCTAACTGATTGTCATCATATTTTAAAGCATGAAAGAGGGACATAATCTGAGTGGAATGTTAGAATGTAGAATTCATCACACTGCATAAGTCAGTGTGACTGATACACGAAAACTCAAAAGCAAATCAGTTTATATAGACATGGCTAGTTTCCTAATATACAGATGTAATGTTTGAAAAGCAGACATGAATGTTTCTTCTAGTAGAAACCATGTTATCATTGTATATACCTTTCTAAAGTATTTACCTTGACAATCAAAATACACATGAAAAAAGTTTTCACATTTTTTAAAGTGGTTCCTCTGAAAAATGATGACTTTTTTTTTAAGAAAAAAAAAAAGACTGGGCTCCCTTTCTCTTCAAACATATCTACCTCCCACAAATTTTTCCTAGACACCTCCTTATATTCAATCATCCAGATCTATATCTTGCCACTAGACCCAGATGACTCTGGAGGAAAACATGAGACTGGTGACCTTACACAGCCATCCTTCAGTTAAATCCAATTCACTTGCAAGTCATGGCATCATCTTCCTGAAGTCATGGTCATCTTTGAGAACAAAGGACAAACAAAAACAACATTGGAGATATTCTTAATTCTTCCTTCTACTTCACCACTCCATATTCAATAGGTTGTCATGTCAATTATACCTCTAAAAGATTGCTTTCATCCATCCTTTTTTCTGTACTCACATTGCTTCTATCCAAATTCATGTCTTCTTGATCTAGACTATTGTAATAGTTTTTTTTAATGGACTCGTGTCAAATCTCTACCTGACTCAACTCCATCCTCCATAGTACTCATGTTGATAGCTGATTCTGTTAACCTTGGAACATATCTGTATCAATATTGTTATGTATCAGTATGCACACACCTACATATCAGCCTCTAAGAAACTGACCACAAGCTGAAAGTGCAAAGGTCTAATATATTCTTTTTATAACAAATGCTAATTAACAAAAAAAAATGCTCATTCTCTATTCCTTCTTTTACGCTGCATTAAGATTCTGATGAATTCTTTTTCTTCTTGGTAGTATTTGTTTTCCAATTACATGTAAACATACTTTTCAACATTCATTTGTGTATAATTTTGAGTTCCAAATTTTTCTCCTTCCCCTACTTCTCTCCCTTCCTCAAGATAGACAGCAATCTGATATACATCGTACTTGTATAATCATGTCAAACACATTTCCACATCAGTCACATTGGGAAAGAAGAATCAGAACAAAAGAAGGAAAAACATGAGAAAGGAAAAGCTAAAAATTAAAAAAGTGAAAATAGTATGCTTCCATCTTCATTAATCTGCATTGTTCTTACTCTGGATATGGTTGGCATTTTCCATCAAGAGTCTTTCAGAATTGTCTTGGATCATTGTATTGCTGAGAAGAGCTAAGTCTATCACAGTTAATCCTGGCACAATGTTGCTTTTACTTTGTACATTGTTCTCCTGGTACTACTTACTTCACTCAGCAGACTCTGATGAATATTCAAATTTAGGAGTTTTGCCTAATCCATTTAATTTTTGTCAGGGAAGTAGAGAATTGTAGAATTTAGTGAAGGAACAGAGATTTTGTGATCATTTGTTGTAATAGTGAATTCTGTGAGAGTTTGTTGAGAAACTCTCAACCAATTAAAACTGAAAAGAAGAGGATAGTAAAAATGTGAAAGTTGAGATTTACAGCAATGGAGTGTTTTGGGCACTACCTGGTATGATGTTTTCCCTTACTGTAAACTACAGCTGTAATTGGGATGATTGTGGGGTGGCATATCAGAATTATATTTGTAATTGCTTTGATTAGTCAGGCTTTATCTTCCCTTTTCATGTGAGTATAATAGAGGTTTTATATATATATATATGTATATATATATATATATATACATATATATATATATATATATATATATATATAAAATCTTATCTTCACATAAGGAGGCAAGTTATAGATAATTCTATTCGATTCCTTGTCCCACTACATGAAAGGATTAATACCTTCTATAATGTTTCTAATACATGGCCTGCCAACTTCTTCTGAAAGACATTCAGTGGCTAGAAACATTCTACTTTTTGAAGCAGGGTACTCAATTTTTTTTGGATATTTCTAATTGCTGTGAGGTTTTTTCATGTTGGGTTGAAATTTGGCTCACAGTAGCACCTTCCTACTGGGCCTTATTTTAATTTCTAGACCAGGTAAAATGAACTGAATGCCTCTTCCACAATAAAAAAAAAAATGAAGGCAGTATTATGCCTTTTCCCACTGCCTGCCATCTACCTAAGTCATGCTCTCTCCAAGTTACATCCCTTCCATTAATTTGCTTATCTTCGTATATTCCTTCAAATGATTCTTAGATGCATTTTTTATTTTCTCAGAATCTTAGTTTCTATCTTCTGAAAATGTTTTGACTAAAAATATATTTTCTAAATAGATCATTGAGAATAGTTACTACCTGTATTCACTGAGTCAAAATACAAAAAAAAGAGAAAGGAATTTTGAGAAGTAAAATATTTAGCAACTAAGATTGTTCTGATATCAACACCAAGAGGTACACCAGTTGGCTTTGTTGCTGATTCTGTATCACGTAATTGCATAGCAAGTGTCTAATTAGTTAGCTTTCAAATTTTTCTTTAGTTCATTTTCAGAGTCTGAAGTGAGAAAGATGTCATATAACTGACTTGCTTTATTAGAAAGAGAGAGATTTTTTCTAATCTTCAAAAAACAACAGCTTGGGGGGGTCAATCTTTTAAAGTATATGCTTCAGTAGATGCAATTATTAATCAGTTCCCTTCAGGAAATATATGAAATTAAATATTAAAGTACAGATCTAAACAGTGTTAAGGGCCCAGGGCTATTGAGCACATGGTTCCAATTGCATTTTAATATGAGAGAACTGACCTTCCACAGTACAAGTGTAGAAACAGCATGGAAAGAAAATGATTCATCTTGTCTTTGTATTTCATCATTTTTACTTTCTTCACTTCATCCTTTTAGGAATTACCTAGTGAGTAAGAAATTAACTTTCTCTAATGGAAGTCAACTCTGGGCTGGAAGATTTATTTATGAAAAGGAATTTTTTACAGTATGCCAATACAATTGAATTTAGAAAGGCATGAGATTGAGTTTTGAAATATAAAAAAGTATCATCTTAAGTAAAAGTAAACAAGCTCTGTCCATAAATTTAATCTGATGCACCTTCAAAACCAGAAATAAAAAAAATATAATAGCTAGGGGTCTGCAATATTTTATAACAGATCATCCATTTTTCATTTCTCTGAAATAAAAAGTTCACTGCAGGGGAAAGAGTTCCTGTCAGTTTGAGAATAGAGTAGTTGGGGCTGACAGCTTCATACTACTTCAGGAAAGGCCTATATAGTCAGTCATCTTACCATCGCTGTCAGAATCAGGGTACAGTAGCAACCAAATTGGTCAGTCTAGAAAAAAAAGCCAAGACTCAGGAAATTAAGGCCAACCTACAGATCCAAGTCAACGGCGAAGAAATTATCATGGTGCAATATTGGTTGGCACTCTTGGATATCAGTTGACAACTAAGGTGTTTGTCCTTCGTTGCTAAAGAAGACCATGTCATCAGAGAAATAACAACATGACTTGCACTTGACTTTGTTTTGAGTGAGGGAGGGCTGTGCAAGTCATCAGCCTCACTTCTCCTCCAGAGCCATCTGAATCCAATGACCAGATATTCATCGGGATGACTGGAGATGATCCAGGATGAAGCAATTGGGGTTAAGTGACTTGTCCAAGGTCACACGGGTAGTGAGTGTCAGGTGTCTGAGGTGATATTTGAACTCAGGTCCTCCTGACTCCTGCAGTGGTGCTTTATCCACTGCACCACCTAGCTGCCCTGGATGTTAATACCAAAGATAAGATACTACAAAGATATAGTAGCATGGTGTGAATAAGGTGCTCATCTTGGAGTTAGGAAGACTCAAGTGGCCAATCTGATCTCAAACATGTCTTGACCGTATGGCCTTAGGAAATTTACAGCCTCTCCAGACCTCAGTTTCTGCACTTTCAACTTAGGAAGTTGAACTGAATGACCTCTAAGTTGCCTTCAAGCTCTAAATCTACGATGATATATCCTATGCCACCATGCCTAACCTTCAGTTGAGGAAGCCTCAAATTAAGATATTGATTCATAAAAAGTTAAAATAGGTAACAAAGAAAGAATAATTTAGTAAGCAAGCTCTAACCTTCAAATTCTAAGGAGAAAGATTTACATAAATCAAAAAATATATTATTTCCATTTTAAATTAGCTTTTATTATGAGATCCCCTTGAAGCAATACATATGCATATGTATATGTATGTGCATATATATATATACGTACTTATGAAGGAATAACTATAAATGTACACACATATGCATATCTGTATCTATACAGTAGGTCTACATATGTCTATGTATCTATTTGTACATATAGATATCTCTATATCTGTGTGTATATGCATGTATATATACAAGCATGCATGTATATGTGTATATATACACACACACATATATACATATATATACACATATATATGAAATCTGCTACAATGGATAGATTGTTAGACTTGGAGTCAGAAAAATCTAAATTAAAATAAGCTACACTTGGTTGCTAATTACTTACCCTGGGGGAGGAGAAATCAACTTATCTGTGCCTCTATTTCCTCAACTCTAAAATGAAGATAATAACACCTTCCAGGATTGTTGCAGGATCAAATGAGACATCTGTGAAAACACTTTATAAACCTTAAAGTGCTATATAAATGCTAGTTGTCATTTTTATTAAAATATGTATAAACTCTGAAAAAGAATAGGGTGGTGGAGTTGTGATTTTTTTGGCATAGGGGACTCCCTGATGGGGAAGCTCTCTTTACTGCTCTTACAGCTTGGCATCTTCACTGTAATTTATGTATATCAACTTAGAGAGTTGCCTAGAGCACTGAGAGGTTAATTAATTTGTCCAGGGTCACAGATATGTGTCAGAGGCCAGCCTTTAACCTCCCTAGATTTGAATCTAACTTCTTCCCTACTGTGGTGCACAAACTGAAAAACCATACCAATTTATAGTTTGACTTGGGATTTTTATGAGTCCAATTTGGGAAGTTAGTGCAACTTATATTTCTGCCAACACAGAATAAAAAATGGCACAAAAAAGGTGACCTCTTCTGGATGCCCATCTATGCAGGTGTCACTTAAAAGCTTCAATAAATTCATCAGTTTAAAGGTTTTGTCCCAAAGTATTTCTCTTCTCAAAAGACTGCCTATTATTATTGAATCCCTGGAGTTTTCACAAAAGGCAAAAAAAGTTAGACGTGATAGAAGTTCAGTATTTGCAAAATATATTGATTACACTTTACTCTTCAAGAATTCACTTTTCAGAGCTTGAGAATATTCCAAGTAAGGAAAAGAACAGAAAACTTGAGATGATGCACCTTCAAATGCCAAAAGAAGTGAACTTCATTGGAATATGTGGTAGTGTAGCTACAGGCATAGTAACTAGACTTAAAATTTTAGTCATTTTTGACATTTCGTTCCCCTTTTCTCCTTTATTCACCTCCAGATTTTTGGTGGCCAGTTGTCAGATTCTACCTTTAAAACCTCTTTGGCCTCCCCTCCATCTATGGAAGCATCCTTCATGCCTCCTCTTCAGGAGTATGACAGCATATCACAGTAGATTAAAGCACTGAAATGAGATACTTGGGTTCAAATCCTGACTTTGCTGATTGTAGCTTATTTGATCTAGGGTAACTTGTGTAAAACCTCTGGATCTTGATTTTCTTCACCATGAAATTAATGAATCAGCCTACATGATCTCTGGGATCTCTTCCAGCTCTCAATTCTATTTGTAGTAGTCTGGCAGCATAGTGGCTAGAGTGTTGCGCCTGGAGTCAAGAAGACAGGAAGACTTGAGCTGAAATGTGGTCTCAGACATTTACTAGCTGTGTGACACTGGACGAGTCACAACCTCTTTCTGCCTCATTTTCCTCATCTGTAAAATGGGGATAATAATTGCACCTACTTCCCATGTTTGTTGTAGGAATAAAATAAGATAGTAATTATAAAGCCAAAATACTGTATAGATGCTAGATATTATTATTTTTTTTGTTAACTATTGTAACAGCCTTCTAAGTTGTCTTCCTGACTCTAGTTTATTGCATTGTCTAAACCATCCAGTTCAAGTAATCTTAACTCACTGCTCTGGTCCCATTAGTTGGTTGTTACTTAAAGTTGAGTGACTCCACATCCTCTAACAAATAAAGTACAAATTCCTGCCTCTGGTATTTGAGATCTTCCAAAACCTGGTTCTGATCTTAGTTCATACTATTCCTTTATATGCTAATGCTGGTCTGCTATTTTCCATTTTTTATTCTTATACTTCCCTTGCCTGTAACTGTAACTTTTTTTCTAGGGCATTTTAATCTTTTCAGGGATGGACCAAAGATCCCTTTGACAGTCAGGTAAAGCACATGAACCCTTTCTCAGAGTAATGATAATTGAAGGAAATGCTAAATTTCAGTTAAAGACTAGTAGGGGAAGAAAAGATGTTATTTTTGCCCCCAATCAAGTTCATGGATTCTCTGAAATCTATTGATGGATTCTTTATGGTTTTATGGACCCCAGATTAAGAACCCTTGCTTTATTCACACCATTCCAATCTATACCTGATAAAGGGGAGTTGAAATTGATGCCACCATCATCATCCATGCTGGAATAGTTTCTTATTAGAAAGATACCTGTGAATGTATAGGAAAAGATTATGATAATAAGTACTGAGAATATGTGGGATAAGGGATGATGCTTTATGTGACTAGGTTGCTATGAAATCTGCATCTCATCTTACAAGGGCAGGATAATTATTAATATTTTCCTTTTTTACGCCATCCTTCCATGAAATCATATGCACTTATACTCTAGGAGGCTTGCAATATGTAATTCAAAAGTTAAACTTATTCTGGACAATCCTCTACAATGTGATAAGGGGTATGTGTGTTTTTTTATTGGTATTCAATATGAGTTTTAGGGCTCAAGTTTAGACTCTTTTCTCAGTTTCAATGCACTCAAAACTTCTCTTATTAAGTCCAGCCATTAAAAAAAAATGTGCCTTTATAATTGATTAATACTAGCTCTTACTTATAGAGTACCACGGGTTACAAGGGCAGGTAGGTGGCATAGTGGATATGTTACCAGGCCCAAGGTGAGGAAGACTCATCTTCCTGAGTTCAAGTCTGGCCTCAGACACTCACTGGCTGTGTGATCTTGGGCAAGTCACTTACCTCAGTTTGCCTTAGTTCCTTATCTGTTAAATGAGCTGGAGAAAGAAATGGCAAACCACTCCAGCATCTTTGTCAAGAAAACCCCAAGCGGGTTCACAAAATGTCGGATACCACCAATATGACTGAATAATAATAATGTGGTTTACAAAGTACTAAACATGGTTTTTATATCATTTGAACCTCACAATATTACTATGAAGGATGTATTCTTATTATCTCCATTTTATCAATGGGGAATCTAAAACTCAGAGAGTTAAGTGACCTACACAGATTGGGATTTAAACACCAACCTTCTGTATTACAAGTCCAGTATCCTATCCACTAAACTATGCTCCTTCTTTAACTAGCAAGCATAGTGATATAAATAAAGACTTTATCAGCATGTAATCCCGTTACTTGTAACCACAATCAACCCAACATCATGTTTTCCCACTTTATGGAGAGGCAGCTGGTATTGCGGTAGATAGAATTCTTGGTCTAAAGTCAAGAAGACCTGAGTTTAAATCTGGCCTCATTTATTTTATGACCTTGAGCAAGTCATTTAACCTATGTCTGCTTCAGTTTCCTCAACTTAAAATGGGGATATTAATAACAGAACTTACTTGGCAGGATTGTTGTAAGGAACAAGTGAAACTTTCTTTTAAGTGCTTAGCACAGTGCCAGTCATATGATAACCACTATACATATATATATATATGTATTATACATATAATACATACATATATATATATATATATATCAACGTTTATTCCAACTTATTCCCCTTCCAAACCCTAAAGCCTGTTCATGGTCCTAAGGTAAATCTAGCAAGGCTAGAAGTGATGAGATAACAATTATAATCCTGGAGGACCACAAAAGGTATTGGGTCTTACTGCCTAGGTTATTGGTGTTATTTGTTTCAAGGATGCTGAAACATTAAGAATCAGCTGCTTTTGCTGCCACTGAGGATATGGGATTGAAGTCTTCCCAGAGGTGCAACACTGAGCCAAATATTGGTACAAATCTCATATCTTTATAGAGACACAATTTTCTGTTTTCTCAGAGAAAAGATAAAGATCCCTTTCATGTTGGCAAGCCAGGACAAAGCAGCTTCTTCCTTTGACTGCAGTTTTCTTTTAATTGTCCAGTCCCCAGAATACCCCATATATTATGAAGAATTCTTATCTGAAGCCTCTGCCGTGCAAAGTGGCTATATTCTCATTGGGATGCTAGAAAACAATTAACTTCTGGTGAAACAGGATGGGAGAGTGTTAATAATTACCACACACCTACAGAATGGTATATATTTCAGAGCTCCCCAAAGCAACCATCGTCCCTTTCTCCTCACCCATTTCATCTCAATGGTCTTTTGGAAACTCCCATTTTGCATACAAAAATATACACTTGCCTCCATTCAGGCTCTAGTTGAACCTGAGCCTGAGCCTTCATCTGCCATGTGTCTAAAATCTAGGATGAGTGCTCATCCTCCTATTTCCACCTGTCCCTCCTTCAAGGCACAACCCAGATGCCATTTTCTCTGTCAGACTTCCCCAAGCCTTACCCTCCAAACCCCTTTCCATACACACTGTTAGAAATGACTCCTTCCTTATCAAACTTACCATTGCATTCTGGTTAGTACTCTCTCTCTTTTATATTAAGACATTCTCTCTTGTGATCATTTTATTTTTGCAAAAATCTCCCACCTGAATTAGAAAACAAACTCCTTAAGAATAGGTAGGGTTGGTATCATAGCAGGTTTTTATACCTAGCAGTTAGCACATAGTTGATTTTCATTATTTTCTATTGAATTGAATTGTTGAACTCTAACCCTAAAACTCCTGTTTTTGTTGTCTTTTGGTTGTTTTTTGCTTCTGTACTTCTGTGTATTAATGGCTAAAATTTAAAAGGAATCTAACTACAGATTTGTCTTCTATTTCACTAAAAATGATTATTTTCATTTTCTAGTTTCATTAAAGGAAAAAAACACATGACTGTTAAACTTAGGTTTTTCAGATGCTGTAGGACCAAATCTCTAAGCTCACTTTCAGAAATAGAAGGGTCACCATAGACCTTTTAACTCTCTGTCTTCACGAGGCTCAGTCCTTTTGTGTGGGTGTTAAAACTGTAGGGATTCAATTCTTCAGTATAAAGTTTTATTTCATATTGGAGCTCTTGGCTTCAATTATTCATGGACTTATCCCTAGAGATGATTTAAATTTACTAGAGCATGACAGTATATGGTATCTTTCAGTGACATGCAGAAGAATACTTTTGGAATGGTCACATTTGTTACCACTATGCCTTTGGGCACATGTTTGTGGTTTGTCCTTCCAACTCTCAACCATTGTTTGGGCTTCAAATTGTATTCAACTTATTTGATTGGGGATTATGTGTTTCTTTTTTCACAATCTTCTCTCTGTCTTTTTTCTTTATTCCACAGAGCAAGGAGTGGTTGTTCAAAGTATATTACCTTTGTTTTTCCTAAA